>NW_022987387.1:1981370-1985403 GCF_902827165.1 Trematomus bernacchii
TCTGCACCCATAGATAAATGAGTCTTATTTGCATGATTCCTTACCGGTGACATCTGAGATGATGAATGATATCCTAACAGGCAGCTTATCTATTCTGCACACATTGCTACTGTTGGAGCTATATATTGATTTATATGATTGAATAGTCATACATGTATTTGCTGTTTTTGTTTATTGTAAATGTACCTTTTTATTTAGTGTAATTGAAGTTAATGCAAGTAGTTTTATGCTTTTATTTTGGAGGCAGTTTTGGGCACCTGGTGATTATGTATCTATTTGAGACAGGTGCTGTTGGGATAAGTGCATCAGTTTAGGCAAATGGTTTTTCACCAGGGTGACCAAGGAAAGGTATAGGAAGAGCTGCAAGAGAAGAAAAGGTGGAACCTGTGTTCATAAGAATAAATGTACGATCAGACGTTCCCGACTGGGTTGGATCATTCCCCTGCACAAGATGTGCTAGCTGTGCCTCAGCAGCAGCATTCAGTTTGACTTTATCCCTGTTTCATTTCTTGAACTTTTTGCTGCCACAGCTACTTTGGGAAAACTAGTTTAACTCCATAATTGTAGGCATGTCACCAATCATCAGCTCAAAATCTCAAACGCCCTTCCACTCTTCTGATGACGGGAGAAACAAGACATAAACTTGTTTTTAACCTCTTGAGTGCAGGGGAAGGTTATTCATCTGAAACAAGATTTACTATAACAATAACTTTACTGTCATCATCTGTGCATGGACAGACCAGTGACATGTCAGAACCCCCCCAAACACTTTTCCTTTCAAACTATGTTTGTTTGAACCACTCTGCACATACACCGATGCACATTCCTCATATGTTGGCATTCAACCTGGTTCTGGTTCTGGCGCTGCATGTTTACAGGCTGCGACCTCTTCACACCTTTTTAGAAAATGAGCAGAGCTGACACACACACACACACACACACACACACACACACACAAAGGTCACACTATCTGCCACAGCTTTTGAATGTATCTTTTCACCCGGAGAACATGGACCTGTCCCCCCCGCCTGGCCCTCCTCTGCCTCCCCCCCTCACAGGCTGCTCGGCATCCAGGAAGTGGCTTCATCACACAGCTCATCAGCAGCATGCTCTCCTGGGTCCTATGAGAGTCTTCAGCATAATTCCAGACTAGCTCAGTCCACTTGGCAGAGCTCAGCATGTATTTGTAGCAGTGTGTATGCCAGCAGTGATCTTACTCTGCACTAATAAAACACACACACACACACACACACACACACACACACACACACACACACACACAGGGACTGCACTTTCAGCAGTATAAGAACAGGAAGTCGTTTTTACATTCCTCTCTGTCGCTGACTTTCTCTTTTTGTTCCCAAAATGTTTACATCGCTTTTTTAAAGTGAGTAACTCCTTTTTGAGTGTGTTCACAATTTCTGACCCTCTAATTTACTAAACCTTTGTAAATAATTGAAATACATGTTTGGAGCAAATAGCAGAGAAGCAGAAAGGAGAAATATATGTTATTTTTCTTGTGGACTAGTTTTTTCCTATTTGACAGTAATATCATTGTTTTAATGGACGGGTTAAACAATCTACATATCTAAACATGACCTTTATATAGATTTGCTTAACCCTATCCAGATAAATACTGCTTTTGCTATCACACACACACACACACACACACACACACACACACACACACACACACAAGAAGCTGTGACGGAGCCTTCTGTTGCGTCTTGGCCAAAAAGTCAGATTAAACACACTGCAAAGACTTCAGCCAACTATCCGCTCACCGCATAGCCGCATTCCAGATGGCCCTGTCGTAAAAATATCATGTATTGCAATGATCAGATAGAAAAAAAGTGGAACAATTAAAAGAGCCTCTCTTTATTCATTGGTTTGTTTTCCACCCATCCGTTTTAATGTATTATGTCAACAGATTTTACATAAATGAATACAAAATATGAGGTTAAACTTCATATTATTGCTTTTGACCTCATACAGTTAGGTTTTTTGTGGACATAATACATTTAATTAAAATCAACATTTCAGTTTTTTCAGTGTAGAATGACAATCCTTTTATTTGATTTTCCGTATACACAAGTTAACAGAGTCCATGTTCCCTTTCGAAACGCACAAGTCTAAAAACGAACTCTTCCTGGGACAGCTGACGACAACAGGGACTGTTGTTACCCATACACATCTACTTATCCCAGAATATTAGCAAAGCGACAACCAATGTACACAGAGCAGTGATTTATAGTTAAAATAATCTTTAGGTAAACATATCTGTCCTTGGCGCGTTTAGCAAGGAACATTTGGTTTTTCTCAGTGAATTTGAGCGGGACTACTCCAGCTGCCTGCTGAGTGTTGCTGGCAGTGAGTGTGAACGTGTGGCCCGCAGACTGCACTGATCTGTGTGTGTGGTGACATGTTGCCCTGCTCTGTGCCAGTAAAGCAGAGGGGGGGGGAGTATCTTGCCAAAATGCTTTTGGATCCGGGTAATTGACAACATGCACATTAAACAGCATTCTGAGAGGACACAGAACGTTATATTGAATGGCTGAGACCCCTTCGCTACAGTGTCAAACAACCGGCCTGCCACACCATGAGAATGCATAAATTATTCTGGCGTGCAAGCTTTTATTAGAAAAAAATGCCATTGTTCTGCTATTGTTCATGGGAGTCAATAAAGTCTGGCAATCATTTCACTCCTACTGGCAGCTGTCGGTTTTCACTCTTCAGCACTGTGCTGGAAATGAAAGGGGAAAGCAACGGTGGGGGAATCATCCACTGTGGAGAGGCCTTCTTTTCTGCTACAAGACATTTTCTGTATATTTTTTCTCACTGGAGTTTGAAACTGACAAGGAGAGAGGCGGGTCAGTCATGAGGATTCTAAAGGACTTAGGAAAGACACTGCGATGCTTTGAGAATCCGACTGCACTTACACTAACCCTCGTATTTATGAAGCGCAAGCAGATGTTATTAATGTGCGTCTGCTGTGGGGAAACTACAGTCTTCTGTCCAGACTACTATAACAGCATCTAGTTACTTTGCACCGTGCGCCATTATGGTGTTGTTTTATGTGAGCTTTAGGAACGTGGACAACAGAGAAACATATATTCATATATAACTTATGGTTGCTCGCACTCACCCTGTAGAGATGGGCGAGTCCTGATTCATCCGGATCATTAACCCGGATCCTAGAAATGAGCTGGTCGTGACGAGTCTCCCCTCTCCATTAACCCGAGTCCTTGAGTCCCACACTTGGTGTGACGTACAAATTAAAACTATAAATTGCGTCACTCGCTACTCTCTTTATAACATGTAAAATCACATTACAACGTACCCCAGTCCATCTACCTACCCTTTAGCAAGTAGGATAGCTGCCAGAAGTGATCGTTTGGCTCAGGGGAGGGGACGCGGATCAGTGACACTTCCTGCAGACTCGTGGGGACTCAGAGGAGCTGACGGCTCCTAACCGTAATAGCATAGCAGATCCAGAGATCCATACTCGTCATGTGCACGAGCATAGCCCCTCCTCCAGCACCCGGCTCCCGCGCTATATTATGCACGAGTCAACAGCAGACTCAGATTCGCAAATCCTGACTCGCTGTGCAACACACAGCAGAGCAGACTCGTGCGGACTCGGAGCCGTATATAGCAGCAGATCCAGAGATCCAGCAGACTCGTCCTCATGCACGAGTCAACAGCAGACTCAGATTTGCCAAATCGCAAAATAACCCTTTTTTTTGTGATCAACATTTTTTATTAAAGCAAAATACACTGTGTAGCGGAGGTTCATATAACGTCAGTTTAATAGATAGATAGATAGATAGTACTTTATTGATCCTAAATTGGGAAATTGTTGTTGTTACAGCAGCATAAAAGGCATTTTACAATAAAACAAAACTACAAAATATACAAGAATAGAAAGAAAAATAAAATAAAATATAAAATATACATGTCGAAATAGAAAATATACATGCAGATATTATATATATATATATATATATATATATAAACAAATATATATATATAT
>NW_022987387.1:3185526-3548079 GCF_902827165.1 Trematomus bernacchii
TAGCTCAAGCTAAGAAGCTAAGCTAACATGCTCCCCATCTGCACACTGCCGTCACATTTTACGTTTCTAAGGTAAGCGAACATGAGACTATTCAGCAAAACTATAAATAATAATCTAAGTTATTGAGTTTTTAGCATAATACTTCAGAATCTTAAAATCCCTTAACGTTTGTATGCAATGTGCTAAATGCAACACTGGAATCAAGCAAATATTAATATGTTTGCATGACATTAGTTATTTATATGTTGCTATCACTTAATTATACGTTTAATACATTTAAGTCAAGTTAAGGTACATGTGATGATAGCTAGTTAGTGCTCTTACCTGTGAGGCCTCCTCCAAACAGCATTATAACCAGACTGTATCATTAAAACTACAAGTACCAGTTCTAGATCCTTGACTTTAGACAAACAATTCTAAAGACAAAATGTATTTAAAGACCAATCTTTATGTGAAGGTGCCTCTTAACCTGAGATATTAGTTATACAGTAATAGTATTGACAATCTAAAAAAACTGAGCAACTCAACAGTCAACTTTATATTTCTTATTGTCTAAAGCATTTATTATTTTCATTTTTCCCCTCTCATGTGTGGAGTGTGGACGGATTGAGACAGCGTGGTGTCCAGAGAGCTGCAGAGACTTCAGGGAGAAACCTCCGTGTGATGGACGTCCTGTCTGTTGGTTTGGAGAGGACTGAGGGTCTTTCCTCTGCGAGAAGGACCAGACCTGATGGAGGAGCCCATGCATAGCTGATACCAACTGCACAGGCCTAGTCTGTCACTTTATTTGACTAAATGTGTTTACTTATACATTTAATAGGTTTACACCTTCTGTCCATATGTGCTTTTTATTTAAAACATGTTTGATTAACTTTTGGTTCACATTTCAATAAATTGAATTTGTATTTGCACTCCTTTTGTCCATTATTCTTACTGAAAATGTTAGATTACACATTCACATCCGACTGAAGATTGGCCCCATATATTTGTGACGTTGCAAACTCTGCGGTACAAGGCACAAGTGTTGTGAAGCTCATAAAGTGAGGCAAATAGAATTAATCAGCTGATGGAGTGTAGATGTGGAAATAGGTGCATTCGATCAGCTGACTTTGTTTTCACAATAAAAGTAGTTTCTTAGTGAATGTCCTGTACTGGTCTTATCTCATAACATCAGCTTTTAATTTTCCTCTTGGATGTTCTTCTTGACCCTCAGAGAAGGAGAACATGTTGAGTCGTGTCTTTCAGGCATGTCCTTTCCTAACAAAAATTACAGGAAACATAAAACATATTATTATTGTGTTATTTATGAAAGCGGTGTGTTTGTGTGTTTAGGGGCTGAAGATATAATTATTTTATATGTTTTGTATGTTTTTTTTTTATTACAACAGTGAGCTACAAAGACAATCAGATTATGAATGAACAGAATGAAATGCATCAACATTGAAATATATTTTATTATCAAAATAATATTGAACTGTTATCAAAACGTAGTGCAACTGTAGAAGCTTGTTCTGTTGTCTCACTGAAAGAATCACTTTTACCACGTTTTTTACAGACAATATTGAGAGATAAATAGCAGTTCTCACTATGTGTTAAATAGCTTTGCCTTCAATACATTAAATTAGAAAGCTGACAAAGTCATATTGCTTGTTAACATCTAAATGTAACCCTTTGCATGGAAAAAACCCTCAACTTAACTGATGTGTAGGTGATCTAGTATTTAGTATTGTTTAATGGAATGTATATCAGTGTATTAAAGTCAATACTTCATTTATTTAAACCAATATCTTTCTTGATTCTTTGTACAGTATGAAAAAAGAGTATTTGTACCTGTGCTGAAGTTCACTGCTGTGAGGAGTCCAGTTCTGTCTCTCACTCTCTGGTCCAGCCTGTCTGCATCACCTGGAAACTTTAAACAAACGGATATATATGTAAAGTACCATGTGTACAAACAATATAACTTATTCTCTTCTGTTGAACATGTTGGATTGTGTATTGTCCGAGTCAGGGTCCTTTTTATTTTACTGTAACTTTGGAAGTTGTGTTACCAATGCTTACTATTTATTTGATACCAATTTGGTAATGCAATTAATAAAAACAACAAGGTTTGGGTTCGTTCTTCAGATGACTGTGACGTTAACGTGTAAGCTCAATAATGAACTCCAGCTCAACCAACCATATTGTAATATCTAAGTAATCATCTTGAAATATGACATTAATAATTGTAATATACACACATCTTATTGTGAGGTTGATTTCACATACACTACTTCGACGTTAGCTTGTCTACATACTCGAGCATAGCCAATTTAAATTAACCTTAGCGATGCATAAAGTTCCTACCTACATAATAAAATATCTCTCTAAATTACAAGGATGACCTTATTTTATCAACCTCAAACAGAAGCCGTTTGTTCTACAGTATTATCCCACTTAACGCTTAACACTTGTCTATTTAGTTTTAACCTTTATATATACGGTCTATGGTTTTAACTTGGAGGCTACGATTAGCATCGTTAGCACCGATGTAGCTACCACTCGCTTACACACTAACACATTCATTACGTAGCTGATTAAAATCATAAACACATAAATAAAGTACTCGAATTTCACTTACCGCAAAACGGCATTCATGCACCGTCTGTTTTAACCGCAGAGCGAGTCACAATAGTCCGATATATAAGCATGAAGAACAAACAAACACGGCCGGGGTCAAGTTGTGTTCCCTGGATGAACTGAGCAGGCAGAGTCCCTGTAGCTTCACGGAGACGGAGCAGCTAGCAGAGAGACAAGAAGCTAACAGCAGCAGTCACTTGACAGAGCTGTCACTCAATGTGACCACGCCCTAATTTATGCAAAAACTTTAAGACCTAATATAAATAAAAGGGTCACGTTAGAAAACAATTCACTCACAGATTCATAATCATGAAGGTGGAATCTAACTATATCTGTAATAATATTTATTGGATCCATGGGTAGAAACATGTTTTTTTAGGCTGTAAAATTGGGCATTTTAACATGGGGCTCTATGGAAATTGCTCCTTTCTGCAGTCAGCGCCTATCGGCCAATATATGAACTGCAGTTTGTGGCACTTCCGTATTGGCGTCCCGGCTCTTCCCCAGAGTTTGCCGCTTGAGCGATACCCAGGAAGTAAACAATGGAAAATTAGAAATCTCCAACGAGGCGTTTTGGGGAGGTATTTTCTGTGTTAGAGTTTTACTCGCTACAGGGTGTATTTTCAGGGTTTTTGACTCTGCAGACCGTTTACATGCATAAAAACCTTCATAACACACAAGGGGACGGGTAATAACCGGAAAAGCACGACACCTGTCCTTTAAGCTATTAATACTCTTGATGGAAGAATCATGAGGAGCTAACAGATCAATAAAAATACTTTGCAAGAATATTTCCTCGTTGCGCTTGGGCGCCTATCATGATTCTAAACTCTTTAATAGCGGCACATCTAATAATCCTGGTTCCTTCAGCGCAACTCAGTCTTCAGTGCAGGTTTTAACAGACATAGGTCTCTTTGGGAGCCAGCGAACCTGCTAGGGAACCTTGATTTAGCCTGGTGATAAGGTAATTGACAAACATCTGTTAGGGTGAAAAAGCTTTGGAGAGCTGGCACATCACTGGAGTCGATTTTGCAGCGTGAAGCCTTCCGAGGCACACCAGCATGGGTGGCCATCTCTGTACAAACTACACACGTGTGTAAATTACAATTAAGATAGGCACACACATCCAGAATTATAGCATATAGAAGGCTTGAATCCTCTGGGGAAAACTCTCTCCTTGGTAGGTGATTGGCCGCTTTGGCAGAGAAGAATTCATGGTATTCATAGAAGAGAGAGCCACTGTAATGAGCGAAGTCTAAGATGATGGACAAATAAGTATCGAGCTATTCTTCATTATTCAGAACCACATAACAGATATATATTAATTTATTATTATTTAATAATTATTTAATTCATAGTAGTATAACTACTTCTGTATAATTGCCTCAAAATATGAATTACTGCAGACGAAATATTTCCATAATAAAACATTGCCTCATGCAGAAATGTATGATATACCTGCTAATATGTGATTCCTAAATCAGGAATTGCTGCTTCAGGGTTCAGGAAGCTAGAACCAGTGGTTGGAGCTGAGACTTCATTTCCCAGAGTCCTCGGGGGTGTGACGTCAGCGGGAAGCGGAGCAGCATGGGTAAACAAGGAAGTAGAAGCATGGGTTGAGAAGAAGGGACCCGGGTTGTTTACATTTGCAGGCAGCGGAAAACGGGTTTTGTTCCAGGGAATCTATCCTGGAATTAAAGGTTTCAAGTGCTGATTTAACTTTGAAAAGGGAAGACAGGATGGCAGGTAGTTTAGGAATGCCGGAGTCAGCTTGCTCCTGCCTTTTTTGGAGTTCAATTGGCCGCTGGCCGAGAAACATTGAGCCTGTTAATTGACGCTCTGTGATGAGAGGGTTTGTTACCGGTGGTGGCGTAGAACTCGGGCCTTTCTCTTGGCCGGAAGGAAAAAGGCTTCTCGTGGTTGAGGACGGACGGGACACCCGGCCAGTCGTTCCGGGAGCTGCGGCTCGTTCCAGCGGCGTCTGAGCCATGCTCTGAGCTAGCCTATGTTTCGGATATGAAGCAGGCTTCTTCCCCCGTGGATGATGATTCGCTTCCAGAGTCGGAGATAGCGAGATACATGTGCGAAGGACAGCACCAGCAGGTAACTTGAAAATATCATGTAGGACTTTGTAGAGCAGCAGCGATGTGAATAAGCAGGCAAGCAGCAGCAACATGAAACACAGCAGCAGGAACATGAACATGAATGCAGCAATAGCAAGTGAACACAGCAGTGGCAGCAGCAGCATAGCGAGGCAGAGGCAGGAACATCTGGCAGCTTAAATAGAGCGGCATGTTTAGGAGAATGTGTTTGGTTGGTTGTAATGCCGCCTACACACGGCGGCGTGCGTTGCCGCTTGGCGGTGGGCGTGTCTTGAGCTTGGGGAGTTAACGCGAGCAACGCGACCAACCACCAATCACATGAATCTCCCGTGTCTCTCCCCAAGGGCTGGAAAATGGAAGAAGTGACCAGAAAGTGGGTTTAAAAGGCTTTAAAAAGGCTCCCGTGTATGAATCTCACCATAGACATTAATGTCTAAAAAGCGATTTTTAATTCATGTCTATGGTGCTATTTTATGCAACATTGCATGCTGGCTAAATATACTGTCTATGCCTGCTGTCCATTCAAACGAAGTAAACTGGATATAAACTCCCCAAACAGGCGAAAACCTACCAGTTTCACCCACTGTCTCTGCCACCTCCCTCCATGCCTGGCTCCTCCGGTTTGTATCCCGGTAGGTGAACAGGGACTGAAAGCACCGGGTGATTCCCTACCGCTACGATGATTTTCTCCTCCATTTTTTGCATATGAGGAAATGAACTGCGGTATGGCTCTCCCAGCAAACACGCGGTTTGATTGGCTAGCGCTTGTACTGGCAGATTTGCATAAGCGGGATTTGATTGGCTGACGCCTCCGTCGAAGCTTCAAAAGTAGAACATTGCTCTACTTTTGCAGCGAGCACCGTGAGAAAAGCTACACTTTGCTCCCACAATGCAGTTCGGCGAAGCGTGACGTCACCCCATTCAAAGTGAATGGGCAGAAGCGTTGAAGCGGCAACGCACGCCGCCGTGTGTAGGGGCTGTAAGAGGGACGAGGTGCGTCACGTGTTAATGTATCATTGGTGCTCGAGTTGACTGCCTGAACTAGCTCGCAGGCTTCGCCCCATTAAATAAGCAAATTGCAATGTGATACATTCAGCGTTTAGCTGTTTAATTTTAGCTGATTCTGTACAATAGAAATAGCCATGTAGATTGATGGAGTTTGAAGAGGAGCAGTCTATCTCCCAGAAGAAAAAGACTCACAGTGTGGTTATCACCATGAAGACGGAATCTAGCTCAGGTAATGAATGAGATAGGAATCCTTTTTTTTAACGATTGAGCTGAATTACTGGCTCTCAACACACACAATGTTTGGGATGAATCTGTAGTGAACTCCAGTAGGACAAGTGTGAAGTATAAGAAAGGACAAATATAACAAATACTGTAAAGAAGTCATAATATATTTAACATGCTACATTCTTTAGAAACAATGCCATTACCCTACCACGTTTTCCACAACCAAGAGCCAAGACAGAAGTGTCAGAGAAGAACTCCTTACTCAAGAATGATGTTGCCATGTTCTCTCACCTGTGTAATGGGATGCAGCCCATTGAAGTGCCATGAAGAGGTGGTATACATTGGAGGATCATTGAAGACTGGGAAATATATTATTGAGCTGGAAACAAATCATCCATGTCTTTGACTTTCTGAAACCCTCCTGGAGTACCAACGGTCCAGAGTTCAACTCCTGGACAGACACACAGTCTTTGACAAAACATCAGCAGAACACTTTTAAAGTTTGCTTTGATTGTCATGATCTCAGTTTTGGTTTCCTGTTTTATTTTGAAATGTGTTTTTTCCTTGTGTCTCGTCTTATTTTACTTCCTGTCTCTGCGTTTCCCTCATGTTTGATAGTTCAATTATTTACACCTGATGCCCTTGTGTTTTGTGTATTTAGGCCTGTCTTACAGTGTTGTAGTTCATTCGTTTGTCGTCATTATTTAGTGCTTCGTCTGCCCTCCTGCGTCCTCCACGTAAGTGTTGTAGTCAAGACCACCTTAACCGAGACCAAGACAAGACCAAGACCGGAGTTAACCAAGACCAAGTCAAGACCAAGACAAAGGCAGGGCGAGACCAAGTCAAGATCAAAACAACTTGATGTTTCCGTCCCCTGTCCTAACAATTCTTATGAATCCCGGTACCGGACAATTGTTATTTGTTATCGGAACCGGATTTCGGTACCCAACCTTCATCACATCCCCAGCCACAGCCGTGGTCTTGACTGGTCTTGACATAACATCTCGAGTCATATAGGTCCGAGACGAGTACCACAACACTACTCCACGAATCTGATGCTCAAATCTGAGAAAGTTTTTTGACATTATCTTTCAGTAGCAACAAAAAACAGCTTACAAATAGATGCAGCATTGATGCATGTATTGGAAGCCTTTATTACAGCATGCTGTTCCAACATACAGACTGAGCTGCGTGTGTCACAATCCTGAAGCCTTGATACAATTCAGCAAAAATAATTCACAAACACTGATAGAGGGATCCCCCACAGCATTCATAAGAAGAAAGATGTATGTGCAGAGCCTCACCCTCCCCTGCTGGGCTGCAGCATATAAATGACGGGCTCCTCTCATTCTGTAATGGGAGATTCTGAGCCCAAACGCTGATGGACGGCCTGGTCATTTGTCAAGCTCTGTTCCAACTCTCTGACATGATTGATGCAGGGACCTCCTCCGCTCTGAGCCACCACCGCCAGCTCTGGATTAAAATCCATCCATGCTGACGTTTACATATTAAAATTGGTAGTTAGGGCAATTCTCCATGTGGAAACAAAAGTGGCCAGCTCTGCAGAGAATGTTATCGATCACCCTGACAGTGCGTTTGTACGGAGTCTAAATGGGGACAAGAAGATCATTTGTTGCATATGTTGACGAAACTAGATGCTCTGCATGGATCCTCACACCTGTCAAATGTACAGAACCTCATATTCTCTCCAAAGCCCTGACTTAATGTGAGACTATAGCAGCCAGTGGTAAAAATGTTACACCAAATATTTATTCCGGGATCATATATTTTCCTATTTATATCCTCATTCCTTGATTATTTGTTTTTGTTCAGCTATTTGTGCCATGTATAGATCAAATATTGGCTCGTAATAATCAAACTTACACTTTTCTGTCAATCATTTATAATTTCTTAATCATGGAGACTTAAATGGTCCCAGTACTAAAAGGAACCAATAGTACTTCATACAATATGTGTTTTAATGGTGGTCATTTACCATGATGTGAAGAGTATTAGGTGAAAAATGGCTACGCTTACTACAAATCATTCCACACCTTCTGACAGCTGCTGCTACAGAGAGGGCCACCTTGTAGTCGTGTATGACATTATGATGACATCATGATGACATCACGTGACAGCTATGGGGAACGTTACAACGATATCGCCATCTGGAATCATGTGGCACAAGTTTCATACTTAGATCAAATGGTGACAACCAAGTAATCTCCACGACAACTGAGCTAAGGGAAACCTTTAAGATGCATTTAAATGATTTTACTAAGCTTTGGTTTTCATGGTCAAGAAGTGATTGTGATAAAAAATGACGTGTGCTGCTACAGTACCCAAAGCATGATGAGAACACTGACAACATATGTATTTAACCAGGAGAGTCCTGGCAAAGATAGGCAGCAGCACAGTTACAGAACTTATCTCTTGAGAAAAAAACGAAAAAAAAAACATTGGATGCTTTTTGCCGACTTATTGCTGTCAGTTAAGATGTATGTATGGTGTCCAAATGTTTGCAAAGAACACAAAAGATTATTGGACATTTAACAAAATATAATGAACAGAACATAGAAAGATAGTTATCGCTCACTAAATAATAAAAAAAACGTACCTGTAATATGAACCTACTGTTAGCTGTGCAATGTAAAGTGCATTATAAGAAAGATATTCTCAAAAGTAGCCTGAAAAGCATAAAAGGTTATTTCTGCTTCTTCAGCCGCACATTATTTCATTGTTTTATTATTTTTACAAAGGCTGGTGAATGTTTTTAAGACAGCTTTGGTGATGTGAGAGCATTTTGTTCACAGAGAGATGGGAAAGTTAAAAGGAAACACTGTTAATGTTTACACGTATCAAAATGATGCGGAAATATTGACATACTGATACTAGTTAATAAAAACCATGAATTAATGTTTTGGCGAATGTCCTTACAAGGCGGCAGGCAAAACACTTTCAAAATGTGTGTTTTCTGAATGGAGATGTGATCCATCAGGCTAGCCTAACATGTAGCTGCTCCATCTGCACTCACAAAAACGTCATTCAAACGTAAATAAAGTAGCGACTGTATTTGCCATGCCATAGAGTTTACACACATACATTTATAAACACAGATTTGTGTCCCGCTTCTGAGCAGACAATGAGAAACTTTGAGCTCTGTGTGCCGTGACGAGAATGTTTTGAGTTTCTCACCGCTGATTGGCTTTCGCAAGACAGTGTCAAGTGAATGTCACGCTCAAGTTGAAAAAATATTACTCTCGCAAATTAAGTTATGTCTTGTCTTTGCATTGATTTTGCATGTTATCGGGATGTGAAAAAAATTGCACCGCGTCTGGTGTGAAGGTACAGTTTTCATTTTGACAAGACAATAAAAAAGATGAGGTCTAACTCAAAACGTTGTCTTCTAACCAAAGCGCGAGATAGCTGATGTAGAAAGTAGATCTTGTATATTTGAATTAATATGAAGAAGCCCTATCAGGTACCTCTTCAACAATTCTACATTTCAAAATTAACTTTTGCTAGTAGTACAGTGATTTATAATGCGGTAAGCAAAATAATTTGTTATCTTGGTTTGTACGCTTGCTGTTAATATACGTAGACAAAGACATTCTTATTGTAAATCTCATCTAATAATTTAATTTTAGACTTATTTGTATAAAGCAGTGACATCCCTGTTCTAGCAGCCTGAGACACAACCAAGTGGGTGATTCATATTTTTGAACACTTCATATGGTGCTCATTAAACAAAACCCCTTCTCCATATGCATATCCATGTCAACATCAACCCATTTGGGAGCTAATCACTGAGTTCCCTGCTCCTAATTACAACTGCAAACAAAATACTATCTGAATTCAGCTTTAACATGCACAAGTGTGTTCACATTTAGGCCTCTTCTGGCTCAGCAACTCTCCTCTGATCCCCTATTTATTTTTTTTACAGTAAAGGGAGTTAGTTAGTTTTGCTGCACAGTTAGTTAGTTAGTAGTTAGTTAGTTTTGCTAGTGTACTAAAAACACATACCTTACATTATCTTAAACATTGTTTATTGACAATTAAATCAGGTTGCTGACCCAGGAGGCTGGTTCTCCATCACGGTGAGGTAAAGGTGGAGTGGCTAGAGAAGGCTGTAATCTGAAATCTGTCTGGGGAACATTAGGCTGCATATACATGCTGTCAAGTGTCAAAGTTAAATTACATTTCTGTGCTAGTGATGTTCAGAATTAAAATGAATCCCCTGGATGTTTGAAATAAAATAACTATTCTGCAGCAGTGCATTTATTTTGAGTTATCTGTGATTAACGGTTAAATCCTTAGACATTGATTGTAACGATCTTCAAGCACCTCATGAGGCCTAAATGCAGCCCTGCTTACCCAACCCTGTCTCCTAAAAATTACGTTCCCACAGAACTAAACTGCATTCTCAATTACGTTTAGCTAGAAACGTATTTTCTCACACGTTACGTTTGTTATGAACGTATCTCAAATACGTTTATTTTCTACATATCTTCTAGAAACATATTTTCTCCCACGTTACGTTTGTTATGAACTTATCTCAATACGTTTATTTTCTACATATCTTCTAGAAACATATTTTCTCCCACATTACGTTTGTTATGAACTTATCTCAAATACGTTTATTTTCTACATATCTTCTAGAAACATATTTTCTCCCACGTTACGTTTGTTATTAACTTATCTCAAATACGTTTATTTTCTACATATCTTCTAGAAACATATTTTCTCCCACATTACGTTTGTTATGAACTTATCTCAATACGTTTATTTTCTACATATCTTCTAGAAACATATTTTCTCCCACGTTACGTTTGTTACGAACGTATCTCAAATACGTTTATTTTCTACATATCTTCTAGAAACATATTTTCTCCCACGTTACGTTTGTTACGAACTTATCTCAAATACGTTTATTTTCTACATATCTTCTAGAAACATATTTTCTCCCACATTACGTTTGTTATGAACGTATCTCAAATACGTTTATTTTCTACATATCTTTGCCATTTATTGTCTTGCTTATAATAATGATAATAGTCATTTATAAATATCATTTTAGAGCACACATTTGAAATCGACGATCGGGCTCGATATCCTATGGTTAAATTAAAATCAGTAGGCGAGGCTGTAATTTCGCCAGCTGCGAGGGCAGAAAATAATAGTTTTAACATGCCAAAAAGCTGCTGTGTCGTTTATTGCACCTCAAACATTAAAACAAATCCAGAGTTACGTGTTTCTGTACTTCCTCTACGAAGAAAGGACAGTAAGAGAAGAGCTCTGTGGCTTCAGGCTTGATCGCTGTTTAAATGACAGCTGGTTTCCCCAAAAGTGGGCGGGGCTATAAAGTGACGTAGGAAAGATCCTCAGCTCGCTGATTGGATGTTTTAGCCGCAATGCACGTCGGGATATGGTGTTAATGCGATATGAAATCCGAAAAAAAAATCAGAGTTTAGGATGGCCGAAGACACTACACTACCCATAATCCCCAGCTATCGTTTGGGACTACAGTCCCGTTGACAAACCCCGTGATTAATCTTCAAGCTCTGGGATTGGATGTTGGAGTGGCAGTGCGCCAAGGTTACGCCGAGCGCCAAACAGCTCTTTGAAATGGAACGAAACCACGGCAGACTTTCCAAAACTGGACTCGAACGCCCCCCCAGAACTACACATGCTGGCTATTGTGTTTCGCAACATGTTCTATGGCACGTCTCTACTGGGAATTGTAGTTTTAAAAGACGTTTTCGTTTTTCCCAAAATTAGAAGTTGAAAGTATTAAACTGTGTACACCCCTGGAGGTTTAGGCGATAGGAAACACATTGGTGTGTACAAATGTAAAACATGTAATTAATAAATGGGTGAAAATCGCTTTGTGTCCATAATGGGAAGCATTAATATATACACCACATGCCAGCTCATTGTTACTTTGTAATTCTACTCCACTACAATTCAGAAGTTAACCTGGTATTTTTACTCCACTACATTTATTTTAGTTACTTTGCAGATTCTGATTAATGATGTGAAATATAAACAACCCTTAAATCAGACTTTAGTTACACCTGAGTAAAATTCAGGGAAAGGTGATTGTCAAGTGCCAACAATCAGGAGAGATATTAGTTGGTGCTTGAGAAGACTAAACATTTATCTGCAGATCCCTATAAAGTATATTCATTACTCGTTATTCTCTACTAATAGTTCAGTGCTATTTTGCACATCCCTTTCAAGATTTTCTACGGTTTATTGACATATCATACATACCTGCCAACCCTACCGATTTGGGCGGTAGTCTACCGCTTTTGACATGTTTCTACCGCCTACCGATTTAGCTGACTCTCCCTACCGATTTTCAATCTTCCCAAACTATAACAAATAAAAATGACACTACATAGACACTGGACTCGACTTTTGGCGGACACCGTTTGCAGCGTGTCTGTGATCCCATCATACAAACAGTCCTCTGTGTTTCAGTCGATCGCGAGATGTGTCTAAAAATAGAACGACAATATTCTGTTTTATCGTTAATGTCCTATAACATAATCTTCCTGTGCCAGAATAATGCACTTGAACGCATCAAAGCTTTGTGATTTATCGGGGCGTGGCTGGTAGGCACTGGCAGTGGGCACTAGTTTGCTGTGCAGTCCGCACACACAAGACCACAATTATGGCAGAAGCAAAAGAGCCCAAAATATATAATTTTCACTCCGAGTGGGAGGATGATTATTTTTTTGTATCTATTCCAATTCAAAGTCCATCTGTCTCATCTGCAATGCGAGCGTGGCTTTATCGAAGAAGGGTAATTTAGGAGCGGCATTTCAAAACAGTGCACAAACGCTACAAGACGGAATTCCCTCCTAATTCTGCCCTACGCTCCCAAAAGGTGAGGGACCTGAAAGGACAGCTAAATGCACAGCAGTCCATTTTCACCAGGCCCAACAACAAGAGCAAGGCTGCTACCATAGCATCTTATCGTGTCAGTCACGTTCTTGCGAAACACATGAAGTCTTTCAAAGACGGCGAAGTTGTGAAAGAAGCATTCCTGGAGGCTGCCGACGCGCTTTTTGGGGACAGTAAAAATAACAGTAGCATTTCAACAGGTTTTTGATATAATAAAAACTCAAGTTAGATACCGTTATTAATCAGCTGTAAGTTTTAGTTTGTTTGAACTTATTCATTATAATTATTGTACAAAATGGTATAAGAATGCAAACTTTAAGATCTGTTCTGTTTAAATTGATTATAGTCTATTATCAATTCAGGTTAAGAAACTAGTGTTGCTTGCATCCTATTTTAAAGGCATTTCTTTTTATACTCTACTAAAATGCAAAAAAAAGAAAAGGGTTTGATTCTATTAATTTTGTCTTTTTTATTGCACTCTGGCAGCAGATTCCTGTGTAGCTTCAGATCTGAGTTGTCTTATTAGTAAAACTAATTTATACTTTTGTAGCAACACTATTTTTATATAATGACAAAGAAAGGGTTCAGTCTTTTCTTTTTTTCCTGTATCATATGTGGCAGCACTGTTCAATGTTTCTTGAAAACATTACCCACTGTAGTATGTGACGTGTGAATAAACTCCCAACTCTGTATCAACAACACTGTTGTGTAACTTCAGTTAAACACTTGTGTGTGTGTAGATTAGAAAGAGGTAAGATAAAGGATCTGCAGTATTTTATGAAGTATTAATCGTACAAAGTCAGTTTTATACAAGTAGAAGTGTGTATTTACCTGGTAGTAGGCTGTCAGTAATGGCTGCGCCTCTCTATTTGGACTGGTAGATCTCGGCAGACTGGCCACTTTAAAAGTAGCTCTCGGTTCAAAAAAGGTTGGGCACCCCTGATCAACACTGTCAAGGTTCAAGGTTCTTTATTGTCAAACTAACATAGCTACAGAGTAATTATGTCGTTGAAAATCTTATGTCACAGGCTTCTCCAACAATGCAACTGAAAGAGGACCAGAAACACATTAAAAATATAATAAAATGTGGAGACTTTGGGATATTTATCTCCCATTCTTTTACTTTTCGGGCATTTTACAGACCAAACATGTCGTTGATGTCACTGTTTACCAAACTACCACTTTTTCTGAAAAATGCATAAAATGATGCAATATATGTTAAATACATGGTTTATACATGTAATTACTGGGGTTCCATTTCTTCTGATTACCTAATTTGGGCGTGCACATTTGCCGCGCGCAAACCTACCTCTTTTGGATTTGGAAAGGTTGGCATGTATGATCATATACACAACTATGTTGAAGTTATGCAATTAATGAAAAACTTGGGTCACAGGTTCCTCAACAGTGCATTACAAGACATCTATCAATATGTGTGTATACCTCCACCATTAAACTCAAATTCTGCACATGTCTTATACTATCTACATACATAAGAGTATAATTAATATATATATAATATCAGTTAAAATAAGTGCTTCAACACAGTTAACATTGCAGGAAAGCAATATATTAGACGTTAAGTACTTTGTCAGGCTTAATATTTATCTGTAAATACCCCCAAAGCTTTTTTCTTATTTGAAAGAAGACCTTAACCTAAAGTATTCTTTAATGTGTTAATAAAGGTTAATTAGTTTGTCTGTTTTGCACATCCTCATATTAATATCTTTGTACATCAGGCACTAAACTGTTTTATTGTAGAGATCACTTACAGTATCTTCTTGATTTTTTATATTCTATATTTCTATCATTGACCTTCTACTTTCCCCCTATGAAAGTATGTACTCTTAATATTTTATTCATCAAATAACATTATTCAACAAATATAATTAAATAACGTGCTTTAACCACTAGGCGGTGCACACAAGGTACACACAGTATACTAATAATAACTTTGTATTATTAGTGTAGGACACTTATGTATGTATAACATCTGAAGATGTGTAGTTTTATTCATGTTTTTACATAATTGTACAGGATATTGCTATATTATTTCTCATGTTTTACTTCTACACATTAATATCTGATTTGTAAAACATCACAGACAGAAAGGTATATCCGTCATTTGATGGTAAGCTATTGAAATTGTGATTCCATAGATGTGTCTCCCATCACCCAAATCCCCTGACTATTCTCTTAACTCAGTATTTACATTCTTATATTCAAAGAAAATCAGTAATATCTTTAAAACTACAAGTCCTTTTCTATCAGCTGTGCACCGTTATGGTGTAAATATAACCTATCTACCAATTGGATCAAATATAAAAGTCAGACGAATTACTATTGATACTGCAAGGAGACGTATTTTGTGAAAAGAAATGTAAGATGTTGTTTAATTGTTGATATATTTATGATCCACGTCATGTATTCAGTTTTGGCGGCACTTCTTCCTGTTTGTCCAGAAGTCTTCTCATCAGGGCTCTATAAATAGAGAACTACGGCAGATGTGTAATATTTAATGCAGCCGAACCGTGTATTACAATGCCGTTATGTGATGACTTTCAAAGAGAAAAGCAAGAACACTCGGAATAAAGTATTATTATTTTTTTTTTTTATGTTTTCGGATTTCACATCGCATAAACACCATATCCCAACGTGCATTGCGGCTAAAACATCCAATCAGCGAGCTGAGTATCTTTCCTACGTCTGTTTCCGGTATTGTTCCTGTAATGAGAGTTCACATTTATGCTACATTGAAGGGTGGAATTGACTACACATCTTCAGAAACATAATTTGCTTCAGATAACTCATAGCAATATTGTAACCATTAAGAAAAGCCAACTGCATTAAAAAACCCAGTTAACAAACACTAGGTAAAGTATTTTTCCTTCAGTAATGAAGATGTAATTCCAATGTAGACACACCTGGGGTCGCTGTTCAGTCTGTTACGCTGAGCCATGCATTGTTTGGAACGTAAAAGGGACGAAGAAGACAAAGTGAAGTGACGTACTTCCGGTTCAATGTGAAACATTCCCAGTTAAACAACAGAAACAAATCGCTAAATAAAAAGATAAAACACTGGCATGTAATTTACGTTAGAATAAATAGAATGGTTTTGAATAATAGATGAGAGTAAAATCTACGTCACTTTACAGCCCCGCCCACTTTAGGGGAAACCAACGCTGTCATTTGAATGGCGATCAAGCCTGAAGCCACAGAGCTCTTCTGCTGTCCTTAGAGGAAGTTTGAGGTGTTTGAGGTGCAATAAACGACACAGCAGCTTTTGGCATGTTAAAACTATTATTTTCTGGCGAAATTACAGCCTCGCCTACTGAATTTAATTTAACCATAGGATATCGAGCCCGATCGTCGATTTCAAATGTGTGCTCTAAAATGATATTTATAAATGACTATTATCATTATTATAAGCAAGACAATAAATGGCAAAGATATGTAGAAAATAAACGTATTTAAGATATGTTCATAACAAACGTAACGTGGGAGAAAATATGTTTCTAGAAGATATGTAGAAAATAAACGTATTTAAGATAAGTTCATAACAAACGTAACGTGGGAGAAAATATGTTTCTAGAAGATATGTAGAAAATAAACGTATTTGAGATAAGTTAATAACAAACGTAACGTGGGAGAAAATATGTTTCTAGAAGATATGTAGAAAATAAACGTATTTGAGATAAGTTAATAACAAACGTAACGTGGGAGAAAATATGTTTCAAGAAGATATGTAGAAAATAAACGTATTTGAGATAAGTTAATAACAAACGTAATGTGGGAGAAAATATGTTTCTAGAAGATATGTAGAAAATAAACGTATTTGAGATAAGTTCATAACAAACGTAACGTGGGAGAAAATATGTTTCTAGAAGATATGTAGAAAATAAACGTATTTGAGATAAGTTAATAACAAACATAACGTGGGAGAAAATATGTTTCAAGAAGATATGTAGAAAATAAACGTATTTGAGATAAGTTAATAACAAACGTAATGTGGGAGAAAATATGTTTCTAGAAGATATGTAGAAAATAAACGTATTTGAGATAAGTTCATAACAAACGTAACGTGGGAGAAAATATGTTTCTAGAAGATATGTAGAAAATAAACGTATTTGAGATAAGTTAATAACAAACGTAACGTGGGAGAAAATATGTTTCTAGAAGATATGTAGAAAATAAACGTATTTGAGATAAGTTCATAACAAACGTAACGTGGGAGAAAATATGTTTCTAGAAGATATGTACAAAATAAACGCATTTGAGATAAGTTAATAACAAACGTAACGTGGGAGAAAATAAGTTTCTAGCTAAACGTAATTGAGAATGCAGTTTAGTTCTGTGGGAACGTAATTTTTAGGAGACAGGGTTGGCTTACCTCTCAGGCTGTACCTGGACCTGCAGACCTGAACACTGCCATCCCAGTCAGTGTGGGACAGAAGAGTGTGGACAGATGAGCTGTGCAGATTGTGTTGTACCATGTGTTACTCAGTGGATTATTAATGGTCATCTGTGGGCTGGAGTATGGCACGGCTGGAACTCCAAACACATGGCAGATACTGGGAGCAGACAGCAACACACCAACAACCACTCTCTGACAGTTACACAATCTATAATTAACAACAAAAACATTTAACATGGTACAGAAAACTCCTGTTTTTCAAGTGTTTCAGAAGCTCCCCAGGGAGTTGTTCTGAAAGAGAAGGGCTGTAGTTCAACATCATTTATCACATTTCCTCACAGAAAACCAACTCTCTAATCAAATCTAGAATGAACATTTATAGCCAAAGAATGAAGGAAGATCACAGTTTTGGCGACAGGTTTAGATTTTTCTAAGCAATCTGTTGCCATTACTTGGAAGTTAAAATGACTACCACAGCTTTGGATTGAAATGTGTTTCTTAACTTATGACATAGAAGTTAAAACAAATAATTCAAGGTTCTTTTAGAGCTTCATAAATCTTTGAAAACTCCCAACCAGCTGCTGAATACACGCTTTGGTGAGTTTGTTTTGTACATTTATAACTTGTTTTTTACTTGATCCACATTCACAGTGAGATTCTTTTAAGACCCCTCTATTTGTCTGTCCAGAAGAATTGCTGTCAATAAATGAGACGAGAAGCTAAGTGACTCACGCTGGTGGTAATTAAACAGCATGCATGAGTCACACAGCAGAGGTGGGTCATTACAAGGAACAAAGTTAGCTTGACTGAAAAACAGGAAGACTGCTGAATGCATTAGCGCTCCTGACACATTTCATAACATGGACTGAATCATTAAAACTGTTAAACACCCACAACAGAAACTCACAGACATAGAATATAAGTCATATTGGGAGAATGATGTTGACTGACATTATGAAACATGGAGCATGTTGGGAATTCACTTTGAAATCGTGATCTCCTATAAGCCTCACTGATAGTTCAAGGTTCAAGGTTCAAGGTTCTTTATTGTCAATCTGACATAGCTACAGAGTAATTATGCAGTTGAAAATCTTATGTCACAGGCTTCTCCAACAATGCAACATAATAACATAACATAATAACAATAAGAGCAAGAGCAATACAAAAATAATAATAGTTATAAAAATGAAATAAAGTTATGATGTGGAATAGTGCAGTATGAGTCTATATACAAGTTATTGGAATGATATATATATATTAGGTATTAGATACATACTACTGAGTAGCAGTTGAATGTTTGAAGTTGTTTCAACAGTTCAATTTTTAACAGTCTCACTGCCCGCGGGAAGAAACTGTCTCCGAATCTTCTTGTCCTTGCCCGGATGCTGCGGGTAACGTCTGCCAGACGGCAACAGAAAGAACAGTTTGTGGCTGGGGTGATGGGGGGTCTTTGATAATCCGTAGTGATTTCTTCCTGAGCCGCTGGGAGTAAAGGTCCTCCATGGATGGCAGCTCCGTCCTGGTGATGTGCTGTGCAGTTTTCACCACCCTCTGTAAAGCCTTACGATCGAGGTCGGTGCAGCTGCCGTACCAGGCCGTCATGCTGCCAGTGAGGATACTCTCTATCGTGCACCTGTAGAAGTTGCAGAGTATCCTGGAATCCATTTTGAACCTCCTCAGCCTGCGGAGGAAGAAGAGCCGCTGTCGAGCTTTCTTGGTGATGGTGGTGGTGTGAAGAGACCATGTCAGGTCCTCAGTGATGTGGACCCCAAGGAACCTGAAGCTTTTGACTCTCTCCACCGTAGTCCCATTGATGGCGATGGGGGCGTGTCCCTCTCCCTGCTGCTTCCTGTAATCCACAATCAGCTCCTTTGTTTTGCTGATGTTGAGATGGAGGTTGTTATCCTGGCACCAAGATGTCAGGTTTTCGACCTCCTCTCTGTATGCCGTCTCGTCATCGTCTGTGATCTGGCCGATGACGGTCGTGTCATCAGCAAACTTCACGATGGTGTTGGAGCTGTGTGTGGCCACGCAGTCGTGGGTGAACAGGGAGTAGAGGAGAGGGCTGAGCACGCAGCCTTGAGGGGCACCGGTGTTAAGAATCAGGGTGGAGGATGTGATGTTTTCCCACCCGCACTGCCTGGGTCTGCCCGTCAGGAAGTTCAGGATCCAGTCGCAGAGGGCGCTGTTGAGCCCGAGGTCTCTGAGCTTGATGGCCAGCTTGGAGGGCACAATGGTGTTGAATGCTGAACTGTAGTCAATGAACAGCATTCTCACATATGTGTTCCTGTTCTTCGGGTCCAGGTGTGAGAGGGCAGTGTGGAGGGTGAGGGCTATGGCGTCGTCTGTGGACCTGTTTGCTCTGTAGGCAAACTGCAGGGGGTCCAGAGATTCAGGGAGGGAGGAGGTGATGAATAATTTGACTAACCGCTCAAAGCACTTCATTATGATGGAGGTGAGTGCTACTGGGCGGTAGTCGTTGGGGCAGGTGATGATTGTCTTTTTGGGGACAGGAATGATGGTGGAGTGTTTAAGACATGTGGGGACTACAGACTGCAGCAGGGACCTGTTGAAGATGTCTGTGAACACCTCTGCCAGCTGAACTGCACACACCCTGAGAACACGGCCAGGGATGCCATCAGGTCCAGGAGCCTTGTGTGGGTTAACCCTTTTAAAGGATTTACACACATCTGCCCTATTTAAAACAAAAGGGCAGTGTAGCTCCTGGTCCCTCTGTACCTCCACAGCCTGGCTGCTCTCAAAGCGTGCAAAAAAACTGTTTAGCTCATCTGGGAGAGATGCGCACGCAGACACTCCCGCAGCACCCCCCGCTGCTCCTTTGTAGTCAGTCATTGTCCTTAGTCCCGCCCACATATTCCTAGTGTTACAGCCTTTGAAGTCAGATTCCACCTTCTCTTTGTACTGTCTCTTTGCATTTTTTATTGCTCTCCGGAGATCATACCTAGACTTCCTGTACTCCTCCAAATCTCCCGCTGTGTGCGCGAGAGTGCGCGCTTTCAGTTTGCCGCGCACCTCACCGTTTACCCAGGGCTTTTGATTTGGGAATGTCCGTACAGAAACCTTCGGTACCACGTCATCGATGCATTTCCCAATGTAGCAGATGACAGTGTCCGTGTGTGTTATTGTCCTCAAACACACTCCAATCCGTAGATGCAAAGCAATCCTGCAGTGCTGAATCTGACTCCTCGCTCCATCGTTGTACTGTCCTTGTTATCGGTCTGTCCCTTTTAAGTTTCTGCTTGTAAGCAGGCAACAACAGTAGTGAGATATGGTCTGATTTGCCGAAGGGAGGGCGAGGGAGAGCCTTATATCCATTCCGGAAAGGGGAATAAACATGGTCCAGTATGTTTCCCCCGCGCGTCGGGAAGTTGATGTGTTGGTAATATTTTGGCAAAACCTTCTTCATATTGGCGGTGTTGAAATCTCCGGCCACAACGAACGCCGCATCTGGCCGTGAAGTCTCGGTTTTATCAATAAACCCAAACAGCTGATCGAGTGCCGTGTTGTTGTCGGCGAGTGGCTGCGGCGGGATATACACTGCTGTTATCACAACAGATGTGAATTCCCTCGGCAGATGGAAGGCCCGACATGAGATCATGAGGTGCTCTAGCTGTGCGGAACAGTCCGATGAAATAATCTTCACATCTGAGCACCAGTTGTTGTTAGTCATTACACACACACCGCCTCCCTTACTTTTCCCCGAGTTTGCAGTCCGGTCCTGACGAAAAATAGAGAATCCGTCAGGGACAATAGCGGAGTCCGGGATAGCGGGGTTGAGCCAAGTCTCAGTGAGAATTAACACGTTACAGTTCTTAATGTCCCGTTGAAAAGCAATCCGGCTTCTGAGTTCATCTAGCTTATTTTCAATAGATTGAACATTAGCCAGAAGAATACTCGGAAGAGGGGGCCGATTCTCACGTTTTCTCAGTCTGACCAGCAACCCGGCCCGGCATCCTCGCTTTGTCTTCTTCTTGCGTCTCTCAGGTAGAACAGCAACAGGTAGCCATGGTGAATCTCCATTGTCTGTCGGAGGGTTAATATTGTCCACGAAGTTTCGCAATTGGAAAAGTTCCTCTCTGCTATATTGTATGGCAGAGTAGGTGCGGTCGGCTAGCATGTTGCGAACCATGTTAAAAGTAAAACGGCAAAAGTAAAATAAATATGTACAAAATACGAAAATGGGCAAAGTTGGAGAGGAGCACAAAGACAATGCGGCCATCTTCACCGGCGCATCTGACGTCAGTTAGCATTACACTGGACTGCAGGCTAGTTATATCAGTGTGCTCCTTCAGGACAGAACTGAAGGTTCATTATTTAAAGGATTAAAGGATTCAGAGATCATTTATTGTCATTATGCAACACATGGCAGCACAAATAAATGCAGTTGTAGTCCAATGTGCTAAAAGACAGGACACAGAGCAGAACATAAACAGGAATTATTGTGCATTTTTACATTTCCAACAGGAGGAACAAACAAACAAAAACAATGTGATTTCTCAGAGCAGAGGCCTGTACTACGAAGCCGGATTTTCGCTTAGCCGGCTGACTTCAGGGAAAACTCGGGCTTTCCGGTCCTACGACGCTGGTTCTCTTTTTAGCGGGCTAGATCTCCATGGTAACTTATGCTGAGCGGCTAACCTCCTCGGGAGGAGGTTAGGTTGCAGGCTAAGAGATCAACTCAGTGAAAGCACCGCCTGCTGACCAATCAGAGCTCCGTGTGCGGAGTTTAAAGCTATCAAGTCATATTACAGGATAGAGGAAATACAGAAAAACTGCCGTTGCAGGAGAGACGGCCGGCAAAAATCAACTGACTGTGTGAACGTGAAAATTAATAGAATATCCCCTCCCATCTTCAGAGCAATCTGACTATTATAACATTAGCGTTAAGAAAGCTTACTTAAATATCTGCCACAACATAAGTAACCGGATCAGAGTAACATTAAGTACAGTCCGCGGCACTGTGAGTGCAGACGTCGATGTGTCCCATTATCATTCATATCATATCATATCATAATGTATCATATTTCCTTATTTGAGTCAGCTGAGCCGTATCTAGCCGTGCAACACTCACAGTGTCACATACTGTATGCAGAAGTATTATTTTAAGCAACACATTAAGTTGACGAAACACTCGAGTCAAATGTAATTAAAGTCAGATCCACTCGTGTCTTGGACGGGGCAGTGATATCATAAACCTGTTAATGTACGCATTCAAACACTTTTTCTGTTACCAGCTGTATTCATCTTGCAGGTGCAGCTATGTGGCTTTTATCCTGGATAAAGTGTTTAAGTCATGGATGTTTAAAGTTTAACTTCTTCATATTTGACTAATATTAAAGTTCACTTTTCATTCAGGAAGTATGACGCTGCGCTGTCAGTACGCTTGTCCGTGTTTGTGATTGGTCGAATGCTCCAAATACCACCCCTTTCATGTGAACGCGCACCTAACTAGATAGGACACGGCTGGCTTGAGCGATCCACTTGATAACCAGCGTCGTAGTACAGCTTAGCGAGAGCGCGTATGTTTTGGATTGGGCCAACCGGCTAACTCAAACATATCCAGGTTAGGAAAATCCGGCTTCGTAGTACAGGCCTCAGATCATATGCAGACGCCGTATCAACACGTTGTTTTAACATGGCTCTGTTTTGTCTGTTCTATGTTATGTCTTTAATACTTTTTAATGCATGTAACATCTGTAACATTAAGCTCTCTGTGGCTCTTTTTCTGCTGTAACAACGTACATTTCCCCTCTGTGGGACTAATAAAGGTATTCTGATTCTGATTACATTAGCACACAGCCTTCCAAAGGTTGTGATGATTATTGTCTTTTGTGGTATATTCTAGGAGATAATCCTGAAATAAATGTGAGTTACGCTTTGTGCCAATAATATTATTGTCAGTAAAACCAATTTGTGATTTTTTTATATTTATATTTTTAAATGCTCTAAGTACAATATAGCAGCTATACCGATGACGAGTCAGACAACATCATTGTCTTTTTTTTGTGATGAACCTGAAATGTAGTTCATAAAATACAGTGCAGTCACCAATTCCAAAAACGAAATACCATCTTGTGATTGGATTAGACAAGTTGCAATAGTAAACTAGAGAATGCAATTCCTGAAGAAATTGCTAGTGGGAATGCTTTATGCTGAAAAGCTGATGCTGAATTGCTATGAAATGTAATGTGTAAGAAGAAAGTGAAGAATTTAGATTGAAATGATACATGAACACTGGAGGCTTGAATGTGTGATGAGAGAAGAAAATAAAGTAAAAAGGCTTTGAAAAGCAGCAGAATATTTGCAAACTTTTGAACTAACTTGATGGCGAATGATCTGTCGCCATGCCAACGGCATTTGATGACACCCCATAATACGCTTAGATGTGTTGATGGCTGCATCGTTACCAACCCTGTGAAGTTTTGGGCCGTTTGGAGCATTTTCACTGAAGTTATCAGAAAACCGTGTTTCATGGTGAGCATTGTGTTGCCATGGCAACGGCCTTTGAAGAAATCTCAAAACTGTCCCGTAGATGTCTTCACGGCTGGACTGTTAGCACACGTGAAGATTGAGCACGTTTTCAACATTTTCATAGGAGTTATACATTACATTAGGAGGTTACATTACTCTCTCTCTTCTCTTGATCGCCCTCTCTCTTCTCCTGATCACCCTCTCAATCTTCTCTTGATCGCCCTCTCTCTTCTCTCTCTCTTCTCTTGATCGCCCTCTCTCTTCTCTTGATCGCCCTCTCTCTTTTCTTGATCGCCCTCTCTCTCTTCTATCACCCTCTCTCTCTTCTCTTGATCGGCCTCTCTCTCTTCTCTTGATCACAGCCTGTCCTCCTACAAAAAACGACCACATTGGCCGATTGTTCAAGCCCTTATTACGACCCAGAGACACGTTTTAAAGTGTATGTTGTTTCTTACACGACCACTAGAGGTGCTCTAGTGGTCGTGTAAGAAACAACATGCTTGATTGCAAACGCTCCGGAGGGACGTTTATTCACAAATAACCCTCTCTGGAAAATCCTAAATTGTGGAATAGTTTGGCCATTAAAATGCTTTTTGATTCGATTTCTAGCGAGAAGTGTATATTGTACTCTTAGAATCCACGTCCAGTCGATGTGTAGGATCTATAGTTTGATAGATATTACGAAGATGATTTGAGGTCTCGCCAGGATAACGTGTATTTCAATCAGGAGAGACGTTGATGTATGAAATACCTATTTATTACCGGGACACGTAATATGAATGTGATAATGATTGCCAGAATTAAAACAGGAGAATGGAATGGTGGTTGGTGATTAGGCCCCGGTTTGCAGGATTATCATTCAGGAGGGGAAGAACCGCTCCGAAGAAACCCCCCGGGGTGGTGGTGATAAGTAGGTGGGACCGGCCTGAAGGGAGAAGGTTTAGCTTGGTCCTGAAGGAGACGGGAGGCGAAAGGGGTGGAGGAGGGTTGCGTATTGTCACCTGAAATGACAGCTGACAAGAGGGAAGAGCAGATATAAAGGGATTAGCGGGTGCAACGATAGGCTTGTGAGAATGGAGAGAGGAGTGATTGGTTAGCTGGGGAGTGACACCCCCGATCACTTAATGAGGGAGGAGAGAGTAATGAAGTGACGTGTAATATGAATGAAGAGCTTGGTCTTCCTGATTGAACTTGCGCTAAGCTTCATATGGGGCAGCTTCCATGTAAAGTTACGGGTTGAAAACAGTATTTCCGGTCTCGAAGTTTTCATAATAAAACCGGATGTATTCCCCTCACTGTCAAATGATTACACAGTGATATCTGCATTACTCATCCACTAAAAAACATCAGTTTATCCTTGTTAATTACACAATATTGATTGGTTTAAATTGTGTACAATGCTTTTGTGTTTTTAACCTTCGATTCAGAGAAACAAATAGTTTTTTCGGAGTTTAGACACTACAGAGTTTCCGAAGACACTACACTACCCAGAATCCCCAGCTATCGTTTGGGACTACAACATCCGCCTTGCTTTACAAACCCCGTGATTAGTCCTCAAGCCCTGTGATTGGATGTTGGAGTGGCAGTGCGACAAGGTTACGCCGAGCGTCAACAGCTCTTTGAAATGGAATGGAACCACGACAGACTATCCAAAACTGGAATTGGACGGGTACAGCACTTGTCAAGGTTCAGAGGCAAATTTTGCAAATATGGCAGTAGCCATTGATCATCTTAAGATAAGATAAGATATACTTTATTGATCCCAAGTTGGGAAATGTTTTTGTTACAGCAGCATGTACTACTTTGTTCTACTCCACTACAATTCAGAGGTTAACCTGGTATTTTGACTCCACTACATTTATTTTAGTTACTTTGCAGATTCTGATTAATGATGTGAAATATAAACAACCCTTAAATCAGACTTTAGTTACACCTGAGTCAAATTCAGGGAAAGGTGATTGTCAAGTGCCAACAATCAGGAGAGATATTAGTTGGTGCTTGAGAAGACTAAACATTTATCTGCAGATCCCTATAAAGTATATTCATTACTCGTTATTCTCTACTAATAGTTCAGTGCTATTTTGCACATCCCTTTCAAGATTTTCTACGGTTTATTGACATATCATATACACAACTATGTTGAAGTTATGCAATTAATGAAAAACTTGGGTCACAGGTTCCTCAACAGTGCATTACAAGACATCTATCAATATGTGTGTATACCTCCACCATTAAACTCAAATTCTGCACATGTCTTATACTATCTACATACATAAGAGTATAATTAATATATATATAATATCAGTTAAAATAAGTGCTTCAACACAGTTAACATTGCAGGAAAGCAATATATTAGACGTTAAGTACTTTGTCAGGCTTAATATTTATCTGTAAATACCCCCAAAGCTTTTTTCTTATTTGAAAGAAGACCTTAACCTAAAGTATTCTTTAATGTGTTAATAAAGGTTAATTAGTTTGTCTGTTTTGCACATCCTCATATTAATATCTTTGTACATCAGGCACTAAACTGTTTTATTGTAGAGATCACTTACAGTATCTTCTTGATTTTTTATATTCTATATTTCTATCATTGACCTTCTACTTTCCCCCTATGAAAGTATGTACTCTTAATATTTTATTCATCAAATAACATTATTCAACAAATATAATTAAATAACGTGCTTTAACCACTAGGCGGTGCACACAAGGTACACACAGTATACTAATAATAACTTTGTATTATTAGTGTAGGACACTTATGTATGTATAACATCTGAAGATGTGTAGTTTTATTCATGTTTTTACATAATTGTACAGGATATTGCTATATTATTTCTCATGTTTTACTTCTACACATTAATATCTGATTTGTAAAACATCACAGACAGAAAGGTATATCCGTCATTTGATGGTAAGCTATTGAAATTGTGATTCCATAGATGTGTCTCCCATCACCCAAATCCCCTGACTATTCTCTTAACTCAGTATTTACATTCTTATATTCAAAGAAAATCAGTAATATCTTTAAAAACTACAAGTCCTTTTCTATCAGCTGTGCACCGTTATGGTGTAAATATAACCTATCTACCAATTGGATCAAATATAAAAGTCAGACGAATTACTATTGATACTGCAAGGAGACGTATTTTGTGAAAAGAAATGTAAGATGTTGTTTAATTGTTGATATATTTATGATCCACGTCATGTATTCAGTTTTGGCGGCACTTCTTCCTGTTTGTCCAGAAGTCTTCTCATCAGGGCTCTATAAATAGAGAACTACGGCAGATGTGTAATATTTAATGCAGCCGAACCGTGTATTACAATGCCGTTATGTGATGACTTTCAAAGAGAAAAGCAAGAACACTCGGAATAAAGTATTATTATTTTTTTTTTTTATGTTTTCGGATTTCACATCGCATAAACACCATATCCCAACGTGCATTGCGGCTAAAACATCCAATCAGCGAGCTGAGTATCTTTCCTACGTCTGTTTCCGGTATTGTTCCTGTAATGAGAGTTCACATTTATGCTACATTGAAGGGTGGAATTGACTACACATCTTCAGAAACATAATTTGCTTCAGATAACTCATAGCAATATTGTAACCATTAAGAAAAGCCAACTGCATTAAAAACCCAGTTAACAAACACTAGGTAAAGTATTTTTCCTTCAGTAATGAAGATGTAATTCCAATGTAGACACACCTGGGGTCGCTGTTCAGTCTGTTACGCTGAGCCATGCATTGTTTGGAACGTAAAAGGGACGAAGAAGACAAAGTGAAGTGACGTACTTCCGGTTCAATGTGAAAACATTCCCAGTTAAACAACAGAAACAAATCGCTAAATAAAAAGATAAAACACTGGCATGTAATTTACGTTAGAATAAATAGAATGGTTTTGAATAATAGATGAGAGTAAAATCTACGTCACTTTACAGCCCCGCCCACTTTAGGGGAAACCAACGCTGTCATTTGAATGGCGATCAAGCCTGAAGCCACAGAGCTCTTCTGCTGTCCTTAGAGGAAGTTTGAGGTGTTTGAGGTGCAATAAACGACACAGCAGCTTTTTGGCATGTTAAAACTATTATTTTCTGGCGAAATTACAGCCTCGCCTACTGATTTTAATTTAACCATAGGATATCGAGCCCGATCGTCGATTTCAAATGTGTGCTCTAAAATGATATTTATAAATGACTATTATCATTATTATAAGCAAGACAATAAATGGCAAAGATATGTAGAAAATAAACGTATTTAAGATATGTTCATAACAAACGTAACGTGGGAGAAAATATGTTTCTAGAAGATATGTAGAAAATAAACGTATTTAAGATAAGTTCATAACAAACGTAACGTGGGAGAAAATATGTTTCTAGAAGATATGTAGAAAATAAACGTATTTGAGATAAGTTAATAACAAACGTAACGTGGGAGAAAATATGTTTCTAGCAGCATGTACTACTTTGTTCTACTCCACTACAATTCAGAGGTTAACCTGGTATTTTGACTCCACTACATTTATTTTAGTTACTTTGCAGATTCTGATTAATGATGTGAAATATAAACAACCCTTAAATCAGACTTTAGTTACACCTGAGTCAAATTCAGGGAAGGTGATTGTACTTTGTCAGACTTCATATTTATCTGTGCACCCCCAACGTTTTTTTTCTTATTCAAAAGAAGACCTTAACTTAAAGTATTCTTTAATGTTTAAATAAAGCCTTATTAGTTTGTCTGTTTTGCACATCCTCCTATTAATATCTTTGGACGTCTTGCACTAAACTGTTTTATTGTAGAGATCACTACAGTATCTTCTTGATATTATCTATTCTATATTTCTATCATTGACCTTCTACTTTCCCCCTATGAAAGTATGTACTCTTAATATTTTTTTCATCAAATATAACATAATTTCAACAAAATATAACATCATTTCAACAAAAAAATTCAATAACGTTTTTTAACCACTAGGTGTCCCTTTCTATCAGCTGTGCACCGTTATGGTGTAAATATAACCTATCTACCAATTGGATCAAATATAAAAGTCAGCCGAATTAATGTTGATACTGCAAGGAGACGTATTTTGTGAAAATAAATGTAAGATGTTGTGTAATTGCTGATATATTTATGATCCACGTCACGTATTCAGTTTCGGCGGCACTTCTTCCTGTTTGTCCAGAAGTCTTCTCATCAGGGCTCTATAAATAAAGAACTACGGCAGATGTGTAATATTTAATGCAGCCGAACCGTGTATTACAAGGCCGTTATGTGATGACTTCCAAAGAGAAAAGCAAGAACACTCGGAATAAAGTATTATTTATTTTAAATGTTTTCCGATTTCATATCGCATAAACACCATATCCCGACGTGCATTGCGGCGTGATCAAAACCTCTGAAAAAAGAAATGTGTCTCTCAGAATCGAAAGAGAAAAACCTATGGGAAAAACACAAAAGCATTGTACACAATTTAAAGCTCCCATGTCATGCTTTTCCGGTTATTACCCGTCCCCTTGTGTGTTATGAAGGTTTTTATGCATGTAAACGGTGTGCAGAGTCAAAACCCTCAAAGTACACCCTGTAGCGAGTAAAACTCTAACACAGAAAATACCTCCCCAAAACGCCTCGTTGGAGATACGTCACTACCCATTTGATTCTTCCGGGTACCGCCTGATGTCATGCGGTACCCGGAACGAAATGGACCAATCCCGAAGAGCTATGGCCACACCCAGCGGCGCTGGCCGCAGCCTAATACTGTTGGAAGCGCTGGTTCAGTTCACAATCATCTAGTCATGCCGATGCCAAGGACCTGTTTCCTGAAATGTGAGGAGAAATCTGAGCTGTTTGTCCTACTGACGGAAGAACCACGACGGAGTCAGTGGTTGAAATTTCTGTTTAACACTGTTCCTTCAGAGGTTCGAAGAACGTTACTGTGTGCCCGGCATTTCACAGACGAAAGCTTCCAAAACATTGCCCAGTTTGAGGCCGGATTTGCACAGCATTTGAAACTGAAGGACGATGCTATGCCTAGTTTGTTTGGACCGTTTGGAGCAGGAGAAGATTCGAGTACACAACCTGTAAGTTTGCATTTATTTGTGTATTTATCAAACAATGTATCTACCACTGGCCTCCTAAATCATTGACATAGTGCTAACTAGGCTAACTGTTGCTAGCGTTTCCATATATCAGCAGTTAGCCTTGCATACATGTTCCTCGTAGCTGCATAATGTCTGCATTCACACACGAAATAGTCATAGACAGTATTCTCCGGGTGATTTTGTAGCGTGAGCTATAAGCTACCTATAAGCTACCAAGCTACCAAGCTACCAAGCTACCCAAACAACGAGGCAATATATATATATATGGCGTAACGACCGTGCCAGCTACAATGATTTGAGCAGACTACCCATATAAGATTGCAATTGTAAACATGTTGTTGATAGCCTAATATGAACCACTGTCTGTTGTTCATAGTATAGTATAGTATAGCATATTACACTGAACAACTAGCCAACGTAGATTAGCATTGTAATCCAGCTGGCAAACTGACGAACATCAAACAACTAAGTTTCAATAATATTTTGTGATTTGCACTTCATTTCGTTAGGAATGTCTCCCAGAAAGTGTTGCTTTTAGGAAATTGACTGTTTTCATCGGATACAAAATTAATTTTATGAATGTTATTTGTATCTTTCTTCAGGGTTGCCAACTTTGGGTACCTGGCTGGAGTGAGATTTTGATATCATGGGTTTAATTCGGTTTAATTACACATATGCGCACGAAATGACTGCTATCATGTCAGCAGCGGGACCTTAGCATATAGGATATATATACAATATATACAAATACACAATAATGGACACAGACTATAAAGGGCACACAGTTTCATTCACAAATGAAAGTCAAACATGTTTGTTTCCACTGTTTTATTGTGTGCCTGTCGCGATAAGCAATTAATTGACTTATCGTACGATAAATAAAAATGAACTCGATAACTTTTCTGACCTCGATAAATTGCCATTTACATGAGGATGTGACTAGCAGTTTGAAAGGATGTACTTGAATTATTATTATATATTATCATTATGTCAGTGGTCTAAAATGGTCATACAACGGTGCCGACAATATTATCGTTTATCGCAATAATTTCCGGGAAAATGTATCCAACTAAATTAATTATCGTGAGAGGCCTATACATGAAACACACACACACAAACAAATCTACAGACTTACTCCAAACTGCCAAATATATTAATTAACACACTCTCACTCTCATATACTCTTTGACTCTATTTTGGCCTAGTAGAACAATAAGCAGCAGACTTTTACTTTTTTATCATTTCTACTGGATCTTAGATCTGCGCATGCGCAATACGGGTCGGCAGTTGCGGCTCCAGAGTATTTTTGTTGGGTAATCTATGGTAGGGCTAACCCATACAGTGGTGGGGCTCAAGTCAGTATTTGCAATGTAATTACATACACGCTCCCCCCGACAGTGAAACGCCACGCGTGAGGTTTAGATTATTTCCCTGTCTCAATCCAAATTGAACTGTATGAAATAAAAAGGCACATTTGTTTTGTAGTAAATAAAAAGGGCGACCTGGAGCCAATCCTGCAACAGGTGAAAGAGTTGACATGCTGAAAACCCAACCCCTGCAGGGGGGTCTGGGGGGATTGTCCCCCAGGAGATTTTTTGAAATACTAACATAAAATACACATTCTGGTACTCTCTTGAGAAGAAAAATAAATAAATCTATTACTACACATTTAAAAAAATGAATGCCATATTAGTTTTTTGTTACTTTGTTCTGAAAGCTGAACCTGCTGCAGCAGTGTTGCTCCTCACAGAGAAGAGGAAAGAGGCTGTGTGAATTACTTTACATTGTGGATAAGGGTGGATAGCCCCCATTGTTCTGTGTGTCAAAATGAAAGACAGCCCACACACCTATCAATCATCAAACCGTGGGGTCTTATTTCATTACGTGTTGATTTCTATCAACACGTAATGTTGTATCGATGTATAGAGATGTACTACCGCGAAAGTATTCTCCGTCGGGACTTCCTGCAACAGCACCACGCCGTTATCGTGATTCTGATTGGCCAGAAGACATTATCAAAGATGTTCTATTGAGAAGACGATCACTACGTGACAAAAGTTTTCAAAACCGTTTCTAGTCTTCGTATTCTTGTTTTTGGCGTGAGAATAGTTTGGGCAGCGTGAGAGCGTGAGATTGAGAGTGAAAGCGTGTGTCACACGCCAGATGCGTGAGAGTTGGCAACCCTGCTTTCTTAGAGTACATCACAGCAGGACCCCGGTAAACACCACCGCTCCAGTACAGTCGGATGCCAAACAGACCGTACAAAGACTGTGTCTGTGGGAACTCTACAGAGGGCTGAGACACGGTCTGTGGGAACACAGACAGTGGAATTGAAAGTGTCAGTTGCTACACAGTTGTCCCGAGGAACACTGAAGTCGGCACACGTGAGGAGCAAAGGTATAACATAACATTGACTGTATTTTTCATTTGAGATACCTTAATTGTGCTTTTATTACATGTACAGCACTTTGGCTCGAACAAAATCGTTTTTAAATGTGCTCTATAAATAAAACTGTATTTGATATTATTGTTTATCACTGAAATACTGTAATGTGGACTACAGGAAATACAGTGCTTTGTGTAGTTCATTCTAAATATTTCATGAATTACTGTCAGATGTACACAAGTTGTTGGCCTTTTAAAATGTATTAGTGTATTATATAATGTACAAAGTATTTATGCATTTTTCCCTTTTATTAACAGGCATCCAGGCCACGGTTTCTTTCCAAAGTGTTGGCACTGAAACTTCCACCTACCCAGATTTCCCCTTGGCCTCTACACCAATAAAGGGCCCAGGACTGGGACCTAGGAAGAGACCTCGACTGGAGTTGGAGGAGGAACAAGGAGAGACTTCAACTGAATTTGAAGAGACTCTGGATTCGAGTTACCACCCTGATGATTCTGTACTTGCAGAAGAATCTGACGTATCGTAAGTTTGATATATTGGGTATACATTACTATTACTGTACTTCAGAGTTGAAAAAAAGAATATTGGAAATCTAACATGTATCGTTAATTTTGTTTTGTTACATTAGACTTCAGACACGATCCACACACAGTGAAGCAAAGTACATTGTGTTTGAAAGCTGCCTCGGACAGCTGTTTGAAAAATGTCCGGTGTGTAAGAGAGACTGTGATGTCCAAAGACGAAAACTGGGGACTTTTGTGGCGTTCACACAGCGTTGTCCAAGCTGCAGTTACCTCAGACAATGGGAGAGCCAGCCCGTCGTCGGAAGTACCCCGGTTGGCAACTTGCAATTATCCGCTGCTACATACTTCAGTGGTGGTTCCTTCTTCCAACTACAAAAGGTATTTTACCATCTAACATCCATAGCATATTAAAATTGACAGCAGTGGACTTTTTCAAAAACGTTTCCTCTTTTTCTATGTATTCATAGATATGCAGAGCCATGCAGCTGGAGATCTTCCAGTATGAGACCTTCAGGAGGCATGCTAGGAATTACCTGGAGCCTGCTATTATCCACAAGTGGAAGACTGATCAGCTGAAGATTTTCCAGCAACTACACCACCAGGGGGGAAAGGTCACAGTTGCAGGAGATATGAGAGCAGACTCTCCAGGTAATCAGAAACAAACAAGACAGTCTAGTGCCAGAGTTACTGGTGTACAATTCATCTAAGTTATCCATTGAAATTCTGTTGAAAAGCTTTGAAACCTCCTTTATTATATTATCTTCAGGGCACTCAGCGAAGTTCGGAAGCTACACACTCATGCGCCTGGGAAGCAATACCATTGTGGACTTCCAGCTTGTTCAGGTGTGAATCTCTTTCTGGGTGTTATCATTTTATGCTTACTGGCTGTTGATGCATGTTTCAGTGTATTTATGCCCTATTTCTTATTCACCAACAGAGCAATGAAGTTGGTGGTAGTTATCACATGGAAAAGGAGGGACTGAAAAGATGCCTAGATCATCTGGAGTCAAACAATTTGGCGGTTGAGTACATTGTGACTGACCGTCATCCACAGATCCAGAAGTTTCTGAGGGAACGCAACATAGAACAATTCTATGATGTGTGGCACTTTGAAAAAGGTATTTATCCCTATATGTTTGAATGGAAGAATACCAAATCAGAGACACTGTCCTTTGTTCAGATATTCCTTTGTTTTACTATGCAATTTATCCTGAGCTTCTAATCAGCAGCAGACATGACATCATGTCTGGATAGATACATGAATGATATCCCCCTACAATTTGTCCCTCTAATCTGGTCTTTCCTCTGTTATTGTAAACTGTCTGCCAGACCACTTGATCACAGCCCCTTTTGTCATTGTAAATTCAATTTCACTCACTACTCTTAGGATAATGTGAGTACTCTTTAGAATGGGAATTTACAGTGATGTGTATATGAATATGTATGGGGGTTTCCTGGGCTGGCTATTAAATGCTTTCAGACAGAAGGGTGTGTCCCTGACCATTGTCAGGCAATTATCATATGGTTGCAATTAACATGCTGTGCTTACCCTTCTGTCTGCCCCCCACCCTTCTTTCCACCACACCCTTGAATATTGTCCATCACAGCACATCATTTACACACTATGGCTTGAATATTCACTTGTGCATGTGTTTTCTTTTTATCAGGTTTGTCCAAGAAACTTGTGAAACTTTCACAGAACAAGGACTGCAAGTTGTTGAAGAGGTGGCTGCACAGCATAAAAAACCATGTATACTGGAGTGCGACGAGCACAACCTCGGGGCCGGAGAAGGTGGCAAGGTGGACGTCAGTCGTCAACCACCTACAAAACATTCACGTGCACGACGACCCCCTATTCCCCAAGTGTGAACATCCCGAAAGAGCCACAACAGATGCAAATAAATGGCTAAAACCTGGTAAGTTCAATATTTATAAAACAATTAGAAATAACAAGTGAGAAATTTAAAAACACTTCACTTCCTTCATAATATCAACAATATTGAATGTAAATATAACATTGTTGTTATGGAAAATGATAGTTGTAATGTTCTAATGGGATGTTGATGTTTTTGTAATTTCACTCAAGATTCAATAACACTCCACAAAGTTGAGAAAATACTCAACAACACGAGAGTTCTCAAAGATGTGCAAAAGCTAAGCCATCACTACCAGACCTCATCGCTGGAGTCCTTCCACAGCTTGATTCTGCGTTTTGCCCCCAAAAATGTGGTTTTCCCCTTCATGGGAATGTTGTGCAGGTAATACACTGTATAATTTATTCTGTAGCATCTTATAACACAGTCACTGTTTAGTGGCATGAGGGTTTTATTCTGTCATAACACAAAGTCTCATTTTATTTTGCAATTCTATAGGTTGTGTCTAGCAGCCATGCATCACAATGAGAATGCTGACCGTGAGCAAGCCACAACAGCTGCAGGACTACCGGTGTACAAATTGGCCTATCCAAAAGCAAGGAGGGGAGAATGTACCGCAAAGCCTGTAAAGAAGGACCCTACATACAGTAAGTTGTCAAATATTTTTGTTTTTATTAAAAACATAACTTACATTTTAAATTATTATTGCACAAAGTACCAATGAACTGGCCAGATATATGGCGAACCGGGATGACTGGAAGCAACGATGGAGGGCTCGTCTGAGGACGACCTAGAGAGATAACCACACTGAATTATATGTACAATGAAAGAATAAAAGAAAAATACAAATAATAAATTATTATATGAATGTTATATTTTTCAGTGTACGTGGGTGAGCTGATGAGGCTGGTGTTTGAGGAAGTCTTTGAGGATCCAACACCCTTTGTGGAGGAGATGAATAAAATCCCCATCCCAAAGGACCTGTCCATTCAATTTGACAGGCCCTCAAAGGAGGAAGTGGTAGCCCGCCATGTCTCACGTTTTAGTCAAGGGGTGGTCGGAAGCCAACATACTGTCCTGCCAGATCAGGAAACTCCCGGCGTATCCGGCAGACAACACATGACGGGATGACCACTCTGATGCCTCGTCCTAAGAAGCCCCAGCACCAGCTTACAAAGCAAGATGCCGAAAACGCCTATAAGAGGAGGAATGGATGATAAGATATATGTGCTGTCCTGTTTTTCACCCTTACCCTCTGGCTGCTTGAAAAACTGATTTTCCCCACAGGTCCATCTTATCTTATACAGTGTATATATGTATATCAATCATCATTTTGTACATTTCTAGAAATAAAGTTTGATAGAAATACTTGGTAGCCTTTCTTCCCTGAATGATGTGCTCCTAGATAGCATATCATTCATATATAGCAAACCATGATTTGATTTTTCATCAAATACAGTAGTAGTTTATTACAGGTAAAAATAACTTACACTCGTTCTGTTCTACGCCTCAAAGGTCCATAATCAAACCTATAAATGTTATGGAGGTTCTGCAGGGTGTATGGATTGAAACAGTTTGGCTCTAGTCAGGGGTGGTCAACCATGCACACAATAGGTTCTGGGACTTGCATCATTCGTGTTGCAACCTATAGGAAGATAAGATATTTGTAACATAACACGTTTAGCAATTAACTCCAAATATGGCGAGGTTTACAAAATAAACATTCAATTACTATAGAATAAATAAAAGGGCATATAATAGTCTATTGACTTGACAAGTATGTAGGCCTATGGTGTATATAATGTTGTGTGCTACTGTTGGTGTTTTTGTTGTATCTGTCACCATACTTGCCAACCTTGAGACCTCGGAAATCGGGAGCATTACTAAAGAGACGCGCTACCATGGAAACCAAACAATTGTGTAGCTGTATTACAGTCCGAGTGGAAACAGTCCAGGGTAAATCTGATTTTGTCAGAAATCGGGAGAAATATGACCCCGGGAGGAAACCGGGAGAGGGCTATGAAATCGGCAGTCTCCCGCGAAAAGTATGTCTGTTACCTTTCTAATTTCCCTGCAACAGACGTTTTCCACTTCGGTTGGCATGACTGCGCAGTTTCCACACGTGCACCTACATAACAGCAGTTGTAGGTACAGTTTGGTTAGCGAAACAAACTTGTTGTAGATAAATGATGCAGTTCTAACATTACATCTGAAATGTAAGAGCTATACAAAATTAAAACTTTCCACTGTGAAACCGCCTGCTCCAGTCTAGTTTGGGACGGTGGATCAGGTCCATCACGGTCCGTCTCACTTTCAGGATCGGACTCCGGTTCAAACATGTACGGCTGTACTGACGCCATTTGAAAACTGATGCTGAGCCGAAAACACAGTGTTAGACATGGGCGGAGCCTCTCTGGTGGTTGACTAATCAGAACAGAGTGGCCGAGCTGACCAATCGGAGCACACTAGGCTCACAGGGAGGGGGGGGCAGGAGCACAATCAAGTCGTTTTTCACAGAGAGTGAATACTGCTGAATACACATACTATACAGAGATGCTGTATGCGAAACCAATGTGAGTTTGGAAAATTGCACAGTATAAATCTATTTTAGTATACCTCAACAATGTAATTATGATCAGTGGAAATGGCCATGACATGGGCCCTTTAAACCAATTAATGTCGTATAATTAACAAGGATAAACTGATGTTTTTTAGTGGATGAGTACTGCAGATATCACTGTTAAATCATTTGATCATTGTTTTTATTATGAAAACGTCGAGACCGGAAATACTGTTTTCAACCAGTAACTTTACATGGAAGCTACCGCATATACACGTTCTCCTGTCAAAACCTCAAATCATCTTCGTAATATCTATCAAACTATAGATCCTACATATCGACTGGACGTGGATTCTAAAAGTACAATATACACTTCTCGCTAGAAATCTAATCAAAAAGCGTTTTAATGGCCAAACTATCCTACAATTTAGGATTTTACAGAGAGGGTTATTTGTGAATAAACGGCCATCTGTAACGTTTGCATTCAACGGGAGCACTAGAGGGCGAAAACTTTAAAACATAATTATAGGTCGTATTAAGCGCTTGAACAAACGACACATTTGGTCGTAATAAGGGCTTGAACAATCGGCCCATTTGGTCGTATGAGTTGGAGGACTTGTTGCTTGATCACCCTCTTTCTCTTCTCTTGATCGCCCTCTCTCTCTTCTCTTGATCGCCCTCTCACAGGAGAACACTTCACTGTAGGGTTTCTGCCATGTCTCCACTTTAGTTTGACCCTCTCTCTTCTCTTCTCTCTCTTCTCTTGATCGCCCTCTCTCTCTTCCCTTGCTCGCCCTCTCTCTTCTCTTGATCACCCTCTCACTCTTCTATCACCCTCTCTCTCTTCTCTTGATCGCCCTCTCTCTCTTCTCTTGATCACCCTCTCACTCTTCTATCACCCTCTCTCTCTTCTCTTGATCGCCCTCTTGATCTTCCATGGAAACGGCATATGATGACACCCCATAATTGACGTAGAGCTGTTGAGGGCAGGACCGTTAACCATTATCTGAAGTCTGCTGCTCTGAGCATGTCAGTTGGAGTTATGACCTCATCGTGTTCCATTACACAGGTGTTTATATTTGAGCTAACGACGTGTCAACATGCAGTAATCAGTGAGAGGAGAGCATTTGCATTGTTCTGAATGAGAGATAAACCTGTTACATGTGAACATTTTGTTGAAGAACCGTAACAGATATCGGTGACATTTCAAAGCGTGAAGCATGTCAAGGACCTTGAGTATCTGAAGTGTGCTTTTTGTGTACTTTCGGTCAATAATGTGGCCTTTTTGGCAGTTTAACTAAAGGTGTGCGGCTGCTGCTGTGAGGAAATAACAGCCTGAAATTACAATGGGCTTTAATGGAGACATGTTGAAAGTTTTTGTCACTTCATGCCCTCAAGAGGCATTTTGCTTAATTATTTGTCATTTTTCAAGCTACGAGATGTTTTCCTACGTTTGTCATGAAAAATTATGTCTCAGGAATGTAGGGTTTGGGAATTATGGCAGTTTTAAAAAAGAATATGAAGGCAAATTTCAAGATTTCCTACACTCTAGCTGTGACATCACGCACTCTAGTTAATGTTAAAATCTGAAGAAGGCCTCTGTACCAAGGTCTGAACAATGTTTAAAGCTCCCATGTCATGCTTTTCCGGTTATTACCCGTCCCCTTGTGTGTTATGAAGGTTTTTATGCATGTAAACGGTGTGCAGAGTCAAAACCCTCAAAGTACACCCTGTAGCGAGTAAAACTCTAACACAGAAAATACCTCCCCAAAACGCCTCGTTGGAGATACGTCACTGCCCATTTGATTCTTCCGGGTACCGCCTGATGTCATGCGGTACCCGGAACGAAATGGACCAATCCCGAAGAGCTATGGCCACACCAGCAGCGGCGTGTTCCTCCTCCAGAGGTTCGAAGAACCGGCATTTCACAGACGAAAGCTTCCAAAACATTGCCCAGTTTGAGGCCGGATATGCACAGCTTGTTTGGACCGTTTGGAGCAGGGGAAGATCTGGGTATACAACCTGTAAGTTTGCATTGTTATTTGTGTATTTATCAAACAAGACTGTTTAAATGTGTAAACTGTGTTGGACTGCTAAGCCATTGACACAGTGCTAACTGTGCTAACTAAGTTGCTAGCGTTTCCATATATCAACTCTAATATCAGCAGATGGCCTTGCATACATGTATCTCATAGCAGGAGAATGTCTGCATTCACACACACGGAATACTCATACAGTATACTGTACTGTGATTTACCGTACATTGTGACCGTACATATACTGCATGTAGCTAACGAGGCTAGCTGTATGCTAGCGCAAAACAATGTATTCATGCAAGTTACATTGTATGGTAGCAGAATACCCGTATACGATTGCAATTATAAACACGTTATTGCTAGCCTAATATGAACCACTAGCTTTTGTTCATAGTAGTTTTATTACACTGCATTATAGTTGCCTTTCCTCCAAGCTAACGTTCATATCGTGTTAGCTACCAAGGTAAACAAAGCTAGGTTAGCATATTAGCAGGCAAGCTGTTCATTACACAACTACTACTAACGAATCTAAAACAACTAAGTTTCTCTAATATTTTGTGATTTGCATTTGATTTCGTCCAGCCAGATCCTGGCGGACAATCCATGACGTGCTAAAAGGCACTTCTACTACTACTGAGGCGTCGTGCTAAAAGGCACCGCACCGACTGTGCGCAGGCAAGATGCAAGGAGGAGGAATGGATGATATACCGTGTATATATGTATATTTATGTTCATTTTGTACATTTCTAAAAATAAAGTTTAATGGAAATACTTAGTAGGCCTATCCTTTCTTCCCTGAATTCATATATAGCAAACCATGATTTGATTTCTCATCAAACAGTAGTAGTTTATAACGGGTAAAAATAACTTACTCTTTGTTATGAGCGGCTCGTAGGCCACAAAGACAAGGAGACATACACGAGTTTACAAAACCACGGCACATTTATTGTGATAAATGCAGAGATAGGTGGTTGAGAGGATCGCAGAGTTAGTCTTCCTGCAGCCGCTTTGGAGAGAGACTGGGGCCGTAGTGTCCGGAGGTGTCCGTGATCGTGCTGATTAGCCTCTTCAGCTCCACCCCATCGTAAGACAAAGGCCCTGGGGCCGTCACACTCTTCTATAACAACAGTTAAAAATATATATGTATATAAAATATACGGCTGTGCCGACGCCATGATAAGACTGATGTTACGCTGAGAGCAGCCGGGAAAAGCACTGTTAGACATGGGCGCAGCCTCTCTGGTGGTTGACTAATCAGAACGAGTGGCCGAGCTGACCAATCGGAGCACACTAGGCTCACAGGGAGGGGGGGGCAAGAGCTCCAACGAGTCGTTTAGTGGAGAAAGTGAATACTGCTGAATACACATGCTTGACAGAGATGCTGTATGCGAAACCAATGTGAGTTTGGAAAATTGCACAGTATAAATCTATTTTAGTATACCTCAACAATGTAATTATGATCAGTGGAAATGGCCATGACATGGGCCCTTTAATATCTCTAAATGTAAGAATCAGATTTAAAAGTTGTGTTACGAAATCCTCCGGTTTATATCCCGGTAGGTAAATAGGGACTGGTCATAAAGCACCGGGTGATTCCCTACCGCTAATTTCTCCTCCATGTTTTGGAATATGAGGAAATGACCTGCGGTATGTCTCTCCCAGCATACACGCCGTTTGATTGGCTAGAGCTTGAACGGTCAGATTTGCGTACACGGGATTTGATTGGCTGACGCTTCCACCTCAGCCTCAAAAGTTGAACATTGTTCAACTTTGAATCCTGAAAATCCTGAAAATCTCCGCTCGCCTGCCCACAATGCAGTTCGGCGAAAAGTGAGGGAAAGTGACGTCACCCCATTCAAAGTGAATGGGCAGAAGCGTTTCAAGATTTTTTAACGCTGCTGTGTGGACCGTCCGTTACACGAATAATGTCAGAAAGATGTGTAACATTTTAAAGTTGGAATGAGGTTTCTGAGTGAAAGTATGAATGAACAGTTAACAGTTGAAGTCGCATGAAGATTTGTTGAAGTCTGAAGAATTTCTCCATTGACTTCAATGGAGAAAAATGTGATGAATTATGGGATGTATCTCTGGAATTATGAAAGTTATGAATGAGAAAAGTAATAGCCATCGATTCCTGACCGAGCTGAACGTTTTGATGTTCGAACGGAGTTTCTGCGATGTTCAATGCGGGAGAAGAAGGCCGGCAAAATAACGGGCGGAATAATAAGAATAAAGAATTTCGTGCGTAGAAGAACAGATAGTTGGAATCCTGTTAACAGCATTCCCACTAAATAACATATAGTTGGAATGCTGTATCAGCATTCCCACTAAATAAGAAATGGGATGTAAAGAGGTGTGGGTGGGGGCCCTAATTCTGACCCCCTTGATCAGACCACACGCATCTTCAATTTGTTCATCATTGTGCGATTAGGGTGACAGACGGACAGAAAACATTTTAACAACTCTCTCACACACACACACACACACGTTTCAAGATGAAAACAGCTTGAAACTAGAGTGGAAATATATATATATATATTTTTAATCAGATCTAATACTATTTTCCCCAGTATATACACTTATTTTTTCCCCCTAAATATCCCATAATGCAGTCTGTCCTCCGCGGATGTATTTCCCGAAAACAGTGATGTTTAAAAGAGGCGTGACGCACGGCCGGACTTATCTCAACCAATGACAGCTCTGCAAACTGCTGGATATGTATTAACTGCTTTAATCGCGACGCGATGTTTACAGTGAGAACAGCTGCTAAGGTCCATGCAGAAAGCAGAGCAGTGTGTATAATATATATCACTCAGTATAAAATAAATATATAAGTCGTCATGAACACAGTTCTATCCATCAGACTGCTGGGCCTCCTGTCATCATTAATGGACGTCTCTTTAAAATGACTGCTCAGAGGAGAGGATTTATCATTTCTCTAAACGTCTGCTGCTTCCCCTCCTCTCTCCTCGGTTCCCCTCCTCGACTCCTCCGCTCGCATCTCCTGTGGGCGGGACTAAGACACGAGGATAGGAGTCGAGGAGGGGAATTTAGAGAAATGGGAAACGTTCAGAGCGTTGGACATCAGCGAAATCAGCAAAAGAAGACAGACAGGAAGTAAACACTAACAGGAACAGCAGAGGAAGACAGACAGGAAGTAAACACTAACAGGAACAGCAGAGGAAGACAGACAGGAAGTAAACACTAACAGGAACAGCAGAGGAAGACAGACAGGAAGTAAACACTAACGGAACAGCAGAGGAAGACAGACAGGAAGTAAACACTAACAGGAACAGCAGAGGAAGACAGACAGGAAGTAAACACTAACAGGAACAGCAGAAGAAGACAGACAGAGAGTTAGTAAACACTAACGGAACCGCAGAGAAAGACAGACAGGACGTAAACACTAACAGGAACACGGTATGGGCTCTCCAGAGTTGAAAGACTAATGGGACAGCAACTGTGAACAGACTTGGACAGTGACAGAACCTCCATCAGTGCTGCCGTCATTGCTGCAGTAATGTGCTGTTGGTACTCCGTGGAACATACTATTAATTTCTTAACGGAAGCAATACGATGATTTTCAAGTCAATTCAAGTCAATTTATCCCTTACTTACCAGCCCAGTCCAGCACACTATATGTTGATACTTTATTGTCATTCTTAGCTGTGACAAACATGCTAATAGCTCCCTGCATGCTGCTGTCTGCAAAGGGAGTGGCTTGGTGTTCAGTCACAGGGAATATGATTATAGAGTAATTCAAACTGAGAGTGATTTGATTGGATTGGCATTTCAGGCTAAAAGGTTGAACAGCAGCTTTATCTCCTCCATGTTTACACAGCAAACTGGGCTGCTCTTATAATAGGTGATCCAGCGCTGAGATGTTTTGGGTGTGGAGAGTGTTGTCTGGATATTAATTACATATTCCAAGTCTTTGAAGCTGCTGAGTCTTTGGAGACACGACCTGGCGGGGGGGGGGGCTGCAGTAAGACTCCTTCTATTATTCATCCTCTCGCCGTGTTATTGTTCCGTCTCTCTGTGGACTTATCAGGCCATTTTGAAACTGTTAGCAGGCGCTATTATGAAATTATTTTTCTTTCATTTGGATATTTGTGTCATAAAGAGCTTAAGCAGTCTGGAATTACTGAGGGAGGGCTGTTTATTAAATGATCTACATGCCCCAGGGGCATAGACCTCTATTTGGACATGGGCTTAGAGCTTGTAAGCCTATTATATCCATCAGATTAAAAAAACACCACATTGTGTGTGCAATGGTTATATTGATTGCATTCAGTCCTCATTCTACCTTCTGCCCACATGCAGCCCGACACACATAAATAATAAACTGACTTTATAAGCGTGAGTGTGAATGGATAAGTCAGTGCTTTGCATTGTGTTGCTGAGTAATATACACACACACACACACACACACACGCACACGCACACGCACACATGCACACACACACACACCTCTGAGGCCTGTGCTGGTGCACATTGCCACTCAGGGAACAGCGGCGTCTTAGCCTCAGATGAAAGCCGTTGTTTGCTACACTGAGATTGGCTCTCTCTGCAACAATGATGGCTCCTTTTTGTCATCCTATTTAATTTGTTATGTTAGAATTTAATCTGAATTGGAATGAATTGGAGGGAGAGAGAAAATGCCAGTGTGTGAAAACACCAGCACTAACCCACTGACAGACTCTCTGAGGTCCAGCAGCCTTCACAACACTCATTCATGGAATTCAACAGGGAACACTGCTGGAGACATTGAATCCCTTGTGGTGAGAATTGTGGAGTGTAAGGGGGGAAAGCGTTACACGGAGTTACACACCCCGCAAACACATAACTACTACTACTACTGTTACTACTACTACTACTACTACTACTTATTGTACTTACAGTATACTACTACATACATTTGATATTTAACTCCTTCAGCCTACTTTCAGCTACAGAAACCATTCAACTATTACATTATTCAGCTATTTCAGGACATTGAGGCTATACACTTTGTTGTTTATACCTTATACCATATTAAGCTTCATCACTATTTGTTCTCCTCTTCCAGTTTTACATTTCACTTTCAAGTTTCCCAACAAAGTCAGTGCAATGCATCTGAGCTTTAACAATTTTGATTGACATCATTTAACTTTTCTGCATTTTTCCGCTAAGTTCAGCAACAAATGTACGTAGGTTACAGCATTCACACGCATTTTCAGCAGGAAATGCATTTTCTGTAGTTTGTAGTTTTTCCTTTTTTTATATTGTTATCGTTTTTTATAGTTTTTATTTCTATATTTGTTCTTATTTAACATTTTAATGTATCTCTCTTTTTTTAAGTATTCTCTATTATACACCAAAACAATTTTCTTTGATGTGAATACCTACTTAATACACCTGACCTGATTCTGATTGGCTTTAGAACAACACTGCATGTACCCCTCCCCAGTCCCACCCTTTGGCTCCTGAGACCCTGTGGGGGTCCCAGTCAGGGGCAGATGTCTTTGGGGCTCTTGTCTCAGCCCCTGCCTGATATTGGTCCTGCTGTGCAGCTATGAGATCCGGCTGTTATGATTCTCAACATGAATATTTAATGGCCGTCTCTCCACAAACACAGAGCAGTCTGGATGTTTGGACAAATGTGAGGATGGCATGGGAAACCACAGCCGTGTCAACACTGGTTTGTATTTTCCAGCTGAGAGCCAGTTCTGTGGTCACTCTCAGATGCAGTCAGGGCAGTCATGATGTATGTAATACACATTCAGAGGTTATATTTCTCTCTAACCCTCCTGTCATGTTCCTTTCTCCCCCCATACCTTGGTGTTTCTGTTCAAATTTGACCGGTCTGTTTAAACTGCTCTTACATTTACGCAAAAAACGTTTATCATCACCACATTTTATTGAACACCCTTTTCAGCTGTAAACAATGTATCAAACTACTGGTTTACATGAATAGTGAATATACAAAGAATACACATAATTTACTGTAAAAAGATAAAAATCAAATCAAAACAAAGAACAAATTCACACGACAATAACACCAATTCAGTCAGACAACTCACCCCAAAACTGCGAGGACTGAGAGCCTGACGCTGGTGATATTACATTACATTACATGTTACTTGTTAGACGCTTTTATCCAAAGCGACTTACATACTCAATACTGTGGGCAATCCCCACAGGAGCAATTTGGGGTGAAGTGTCTTGCCCAGGGACACAATGACATGCTGACTGCAGTGGGGTTTGAACCTGTGTTACTGCTATGTGAAGGCCAGGGAAGAGCCGAAAAGCCATTCCCCTTAACCTGTTAAGCCCCAAGCCTGTTTTTCAGGCCTCAGGCTCGAAAATGACATTCCCAGAACACATTACCATAACTTCACTTCTAAAAGGGGTAAATTAATAATCTTTTTTCTCAAAGCAATAATAAACCTGTGAGTTGGATATAGAACAGTCAGAATCAATATAGAATTGTTTTATTTTAAAGTAAATTCAGATTGAACATAGTAAAAAAAATGTAATTATAGTGTCCGTCCAAAACATCTAAACATTACCCATTGGTGAATGAGTGATGCATAGCCAGAATGCCCAAAACCGGAAGCTGTCATACACTCTGGTAGATTTGGGTGATTGACATATCTTTTGAACCGTTAGAGACAATAGAATCAAAGGGGAAGTTCCACATACACACACACGTTACCATTCAGGAGTGAGAGTGACGCGCACGCAGTCGAAAGCTATGTTACGCTCTGAAAACTGAAAACTGAAACCTAGGCTCAAACTAGTAAATATGAAGATGGATTATCAGTAATCATTTCAAAGTGACACAGACACATTGGATTAACCATTGGATTAACCTTCAGCAGCGTTTTTATCGTTTTAATGCCATTTCAACACAACTTTTGATCAGAAACAGCAAAAGGTAAGACAAATTGGCCGTGTTTGCTCGCAAAGCTACGTGGTGTGATGTCTGTGTTTGCTTCCCCTGTCGCGATGATACTTATATTTCTGGAATCTGTGGAATCTCAGTTTGCTAATCGATATCTTGTTTGTGCAGATCCGATAAGTAATAAGGGTGTAAAACACGAATAAACATGGGTGCCGACCCATGTGTCAGAGGGCAATGATGCAGGACGTTCAGCATGGAAGATAAAGGACAAAGAAAACAGTGTTAGTCTTAGCAATGATTATTCAAGTTCCTTGGCCATCTCTGTAGAAACTACACACGTGTGTAAATTACGATTAGGATAGGTACATCCATCCAGAATTATAGCATACAGAAGGCTTGAATCCTGTGGGAAAAACTCTCTCCTTGGTAGGTGATTGGCCGCTTTGGCAGAGAAGGATTCATGGTATTCATAGAAGAGAGAGCCACTGTAAAGAGCGAAGTCTAAGATGATGGACAAATATGTATCGAGCTATTCTTCACTATTCAGATCCACATAACAGATATATATATATATATATTTATTTATTTTGTATTTATTATTATTTAATAATTTATTTAATTCATAGTAGTATAACAACTTCTGTATAATTGCCTCAAAATAGGAATTACTGCAGACGAAATATTTCCATAATAAAACATTGCCTCATGCAGAATTGTATGATATACCTGCTAATATGTGATTCCTAAATCAGGAATTGCTGCTTCAGGAGTCAGGAAGCTAGAACCAGTGGTTGGAGCTGAGACTTCATTTCCCAGAGTCCTCGGGGGTGTGACGTCAGCGGGAAGCGGAGCAGCAGAGAAGCCCCTCAATGCAGTGCGCAATGCCTCAATGAGCTCAATGTGGGCGGAGCTTCACAGATGACGCGTTGCATCCAAGCGGCAAACTCAGGGGAAGAGCCGGGACGCCAATACGGAAGTGCCACAAACTGCAGTTCATATATTGGCCGATAGGCGATGACTGCAGAAAGGAGCAATTTCCATAGACCCCAATGTTAAAATGCCCAATTTCACAGCAGAAAAAAAACGTTTCTAGCCCTGGCTCCAATACATTTTATTATGTATATAGTTAGATTCCACCTTCGTGATTATGAATCTGTGAGTGAATTGTTTTCTAATGCGACCCTTTTATTTATATTAGGTCTTAAAGTTTTTGCATAAATTAGGGCGTGGTCACTTTGATGGACAGGTACGTGCCTCACTGTCAGCTAACAGCAATTTGTCCACTCTGCTAGGCTACAACGTTAGTTAGTTGTAGTTATTGTACTTGACCCTTTAGCCGTGTTCGTGGTGATTGTGCCTTTTAGGGAATATTGTTACAAATACCAGACAATTAAAATGTCGTGCTGTGCGCTTGAATGTACTAACAGACCTTCCAAGAAGTCTACTCTCAGCTTTTTTCGGTGAGTAAAATGATAATATTATACATGTTAATCCCGTTAGCAGGTGTTTGTGTGCTTGTTAGCTTAGCTTGTTATGTAGCTTATTATGTAGCTTATTAGCCAGCTAAGGACGTAACCCTTTATACATGTGTATATATATATATACAGTTTAGTTTATGATTCAGCCTTTTATAGTATATGGCTGTGACGCCCATAATGCTAAACGGGAGCAAATGTTAAAAGGGGACCCAATTATCCCAGTGGTGGCCGCCGGAGTCCATGCCGGCCGAAGCTAACGGAGCCGCAGGGGGCTAGCTCGCTAGCGCGTCCCGGCGGCTCCGTTAGCTTCGGCCGGCGGCGGAGTCCGGCATTATAACTGGAGATCAAGGAATGCAGCGAAACGCAGACTTGGTTCGCCTGCAGCCCGCTGTAGTATTAGCTAAATAAATTATGTTGAACAAGGCTTATTAAGCTGAACATTGCCACAATTGTTCTGCTATGTATCAGTACTTATTTTATTTTATTAACGTGTGAATGACAAGCATTACAAATAACAACAAATAGCTCATTATCTTGCAGATTGTCTCGTTTGATTATGAATGTAACGTTTATATAGTGGAACTACACTGTTTTATCAAAACCAAAGTGCCACGCAGTAACTTGGTATGCATGTATTTCAGCAGGAAATGTGCAACCTAGATGACATTTACCAACACAGACTATATAGAAATATTTGTAAAAGTTGTTCATGCGTTATTAAGTGAATATGGCATTAACCCTCCTGTTGTCTTCGGGTCAAATCTGACCGATTTACTACTTTCATCAATCATAACTTTTTTGTTTTACATTCGATTGCATTAAGGATTTATGATATCCTTCACAGTAGACATTTGAACATATAAAATTGCTGATTGACCTTGTCGTGGTGAGTGGGCTTTAAACTAAGACGGGTCATACTGAATAGTCTGTGCACACATTTTTAACATGTGATCTTTCTTTCATGTAGGACGCTTGAGGGAAGTTGCAACGCCTCGGCCAATGTGATGTCTTCCCCACGTGAAAGAGATTGAAGGCATAATTTATAACTTGAGACAATTTTCCAAATGTTATGACTTTTATTGGCTTAGGTAGTAATGGATTACATCCAACACGAATCAAGATCGTATAGAAAAAAAGGAAAGTGTAATCCTTAGTTACATAGGAAAAGATGTAATCGGATTAGTTTGACTTTTTTTAATAATAGGGAAACTCAGGATTACAATCTTATTCAAAACCTGAAAAGAGCATATAGTGTTTGTTGTAAAATGATCAGATGTTCTCTCTTCTCTGGAAGCGGTACTGTTCTGTAGGCTAATACTTTAATTGTGAATCTATACACCTACTGCCTGAGTCAGCTTTATGTATATTATACATTTAAGTAAAAAAATCATATTAATATTTCTTCTCTCCTGTGTTTATTTGCATTGCATTTGATATTGAGGTAATCCAAAAGAAAAATAAAGTTATCAGGTTACAGTACATTACTTTTATGTCAGTGATACTGACATTTTAGCAGTTCACAGTCTTTGGAGATGGTCTTTCAGGCAATTGGCTAGTGACTTTAAAAAAATATCATTTCCCCTAGGGGTGAAATGAACTCTATCTCGCAAAAAAAGCCCAGGACTGTCATGTCTAATGTTGGAATGGTCAACAATGGCACCATTTAGGCTATGAACAAAAGTAGCCATAACACTGTTAACAAACTTCCGGGCCTTGTCAATTTTGACAGGATTTGCACCAGCCCTCCATCGGCACCTCTGGTTGATCTGGGAGAGCATGATCTTCATGCCAGGGTGCCGATGGTGAAGCTGGTGCAGGTCCTCCTTCATCTGATTCACCAAGTGAACACTGGGCACATCCCCCAAGTCGTTGCCGCCACAGTGGATGAGGAGGACATCCGGGGCTGCTCTTCCTCACAGGGAGTTGGAAAAGAAGGGGAGGAGACCTCTCCAGCGCAGTCCACCCCAACCGAACCAGCAGGCGCGAAGGTCGAGGCCAAGGTTGCTGCCGATGGTCTCTGTAGCTCTCTGGGCTCCACGCCGGACATAGCTGTCTCCGATTATCCATACAGTCACTATGGGAGGAAAATAAATGAGAGTAACAAATGCTTCAGATAATGAGGAATATCAAATTAAGTATAAAGGGTTGCTCATTTTGTTCCTTTGACAATAACATACAACATAACATATGAAATCACACCTGACGTATATATATATATGTATATATTAGGGCTGTCAAGTTAACGCGTTAATAACGCGTTAACGCAAAAAAAAATTAACGCCACTAATTATTTTAACGCGATTAACGCATGTGTATTTTTTGTCCTCGGCCGCCGTAGTTTCAGAGCGCATCGAGTTTAAAATACCATCTACAAGCTGATGCTGACAGCCCCGCTCCTACCGCCCGCTTGTGGCAGACCACACTTCCACGCTCACTGGCAGGCCCTGACTGGCCATCGGGAGGACCGGGAGGGAGTGTGTATGTGTGGCGCGACTCGCGCGAGCGAGGCACACCTTACGTGTTGTTGTTGTTAGCATCTGGTGCTAGCTAGCTGCGCTAACGGATATAAGGAGCTGTTTCAATGACATTTCGCCGACAACTGCGCCGAGCACTTGACTTTATGCAGGTAGCCAGACAGTGGGACATTGTACGAAAAGTCAGCACACTCAGCACGGATAGTACGCGCAACATGATTGCAGCATCCAGGCAGCTCCCGTTGGAGCATATATGCCTTGAGCACATAGCTCCAATGATCCATCACAGTGTCTCCACACACACACACACACGCACGCACGCACGCACACACACACACACACACACACACACACACACACACACACACACACACACACACACACACACACACACACACACACACACACACACACACACACACACACACACACACACACACACACACACACACACACACACACACACACACACACACACACACACACACACACACACACAGTATTATTGTATGAGAGAGGTTCCAGGTTGAATTGAAGCGAATATTTGTAATGTTCAGAGGTTGTTGTGTTTAATATTCATGAGAATATTTGTCATTGTTCAAATGATAATAAACAAACATATAAAGCATATTTGTCCACTCATATGTTGATAAGAGTATTAAAAACTTGAAAGATATCCCTCTAAGGTACATTTAGAACAGATAAAAAATGTGCGATTAATTTGCGATTAATCGCGATTAACTATGGACAATCATGCGATTAATCGCGATTAAATATTTTAATCGACTGACAGCCCTAGTATATATATATAGTATGTTTGTGTGTAATGTCAACCATCTGAAGTCATGTAAAGTAAGCCAGGACCATCAACTTACAGGTTGTGGAGGAGGTTGCCATCTTTTTTTCTTAATGCTGAAAGAAATAAAAATGGTTTAATCAATATAAAAGCGCTTTTCTTTTTCTACAGTCATATTTAATTTATACTCTCACAGCGCTGTTGAAACAGTAACGTTGGATTAAATGTATATACAATTGATGGTCAAAAAGTATAAATATGCAAATTTTGCATTTGTTAGCCCATGCATATTACACTGTTTATATTTGAATCATGGACAAGCGTTTTTAAACTTGTATAGTGTAATATCAAGAACAGTTAAATCATAGGGAAAAGCTTTGTTTAATTCACAATACGCTAATTCCTTTACATACTGTATAGGCCACAGTTTATGGCTAATTCCATAGGCTAATTCACGCAACACTGGCCATATCTCTGCTAGTTTACAAAGTTGTTACAAATGACATTTATATTTGAAAAACGGTGAAGCACTTAAAAAACAATTGTATAGTGTAGGTTCAAGAACATTTAAATCAAAAGGACAAGTTTTGTAAAGTTACAGGGGATCTTACCTTCAGAACGCCGGGAACGAGGAGCAGTGACCGGAAGCTGGGTTGTTAGCTTAATACTGTGAGCATGTTAGCTTAGCTTCTTAGCCTGAGCTAGGTCTGAAACTTCACGGCCGTTGGCAGAAGGTCCCGCCCTGTCCCGCCCTGTCCCGCCACGGCTCCGCCTCTTTGCCCTTATTTGGATCAGGATGTAGCAGGCGGGAGTTAGACTCTGACGCCACTGTCGAGCCGTTAGTGGCCGACTCCGCCTACTAAGGGCTTCTCGGCAACTCTGCAGAATCCTATGGGTGACGTCACGGACCCTACGTCCATTTATATATACAGTCTATGGTTGCATCCTGTTTCCCGGTAGCAATTCTCTTCCCTCCCTTCAATCTAACCCTTCCCTTCCCCCCATCCTAACCCTAACCACTCCCTACCTTTTTACCTAATCCTTATCTTCCTTCCTCCCTCCCAAACCTAAACCCCAAAACCTCTCCTACTGTAAGAAAATAAAATCAATGTTGATATGACGTAATTTAAATTAAATACATGGTTTTAATTTAAAGCAGTTTTATTCTGAAAAAAACGGAAGTTCACACTAACTATTAATTTAACACTTTTATTCTGAAAGGTCTTCATTTCCGGTTAGCATTAGCATGTGGCTAACGTTGTGAAAACCGTGAATTGAAGGTGAAATGACATGTGATGTTGTACACTAAACACACTGGGATTAACACTCATTTATTGACGCTGAAATAACGTTTATCAGGGAATGTTTAAATAACCACAGACATCAGAATTATATATATATTAATAATATAAGATATAATATGTTACTTTTGTGACTGGGTAAGTACACAACACGGGAGTCGGGACGTCACGTGCCTCAAAGGTTGAGAAAGGTTGAGCTCCCGCCCACATTGAGCTCATTGAGGCATTGCACACTGCTTTGAGGGGTACTTCGAGCAGCATGGGTAAATGCGGAAGTAGAAGCATGGGTTGAGGAGGAGGGACCTGCAGTGTTTCCCCTAGGATGGAGTCATAGCAGCGGTGCTAAGGCACGTGGGCCCAGCATAATGTGAGCGCGGAGCCCGTGGAATTTTTTAGTGTGTGCACGTGCGAAGTGCGCCCCGCCAATTTGTTACTATGTGTCTGCCAGCACAAGAAAGGCTCTTGAGGCCTAGTACCAGGGCCGGTTCTAGCCAATTTGCTGCCCTAGGCGAGATTTTATATATTAAGAATAAATGAAAAATCTCTACAAAAGACAAATACACTACAAAAACAGAAACGTATTGACATAGGTAATATACGTCAAAATGGCTTCAAATGTATTCAGTATTGTATGAACATGTTTGAATTGGGGGGTGGACGTCACATCCTCTAGGGGGGTCCGGGGGTCTGTCCCCCCGGGAAGATTTTTTGGAACATTTTAAAGTAAAATGCTTCAATCTGGTGCACTTTGAGCACACAATTACTAGATACCTGATCTAGGGGGTACAACTCTAAAACACCCATCTGAAAAAGATCGGTTTACATTTTAATAATCAAATAAGTATATGAACATAACCAATAACCTACCATAGCCAATAACAAATAAATGTAACTTTTATTTTTGTTTCACATTCATACCTTATTTGACCTAGTTAACATTTATTTATTTATGCATATTTTTGTAATATCTCCAACTTTAAACGATATTTTTGGTTTACTGTCCTATAGTATACATTGAAATGATTTCAAACCTGTTTTTATCTATCCTAATAATTATAAAGGAGTGCCTTGGAAATATGTGTTTACATAATTTGTGGTCAAAACGTTTGAGACCCACTGAGATAACTTAGACTAAAATGAACTATCTAAACCCTCAGAGAGTCCTTTACCTCCCTGAGCCTCTCAATCTGACAGGAGAGCTCTCCTCCACCCTGGTTGTAGAAACATCTACTTCTTATATCCGTTAGCGCAGCGAGCACCAGATTCTAATAACCACAGCGCCGGTACCGGTGCGCCCTCTCACTCTCTCCCTCGCTCGCTCGCTCCCATGCTCGACTTTGGCTGTGAGCTGTGGGCGCCTGATAAGCCAACATCCCCCACTTTCATCACTTACAGCGCCCATCGTACAGGGCAAATGAAACGTGTAACCGGGGTGAAAAGGGTGTTACATTTACTTAATTATGAATGTTGTTACATCAAGGCCGAAAATTAGGATGAGCGCCAACGGTCAAAAATGTTTTTTCCCCTCCCAGAGCTACCAGCGCAGCACCCCCAGATCTGGCGCCCGAGGCGACCGCCTATGTCTCCTATGCCAAAAATCGGCCCTGCCAGTACATACAGTGGCAATGTCTCAAAATTTAGCAAAGATACACCTTTATTGAACATACAGTAACACAAATACTACAAAATCCACATAACAAACAATCAAAAAATGAAAAAGGGTCGCTACTTATTATTATTTTAATAAAAAAAAAATTTAATTTTTTTTTTTTTTGGGTACCTGGCTGGCGCCCCCTAGCAGCGGCGCGCATATTTCAGCAGCGGCGCCGTGCCGCCACTATTTGTATATAGTGGAAACACTGGGACCTGGTTTGTTTACATTTGCAGGCAGCGGAAAACGGGTTTTGTTCCAGGGAATCTATCCTGGAATTAGAGGCTTCAAGTGCTGATTTAACTTCGAGAAGGGAGGACAGGAATGCAGGTAGTTTAGGAATGCCGGAGTCAGCTTGCTGCTGCCTTTTTTGGTGTTGAATTGCCCGCTGGCCGAGAGATATTGAGCCTCTTTTATTGACGCTCTGTGATGAGAGGGGTTGTTACCGGTGCTGGCGTACAACTCGGGACTTTCTCTTGGCCGGAAGGAAAAAGGCTCCTCGTGGTTGAGGACGGACGGGACACCCGGCCAGTCGTTCCGGGAGCTGCGGCTCGTTCCAGCGGCGTCTGAGCCATGCTCTCAGCGAGCCTACAGATGTAGCAGCTTATTTAGGACAGTTTGAAACGCGAGGGTCGTGGTCGGCCCGTGAACGGCCCTTGAAAGGCCAGTGATGAAAAGCCTGCCCCCAGTCTGACATGAGACCGCCCCCGTGATAAATAAATGTAATTATTGTGAAGCCAGCTGCAATGGATCATTGATCCACCAGGGGGTGCAGTGGGGTTCCACACTGGAGCTCATGTGAAATCAACTTTGATACAGTAAGCTGGATGTACAGTATGTCTGGTACTACTGTATAGCGGATCTTTGTTAAGATCCATATGTCACGGATAGGATCATAGTCTGTGCTAAATAAGACATGTAATCATTTACAAAACATCACCATGTTGTTATTTAACAAAATAATGTTGTTTAGTCGAAAAAAACGAACGAGAGGAAATGCAGCCGGCTCTCGATTTTTAATCCTAATTTAATCATCATCTTCACCACGATCATTTATGTTTATGTTTGCCAAATTGACATGAAATCACTGACAAATATGAATATTCTGTATTCAACTTCATTAAAACGTTATTAACGTGCCTAAACTCAGTAATTCACTAAAAATATTTATATTTTAATGGAGCCTTGTCAGGCAGATCAGGATCCCGACGCGTTGTTACCGTTTTTTAAACAGTCTGAATGCTGCATCAGCCACAGCTCTCTCCCCCCCCTGATCTTTCTTCTCCAGCAGTTAAGTTAACTGTAGGTTACTCTGAGTGACAAGCTTACATTTAGTGAAGTAACACTGTTTTTGCGTGAGTCACGACCTGGCTGTTTCATTCAAACATAACGCTCCAAATGCTACTGTTTCCACTCAAGACTTCAATACAGCTACACCATTGTTTGGTTTCCATGGTAGCGCGTCTCTTTATATATACAGTCTATGCTCTTTAGTAGCGCGCACTCCTTTCCTGTAAATTACAGGTCCAGCTGCTGCATGAGACAGACACTGAAAAGTATTATCATCTGAAATTAATCATTATGTTATTAGTATTAAATACATATAAGCAGGTGTGCACATAACTTTTTGAGTGAGTTACTCAGATGAGTACCAGGAGACAGCGTTTGGTACTCACCCCACATGAAGCGTGGTGTTAATAAGTGCAGTCTTCCTCACTGTCCTCCTCAGTGTCTCCTTCACTGTCCTCTATTTACACTTCTTGCATGCTAGATGATGAAGATGATGAAGATGCACCTCCCTGTCTCTTTGTAAGCCTCCAATTTGCTTTCTCCAAAACTTGTTGCCAAAACTGTGAAGTCCTTGCATTTCCTGAGGCCAAGTTGAAGGATCAAATACTAAGAAATTATCACATGACTTGAAGTCATATCTGATTTCAGAGGTGGGAAGTAACAAAGTACACTTATTCAAGTACTGTACTTAGGTACAATTTAAGATACTTGTAGTTTACTTGAGTATTTCTATTTTATGCTACTTTGTACTTCTACTCCACTACAGTTCAGAGGTAAATCATGTACTTTTCTTCCACTACATTTATTTAATACCTTTAGTTACTTTACAGATGTGGATGAATGATGTGAAAATATAATCAAGTGTTAAATCAGACTTTAGTTCCACCTGGAGTAAATCCACAAGCTACCCTGCAGTATACAAAGTCATTCAAACTAATTTTTAAACACTTTAATGATCAATAATTATAAAACATATCATATACATTATTATGAAATGGACCAATCTGCAAAATGACTACTTTTACTGTCGCTACTTTAACTAGATTTTGATGATAATACTTTTCTAATTTTACTTGAGTAACACTTCTTCCACCTCTGTCTGATTTCAAACTCTTCCATTAACAGCCTGAGTAAGTTTGCAGCTGTGTGTTTTACTCCACTTTGTTGTAAGTAAAACTGCAGCAGCTTGACCACAGAGCGTGAACGTTGTGATCAGCTGATTTTGCGCAGTTCTCCAGTGTGTGCGCGGGGCACAGAAAGTGCACAGGGGAGTCTCCCACCGCAGCCAGTTGACGTAGTTTTGGTACAATTCTGTTGTACACACCGACGTTAACAGCAGCTCCGTCTGTGCACACGGCGACCAACTCTGTCGTCCAGTGATCTAAGCCTCTGCCTCCTGTGAAGCTTCACAGGTCCGTCGGTTATGTCCTGCGCGGCACGGCCAGCACCCAGTTCAATCAGTCATAGAAAGTCTGAAGATTTTAGCAGGGAGCGAAACGGCAAAGTGGCTGCTTAATGTCTTTGTTTTTTTTGGACATGTCTAATAATTTACTCCACTGAGTATTGACAAGAAATATGTGTAGGCGAAATATGTGTTTTGTTTTGATGACCTATCAGGTACGCAAAGGCGCGTTGTGACACAAGTGACGTTACGCATTTCAGATTGTTGCCGCGCATGCGTACCTGCGTACCAGTTATGTGCACCCCTGCATATAAGTATTTTTACAGCTTGTATTTAGAAATACTCTGTTGTAATTATTGATGCATACATGTGTTCATCCATTCAATGTGGCATCTGCTATAATGGGGTTAATGTATGATATTACTTAATAATACAATACACTATATAATATATGTGACCCGCTCTATCGAAATCAGTCGGAAGTCGCAACGGCTCATTTCAAAATAAACGTGGATTTGCGTAAAAAACTATTTTTTCGGGGTTCGGGTGTTTTGTTTGATTTTAAATAAACAAAGTATTGGCTTTCAGAATATGAAACTTTTATTTCCAAAATCACACGATAAATACATTTGTGAAGCTTGTAAAGGGAAGATGACAGGCACCTCTCACTCGCAATCTGCTCTTCCGCAGCGCCGCCCCCCTCCCTCCGGCTGAAATTATGAATGTACAGTAAGGATATAGTAATCATAGATAACACGGCAGGGTCCGTTACAGTTTGTTTTCATCTGATTTCAAATAAACAAAGTCTTGGCTTTCAGAATATTAAACTTGTTTTGGCAAATTTAGATGATAAATACAACTTTGAAGCTTGTAACAGCATAATTACAAGCGGAGAACGGAGTAATTTAACGTTACAGCAGGCATAACAACAGCCGGTGTTTCTCGTGAGTGTTTTCCCCGGGAAACAAACACAATATACACTTACGCAAAAATACACAAACACACACACACACATACACTCGCGAGCTTCCCCCAGACCAGTAATCCAAACGGAAATATTTTCCCTCCGGACTATTTTGATCATTTGCTCCGCTAATAATCAATCAGATCGATGGATTCCAGAGAAGAGGAAACTTTGAAGGCATTTTTCTCAAAATGATGACTCTGTGACAGTCATTATATAATGTGACATATTTTGCTTAATATTTGGAGTACAAAAACAATCCTGATACCATTAGAAAGCTAGGAATCTCCTCTTTCCAACAGTGTATACAACTCAAAATGTGTCATTCATTACTGGATCAGCTGCTGCATGAGACAGACACTGACGCTGTCAGAAGAGAGGGAGGACAAAGAGAGACCAGGCTCCGTGTATTTTATTATTATATATAGTCGTTATTCATTAGTTTTAAAGCTCAATAAGGAAGATTTAAACTTTAACACACGTTGACCGGCGAAAAACTCTGCCCGGTTCCCTCGGCCCCCACCACGTTGAATAAACAGAAGGCTGCTTTTGTGGAGGAAGTTACAGCGCTACGTACAGGCTCGGCATATGTACTGCAGCTTTTTCCAGCGGTATCCATACATCTCTTAATTTTGACCTCAAAGTGCACCAGATTGATGCATTTAACTTCAATATAAAGAAAAACATCTTCTGTTGTAACAATAACATTATAAATAGTAACATAGCTGAACATGGTATTGCACATTTAGCTTTCAGTGTTACTGACCTGAGATGTTTTTATTACATGAATTAAGGTGACTGAGGCTTTTTAACATAGACTTTTCAGTGTCCCACATTTTGTACAGAACTGTCCCACATTAGGAAATGCAGATTGTCTGAGACAACTTGGCACTAAGAGTAGGCTACTGATATGTCTACCATTTCTTTTATGAGTGTAATATCTGCAGTTTCTATTTTGGTTTGATTAGGGCCTAGGCTCCACGAGGACGAAAACGGGTTGAATCCGCATATTTCTCATGCGTATAGCCCTTTAAGCTCGACGACGCCGTAACAGAAACGTAGAAACAGACCCCGCAAACGACAACGGGTCCAAAGGTGGATAGATCTGGGAACGGAGCGCTCTGGGGGGTCCAACGGGGCCGTGGGGTCGCCTATACAGTCATCCGTTTCATAGCCCCGCCTCTCCCCACCTCTGCTGCTCACCCCCGCAAAAGTACACTGCACACTGAATTCAGATTATTTATCTTTATCTCGATATGAACATAAACGCGAGTGAAGTCTAATCTGACAGGACGGAGACACGCAGCAAAACACACACTTCAAGTCAGATCACCACCCTTAGCTATTTTAATTACCTCTCAAACTACCTAAACTAGTTATAAATATGTTTATTTTTACTGTCGGGTTTACTTACTGGATCAGCTGCTGCATGAGGAAGCATGAAGATTTAAACTGTAACACACATTGACCGGCGAAAAACTCTGCGCGGTTCCCTCCGCCCCCACCGCGGAGAATAAACAGAAGTGCAGCCATGACAACCATTCTTCTTCGCTGCTTTTGTGGAGGAAGTTGCTGCTTTTGTGGAGGAAGTTACAGCGCCACGTACAGGTTCGGTATATGTACTGCAGCTTTTCCAGCGGTTGGATGTAAACGGAGCCGTCTCGTGGAGCTTGACACAATCCGGTGTATATTGCGTGTGGGCGGAAGGTTTTTTGCGGTTGCATTTGCGTTACTCCGATGCGTTTTGCCGTATGGGTTCCCGTGGAGCTGGGGCCTAGGACACATCCTGGGGATTGTGTTTACAAACATTGACCATACCGTTCACCATCCCCTACCCCCCTACTGTATGTTGATTTTTGACTTTGTTTGCCTACATGTAAATGGGTGGCATTTAGTACCTACCCCCCTCTGAGTGAATACCTGTTGACTTCACATCTTGTCACAAACTTTTTGGAAGACAAGACTGAGGCTATTTTTCATCTGTAGTTATTCCCTGGACAGATTTTAAAAGTCAATCTAAAACACATTTCATTTTAAACAAGTAAATACAATACATTTAAAACATGCAACATACATTACTGGGATACTTAAATAAAACAATTTAAAATACAGAACATCAAAACAAAACAAAAGAACATGTTAAATCTCCCAGCCTCACACTTTTTTCGATATCTACAGATCCGGAGCTTTATGAGGTCTCATGTAGCTACATTTGCAGATATACCACAGCATTGGGCACTTGAAGAGATAATTAATGTTAGACCAGGATGTAGAGGAGCAGTGTCAACCCTATACCAGACACTTCTTAGTCAGGAAGTAGTCAGCACAGAAAAGTATAGAACTGAGTGGGAGACAGAATTGGGTATGCCGATCACTGAGGAATTTTGGGAAACATGTTTTAGGAATATTCACCGGTGCTCAGTAAATGTTAGATTAAATCTGATACAATTTAAAGTTCTACATAGGTTGCACTACTCAAAAGTTAAAGTAAACAAGATGTATTCCAGCGTATCAGCATTATGTAACAAATGTAAAAATCAAGCTGGCACCCTTACACACCAATTCTGGACATGCCCCATCCTCCACTCATTCTGGACTTCTGTATTTGATTTTTATTCAAAAGCATTTGACAAGCAATTGAAGCCTGATCCCCTTGTGGCCATTCTGGGGTCCATGAGTGACACTGATCTGAACTATGGCAGTGACAAATGGCCGGTGTTTTTGGGTACTGTTTTGGCTAAAAAACTTATTTTGAGGTTATGGAAGTCTGATACTGTGCCTACATTCGAGATGTGGCTGAGAGAGTTGGGTGAGATCCTCTACCTGGAGAAACTTAGATTCAAGAATGCAGGAAGGGGGAGAGTGTTTGATAAGGCCTGGGCTCCAGTGATGAGACACTTAAGAGGTCTGGGTGAGGATGAAGGTGTGGGATGAATGATCAATAATGTTAATCCTGTAACTTTTATCTTGTTGTTTTTTTTTGTTTTTTTTTTCAATTTGCTATGTACATTTTTTATTTTTCCTGATGTGCTCTCTTGGACTGCCCTCTTGTTTCTGGCATGAATATTGCATTTCTTGTTATCTCGCCCATGGATGTGTTTTAAAACCGCCAACAGCCTAATTGTACTAGTATGTTCTGAATCCGCTGTTTTGTTGTTACTGAAAATGGAAAATATGATTGCTTTGATATATCAATGCGGTTGGTACAACACATTTCTGCAATAAACATATTCTTAAAAAAAACTAAAAAACATGTTAAAACATGTTAAAACAGCAGTGGGCTGTAAGGAGCAGAAGATTGGGTCAGTGTTGGCAGAGCATCTCCCCATCCCATTCAAATTCAAATTCTTGACTGAAAGAGCCTACAGTACATGTAAATGGATGGCATTGCCTATATGCATTTGAAAAGAATTAGTACCCCCCTCTGAGTGACTACGTGTTGAGTTCACATCACCATTCTCCCATATGCTACAAATGGCTGTCTAGCCCTGTTTGTTTTTTTGACCTTTCAGATGTTGTTGTATAGCCTCTGGAGCAGAAATGAAAGAGTTTTAAAAATGTTTACGTTTTGGTAAGTTTTTAGGGAAATGTTGTAATATTGCAACGTTGGCCTTAGGTGGGAGCAGAATTTCTGTATTTCTACTCACATTGTCTGAATAAATATATTGAACAACTAAGGGTTAATTTGCAGGATTGATTGCTTACTTAGCCCTATATCAGTATATAGCATGAATAATAATCACACATCACTTATATTTGTTATGAATAATCATTTATCATTTATTAAATAGTAAGTCGCTTTGGATAAAAGCGTCAGCTAAATGCAATTTATGAAAGCCTCACTCAGGATTTTTTTACCAAGTGTTTGTATTGCTCTTGGGGCATTAAAAACAAGATTTTAACTTTAGTTTTTTATATAATATCTGCATTTTCTCTTTTGAAAAACTAAGTCTTAGTTTGGCCATAGTTTGGACACTCATTTTTAATCACACACGTCTCCCCATCCCATTCAAATTCTTGACTAAGCCTATATGCATTTGAAAATAAATAGTAGCTACAGTACCCCCCTCTGAGTGAATACCAGTTGACTTCACATCTTGTACACATTTAATTAGGAGCAAAAACACACACTTCAAGTCAGATCATCACCCTTAGCTATTTTAATTACCTCTCAAACAACCTTATTATTTTAATAAGGTTGTTTGTTATTCAGTTATTTTAACTGGCCGGGTCAGCTGCTGCATGAGACAGACACTGAAAAGTATTATCATCTGAAATTAATCATTATGTTATTAATATTAAATACATATAAGTATTTTTACAGCTTGTATTTTTTTACCAAGTGTTTTTATTGCTCTTGGGGCATTAAAAACAAGATTTTAACTTTAGTTTTTTATATAATATCTGCATTTTCTCTTTTTAAAAACTAAGTCTTAGTTTGGCCATAGTTATTTAATATATAAAGACTATATATTATTGAATTACAAGATTAGATATACTTTATTTGATCTAAAATATTGATGTGTTCAAATGCTCTTCTAAACAAAACTGAAAGTCCATGAAAAGTTGTCTTTAAATCCTGAAATTGAAAATCTGGCAACGCCCTCTTGGAAAATAGTGGGAGGGCTTAACATTCCCAGATACTGGTCTTTGGCAGGTCTTAGGCAGGTAGCTGGCAGGTAGCAGGCAGGAAGCAGTAAGCTGGAGTCTGAAATAAGCTGCTCCATCTGTATGTTTCGGATATGAGGCAGGCTTCTTCCCCTGTGGATGATGATTCGCTTCCAGAGTCGGAGATAGCGAGACACATGTGCAAAGGACAGCACCAGCAGGTAACCTGAACATATCATGGAGGACTGTGTAGTAACTGATGGCAGTTTGACACTGAAGCTTCGAACGGAGCTTCAACCCTGGACTTCCTATTCCATAGAAGCAGTGATTCGAAGCTTGCTTCAAATCACGTGACATATGACGTCAGAAGCAGCAACTTTTCCAATAGATATAAAGTCTCGAAAATAGCGCAATGGAACATGATGTCAGCAAAACAAAATTCTAAAGCTTCTGTACCAACTTTCACAGCAATCCATCCGAATGTTATCGAGACGTTTCTTTCAAATCTGAAACTGTTCTTCGTCATGGTGGAACTATACATACAAATTCAAGCTATAGACGACGTCATTACAATTCATCCACAAGAGACCACGATTATAATGAAAATCCATACCATATTGAGTTCACTTGACTTAGTTGACAAGCCTGCTGACTTTGCAATTCCTGCAGACATGGTGCAATGTTTAAGAACAATATTATTACAGAAACAAACAAACACAAATCTCCGACAGCACCCAAAGAATACATAGGAAAAAGATGAACTCCAGAGAGGTGATGAGTCCAATTGATTGTCTGACACAAGTTGTCTTCCTAAATATCTCCAGGTAGCCATGGGCCGCTTTGCTCATTGGTTCCTTTGATTCATGCTGCCAAATAATCCTTTGTTCTGTCCTGGCATTAACTTTAAGATAATAAGCAGACACCTGTCCCCTGACCTCCAAGCCTTCTTATTAGAGGACCCTCACATCTAACACTTGGTGGGTGGGTGTGTGTGTGTGTGTGTGTGTGTGTGTGTGTGTGTGTGTGTGTGTGTGTGTGTGTGTGTGTGTGTGTGTGTGTGTGTGTGTGTGTGTGTGTGTGTGTGTGTGTGTGTGTGTGTGTGTGTGTGTGTGTGTGTGTGTGTGTGTGTGTGTGTGTGTGTGTGTGTGTGTGTGTGTGTGTGTGACCCACTCCCAGGGTTAACAAGCTGCTGATGAGTGCTCTCGGTCCAGACGATGAAGATATTTCAGCCTCGTCACGCTCTGCTTTGTTAAATGAGTCTCTCCCCCAAAGTTTTATTAATTAGTGTAATTAAGTCTTTTTGCGACTTACTATGAAGTTGGGTCTGACGTATTTCATCTCATTTTTCAGCCACCAGTGCTTATGTCACACAACATTAATAATGCTAATTAAGCACTTTGACAGTTAATTTAAGATAATTAATACAAATACTAATATTAGATGGCACACAATTGGAGCCAGGCAGAGTGAAACCAAATATCTTTTTTTTTCACATAGCCGTTTCAGGGAAGCAGAGCTAAAAAATACCTGCACAGATCTGTATTTCACAACCGGGCTGTCAGAGTTCAAAATGACTTCTAAAATCACTGCAATCTCTCTTCAGGAAGAACCAGCTGTCGGCGCTCGTCTCCGAGCCGCTCGGCCCGGCTTTGAGGATTTCTTTCTTCTCACATTCCAAAAGTCCATTAAAATCTCGGCCATTAGGTCTGTTTATAACCCTGCACTTACTAATTTCCTTAATGAGCATATTGCTTTTTTTCTCCATGTAGAAATAGAAAAGCTTTTTAAAAAATGATGGTCAAGTCATATTGCACGAGAGCTATTACAGGAGATCCAGATGGCCCATTTGCAGAGCAGGAAGACGCCTTGGCTGAAGATGGAGCGGGAATAAGTCACTGTCGCCGCCTTAACTACCAAACACATTACCTCTGAAGTATATGCCATTTAGAATGCTAGGCTCATTTTTTACATCTTCAAGGCCGCTTAGCTTGATCCCCGCTGCTGAAAAAGTCTGAAAGATTAAAATAGTGAGCTGGGAGAATACAGGCTCTCCTGCAGTCGATACAGCTCAGCTTATCTCAGGAGTGGTGCTTGCTAGGAGCCCCGGAGGTATTAGAAGCACTGAGCTCCTTATTACAGCCAGGGCAGCTACAAAGCTGTAATAGATGGTGATTGCTGTGTAAATAAAGACTACAAGAGGGGAGACAAAACAAATTAGTGCTGCTTGTTTTGCAGGGGAAAGGAAGTGTTTAGCTACAGGATTCCAGGGGCTCAATTAAGAGCATAACTCTGCATATAGCACATCATAACTGGAGGAACATGCAGACAGGGGACCAAAGTGATCGGCACTTGTAAAACCTCTGCCTCGCTGCACACTACTTCCCCTGATGGGTATTGAACCACGGATTGGAAATTGTCTTATTTATCTCCTTCTGACCTCCTCCCCAGACACTTGCCTTAACCTTCGCACACTGTCTTAATTAAATGAGCAGGAAAGTGTGTGTGTGTGTGTGTGTGTGTGTGTGTGTGTGTGTGTGTGTGTGTGTGTGTGTGTGTGTGTGTGTGTGTGTGTGTGTGTGTGTGTGTGTGTGTGTGTGTGTGTGTGTGTGTGTGTGTGTCTTGCTGCATGCATGGCTTTAGCTAGCTGGAGTTTATTATGAGTCTCAGGCGCTGTCCCGCTGCGGTTAGTGTTTCTTTAATGAGGCTGGAGAGCGGCGGGCCAAAGCTCGTTAGCCGGGCTCTGGGGTTAATGTGTGATAGAGTGTCTGCAGAGCTCACTGGTAAACAACAGAAACCTGACCAGTAGGGTCATGCGTGCCCTGTGTAATTTGTTTCCTGATGTGACACAGACACTGCTCAGGTGTAAGGAGCTCACACTGCAGCTATGGATTTCCTCCTGGAAAAAACACAAATAAAAAACAAGTAAACAGTGGCAAGAGTCAAAATGACGAATAGCTAACATTAAACTTGGTTTGTTAAAGAGCACAAAAGCATCACAAAATGCTGACTCTGCATTCACAACGCATGGATCATGATCAAGAAGTCCATTCAGAGCTGAAGTGTGGACTCAACAAGCTTATCAGCCGGGAAGAAAAGTGTACTGCTCACAGCTTTTTGCTTATTTGCATGTTGTCACACCCTGATTTAACATGTCATCAACATCAGCATCTTGAGACAGGAGTTGATAATACAATTACATCTTGGTTACACTGTTAAATAAAATGTTCCCTTCTGACTGTAAAAGGATATAATAAAAGTGTTATAATGTATTTTCTGTGGGGTGTGGTGACAACATACGTAAGCCGTAGAGATTGAAACAAATAAACAATAGAAATAATTAACTTTGTGTGTAATGAATCTACATAATGTATGAGTTTCACTTTTTAAATTGAATTTCTGAAATAAACTAACTTTTCCGTGATATTAAAATGTATTGAGATGCACCTGTATGTTGATGTATATTGTTTTACTGAACCTTAACACCTGCAATCTGTTACTAACTTTGGACTTTGGAGCATTACACATGGACTCATATCTTCATTGATGTATGTGTGTATGTTTTTTTAGTCTCTACATTTGAACAGACTTTTTGTTCATATCATTTATATATGTACTTGTGTATATTTGTTCATTGATGTTCACACATTCACTCTCTGCAGAGTAGATATCTTGGGCCAGTGTTTTATTCCACTGATATATCACTGTTATTACACTTATTTTATACAAAAACCTAATTTTCAGTCATTTGAATAAACTAAAAAAGAAGTAGTGCCTCAGTATTTCTACACAAAATGTTTCCTGCCTTGATCTCATGGGCGTCACACGATGAGCTGCTTCCTCCCTGTGATCACTTCACTTGGGGGGGTTTCTCTCATATGAATCTACGAGTTGGACTGTTTTAATGTAGCTCTCTGCAGCCCTTCACATCACACTTGACTTTTAAGACTGCTGTGACTTTGCTGTGTACTTCTTCTCTTTGACTTTGCCTCTTGGTGTGTAAGTTTGGAGGGGGGGCCGCACTGCTGAGCATTCGTGCAGGAAACTAAGTGTTACATTCTCCACCCTCTCTCTCTCTCTCTGTGTGTGTGTCCCTCAGCCCCCTCCCTCTCTAACCTCCTCATAGTGTGTGTGTGTGTGTGTGTGTGTGTGTGTGTGTGTGTGTGTGTGTGTGTGTGTGTGTGTGTGTGTGTGTGTGTGTGTGTGTGTGTGTGTGTGTGTGTGTGTGTGTGTCCTTGGCTGAAGGTCTGTGTTGGGGCTTGTTTTACTCAGACTTCAGGGAATCCTTCCACGGCTCTGCCTCTGGCTCTTTTAAGTGGCCCTGGGCTGCTGATGAGAATATGTCCCCCCCCACCCGCTCTGCCTGCCGTATGGCTTGCGTTTTAGGGCCTGACTGACCCCCCCAGCCTCCTCATCCCTCCTCTCCTCTGCAGCGTCTAAACTCTACAGCTCCAGGTCCAGGTTCTGCTCTGCTCCCCCTCCAGCCGGCCCCCAGGTCCTGGGTGGCTGCACGGGTTCATAACAGCCGAGCCTTGCCCCATAAGCATCTTAAACATCCATTAATGCGATTCATCATCATAATGGACCCGCTTGTCAGCTAGATGGTAATGATTAGTAAGCTATAAAGTCACAGGCAGCTTTTAAGCAGTTGGGCTAATTTTCCTTGTATCAATTAGTCTGGCATTACAGTGTGTTTTTGCTGACGTGAATTTAATTAATATTGCAATACACAGAATCGATAAGAGTGTTGCTGTAGAGGCAGAGCTGTGAGGAGGCAGTGAGTAAGTTGATGAGAACTCTCTGGAACAAGGACATCACAGCACAGACCGGCTGAGATGTGTCTGTACCCACACCTTGTACTGGTTACACACACACACACACACACACACACACACACACACACACACACACACACACACACACACACACACACACACACACACACACACACACACACACACACACACACACACACACACACACACACACACACACACACACACACACACACACACACCACCTTCACAGTGTGGTTGGTGTGAAAATGTGAAGCTCATATTACCACTTTTTACCTAGTTTACGGTTTATCATAACCATAGGGGTTATTGTGGTAAATATGTATTCTACATTTTTTATTTAGTCTTAACGTTTTAAATAAAATGTATAAAACATAAGTATGTGAATTTTGAAACAAATTAGCAAAATGTGAAGGTTGTTAATAGTCAGAATGTTCTCATGTCATACACAAGTTGCTGGGAAATAGATATTGATTTATTTATCACTGTATGGCTGGGATTAGGCTGGATTATAAACCTGTTCTTCATCCTGTGTGATTACAATCACATTACAGATCAGCTGACATGACAGGAGCATTCTATAGGCTATTTCCTTGAGAGGATCTTTGTGTTCTAATATTTCCAGACAAGTATCTCACTGGTTGGAAAGTCCAACCATAATTGGCTGATGAAAACCATCTAACTTGAGTGAAAATGGGAGAACCTGTGTTAGTGTGGTTGGATGAGGATGCATGCTCTGGCACTAGAAGTGTTAATAAGACTACTGGGGTTCAATTGTGTCTCAAGCATAACATCCTGAAAAATGTTTTAAAACATTTCATCTTTCCAACCTTGTAAAATGTAATGTAATTCATCTTAACCTCTTCTAACACCATTCTGTTCCTCAGCTCATCTCATTGCATAGTTATCAGGAAAGTCAGAGAGAGTTCTTCCTCCCTCTCTTCTTCCTCTCTCTTTCTCTCATCTCTCTCGCTCCTCTCTCATCCTCGTCTCTCTCTCTCTGCTCTCTCTTCTCTCTCTCTCGTCTCCTATCTCGTTCTCTCTCTCTCTCTCTCTCTCTTCTCTCTCCTCTTCTCTCTCTCTCTCTCTCTCTCTCTCTCTCTCTCTCTCTCTCTCAGTCTCTCTCTCTCTCTCTCTCTCTCTCTCTCTCTCTCTCTATATATATATATATATATATATATATATATATATATATATATATATATATATATAATTGGGTGCAACAGATGTCCCGCCAGGTGTGTTTTATGTTGAGCAAAGCTCCCACTGAGCAGCACATAATCAGTGGGGTTTAGTAGCATATCCTTCAGAGTACACACACATTTATATCACCTTCCAGCATTTAGACACACACCTGCTGTGTGTGTGCATGCATCACCAACTCAAGTCAAAGAGTGTGTTCTGTATGGCAAGCCATTTGAGTATTTATTCCATATCCTTGATATCAGACGGCAGCTGCCTATCAATCAATCAATGTTTATTTATAGAGCCCAATATCACAAATGTTACATTTGTCCAGTGGCGAGCCGTCAGGGCCCTCTAGGCCCTCTGTGAGGGCCTAAGATATTCTAAAAAATAATATTTAAAAACATTTAAAAAAAATATTTTTTTTTTAAATATATATTTTTTTAACATGATTTTTGTTATATTTTTTTTATTAGTTTTACCGAAAAAAAACTTGATTTAATTGTATTTAAAATAACATTTCCAAAGAAATAAATCCTTCGAATCTGCCTGTTCAGTCTCTGTTGAATGTGAAGGGTTACATGAAAGAAGCTCGTCTGGCCCTCTCTGCGATTCACAGAGGGCCCGCTATAGTAACTGAACGAGAGAGTAATGTCAAATGACAGTACAATTGACCAATCATATCTTCCCTCTAAATGGGTGGGTTTTATTATCGCGGACTTTATGACAAGTTCCGCCCGCTGTGAAACTTTTCTTGTTTCCATAGCAACAACAACTTCCTGTCAACAGCGTGAACTCGCCTTCAAAATAAAAGCATGCCAAATTACACTTAAGACATACAACTGCAACGAAAGTAACAAACACAATGCAATATCATTTTCAATGTCAAAGAACACAAATTGGGTTCACAGGTGTTGTTTTGTGTGGTAGAGGGTCGCTGTCATTGATGCGTTTTGCACCCTGGGCCGTTGTTTTGATATTCCGCTGAAGTATACGCTGTGACGTAATAACTCTTTTTCTTTTTTTCGAGGGAATTGGTGGGGGTCAGAGGGCCTAGGTATAAAGCTCACGGCTCGCCACTGCATTTGTCTCAGTGGACTTCACAGTTTGTACAGAATATCAGTATGACAATACGACAATCCTTAGACCCTCACATCGTACAAGGAAAAACTTCCAGAGAAAAACCCCACAGTTTAAAGGGGAACATGGGAGAAACCTCAGGGAGAGCAACAGAGGAGGGATCCCTCTCCCAGGACGGACAGACGTGCAATAGATGCCGTGTGTAAATCGAAGAGATAATACATTTTAAAGCGTAGGTAGACCGAATGTTTGGAAATGCATGTGTCTATAATAATAAGATGAATCACGTTTCAGGTTCAGCCACGACTAGAAGTCCAGGACTCAGGATAGAGGATCCAGGACACAGGACCGCAGCAACAGGATCAGCCACGACTCAGGATCCCGGCGTAGATATAGACACCAAAAAGACATTTGGGGGAAGCTGGGTTATTGGGAACATGAGAGTACACAGGTACAGACAGACAGAAGGAAGAAGTAAGGTGTCCCCCGACAGTCTAAAGGCGCGTTCACACCAAGTACTTTTCCCACAATAGTTCATGAGAACTCAGTTCATGAGAACTCTTTTAGTTCTGTTGAACTAAAGCAGATCGCGTTCACACCGCAATGAGTTTCTGGGGGTGGATTAGGCAAATGAAGCCGCTGACGTCACTTCTTCTTCTTCTGCTTTGGGTTTACTGGCAGGCCGCAAACCACTTCACGGCGTATACTGCCACCCGAAGTCCCAGGCCGGAAGTCCCCGGAATTGGGGACTGGCTTCAGGAGAAGCTGCTGGGACTCCCAGCAGCTTCTACTGAAGCCTTCCGAGTAAATCGCCAGAACGCCGACACCTCCTCATCTCCACCGCTCCCATGTTTTCTGTTGTGTTGCCATAAGTTAGTCTCTCTGCGTTTGTGCGCTGGGCTAATGCTAATAATGCTAATGCGAGGATAATAAAATGGCGGCTTCACAAAACCTTTTGGGAGTTTTATGGGGCGTGGTTTGCATTCCGCCCAGCCAATCAGATATAGGAACCTTTTCCTCCCACGAAAGTCCCTGCTCTCTAGCAGGGACTGAAAAGGGGGTAAAAATTGTTCTGATGAACTAATTTAGTTCAGGGGGCTTTTTGGTGTGAACGCAAATATATCTGAGTTCTGATGAACTATTGTGGGAAAAGTACTCCGGTGTGAACACGCCATAAGCCTATAGCAGCTAAACTAACGGGTCTACGTACATGGACTCCCTTAGGATAGGTTGAGGGAAAAAGGATAGCAAGTAAGAAGTAAGGAACAGGTGGAGAGGCACAACGTGTCTACGTACATGCACTCCCTTAGGATAGGGTGAGGGAAAAGGGTAGCAAGTAAGGAACAGAGGTGGAGAGGCACAACGTGTCTACGTACATGCACTCCCTTAGGATAGGGTGAGGGAAAAGGGTAGCAAGTAAGAAGTAAGGAACAGAGGTGGAGAGGCACAACGTGTCTACGTACATGCACTCCCTTAGGATAGGTTGAGGGAAAAGGGTAGCCCTTTGATTTAACTTGTGAGATATATGGTCAAACTAGTTTGGCACTCTGTTTTACTAGTTAAATAAATCATTACACTAGTCACTCTTTTTCAGCAACTAGTGGCACTTTTGTCCGACTAGTTAGCACATAAGCCTTACTAGTTACGCCAGGAGCAGCACTTGTTGCACCAAAGTCCCAACTTGTAAGCTTTTTGATGAACTAGTGGCCCTCTGACCGTACTAGTGACACTAAAAGTCTTACAAGTTAACTAGTGCGCTGCAAAAGCTCTGACATGTTAACTAGTTACAAAAAAGAAGCAGAACTAGTTAAGTAGTGACGCCTCTTTTGACATTACTAGTTAACTAGTGGGGCTCAAAATGTCTACACGTTAACTAGTGAACCCTTTCCTTTACTAGTTAACTAGTGAGATACATTTAAATTCCACTAGTGAACTAGTGAGGCTTAAAATGTTCACTAGTAGTACTAGTGGGTCCCAAATGCTCACTAGTCACACTAGTTGCACAGAATGCTAATGAGGAGGAGGGGAAAGAATGCATCGAGGTCTCCTATTGGCCCTAAGCTAGAGCGCCACCCAGCCCAAATAGTTTCTTTAAGAGCTTAAATACAGTGTGTTGTAAAATACAGTCATATGACCATATTTACAAAAACATAAAACAAATTATGAGCATATGACTGTATATCAAATTAGGTAAGAACATTGAAGATTTTGTTAAAATTAGAAAGTTGCCTTAGGACTGCAGACAGGAATATAGATCCTCTTTAAAACATTTTGTTAAGCTGCAATTTGAAAGGTGCTGGATTAGAATAGCACTGTGATAACAGAGTGACATTAGTGATGGATAGAAAGAGGAAGTTACCCTCTTCGGATCACAGCTTTCCTGAGAGGCTGAGAAATCGCCGTGACTTCCATAAATATTAGGAGGCAAATATGGAGAGGTTGTTTATCTTCATGCGGATCTATGGTTATCCTGATTTTAAGATCTGTCCAGTGTTTCAGCTTTATTCATTTCATGAGCACCGCTTATAAAATGTCCCACGATCATATCCACTACTTTTGTGTCTCGAGTGCCGGTGTTCTCACACACAAGCATACGCACACTCGCACCAACAAAAACACACACACACACGGAACAAAGCAGAAACAGAAACATGTATTTTTCTAGGCAAAACACACACTGACTGACTTCCCACGGACAATATGTTAACAGTAGGCACTAAATACCCGACTGATACCTCACGTCTTCGAGACGTTGCTAAAAACATTGCAGGAGAACGCCCCCTAAGGCTTTCCCTCACAGAGTTGAACTGACCAATCAGAATCTGGGTCCCGCCTGCTTCATTTGCATATGGCTGACTAGTTAACGTGTTGGCCATATGAACGGCAACTAGTTAACTAGTGGATACATATTGCAGCTTACACGTTAACTAGTGAAGGCAAAATGTTCGCTAGTTAACTAGTTGAAGCCTCTTTTGGTCTTACAAGCTGACTATTGAGGCTCAAAATGTGCACTAGTTAACTAGTGAGGTCCAAATTGTCCACTAGATACACTAGTACAATTGTTTTTACCTTACTAGTTAACTAGTTACACACACTTTATCTCACTAGTTAACTAGTGAAGCCTTAGAGGAGTCACTAGTTGAGGGAAAAGGGTAGCAAGTAAGAAGTAAGTAGTGACACAGATGTTTTTCTTACTAGTTAACTAGTGGAGGGCATTTTTTCTCACCAGTGAGGTTCTGTTATAAACATGTTAGACTTTGACCGTACATGTTACACATTTTTCTTACATGTAAGACCTTTCCTTCAACTAGTTTGGCTTTTTTTGCACTAGTGAGCAACTGTATGCAACTAGTTAGATATTGATTTAACATGTATGGCTTTTTCTTAAACTAGTGGATATTTTGAGCCCACTAGTTGTGGTTTTCTTCTCTCTAGTTCAACACAATGAGTTACTTGTTGACATGTACGTGCAACTAGTTAACTAGTGAATTGTTTCAAAGTCATGCATGTTGACTAGTGCATTTTTTGACACATCACTAGTAAACTAGTAAGGTCAAAAGAGGCGTCAACTAGTTAACTAGTGAACCTCTTGCCTTTACTAGTTAACTAGTGAGTGATTATAGGTGCTACTAGTTAACTAGTTCTGCTTCTTTTTTGTAACTAGTTAACATGTCAGAGCTTTTTGCAGCGCACTAGTTAACTTGTAAGACTTTTAGCGTCACTAGTACGGTAAGCTTTTAGTTCATCAAAAAGCTTACAAGTTGGGACTTTGGTGCTACAAGTGCTGCTCCTGGCGTAACTAGTAAGGCTTATGTGGTAACTAGTCGGACAAAAGTGCCACTAGTTGCTGAAAAAGAGTGACTAGTGTAATGTTTTATTTAACTAGTAAAGCAGAGTGCCAAACTAGTTTGACCATATATCTAACAAGTGAAATCAAAGAGCCAACTAGTGTAGGCAGCTGCCGTCTGATATCAAGGATATGGAATAAATACTCAAATGGCTTGCCATAGTTCTGTCCCTAGCTGCGGTCCCTGAGTTTAATGTGTAGATGTCTCCGGCAGCCCGACTGTCTTGTCCCCTTTTGAGATGATTGTTTGGACTCAGGTTGTCAGAGGAACGCTGGCTGTATTTGTATGTAGTCTTCATGTATCCATGATGTACGTTAAGTGCTTTCTCAAGTTTTCACTCCAGCAATTTAATGCAATTACTCTTTCTCTATTCTGATTTGTGGGGACAGATGATTCGTAATGTGTCATACCCACTTAACCTGTTAACCTGTTAAGCCCAAGAGACCTCGGTGCCGAGGCCCTCCCGCAACATCTTGCAGGAAACAGTGTCTGAGGGCATGTTCATTTAACCTGTTAAGCTCTGAGCCTGTTTTTCAGGTCTCAGGCTCGAAAATGACATTCCCAGAACAAATGACCATATCTTCCGAAGGGTTAAATTAATAATCTTTTTTCTCAAAGTAATGATAAACCTGTGAGTTGGATGTAGAAAAGTCAGAATCAATATAGATGTTTTTTATTTTAAAGAAAATTCAGATTTTACATAGTAAAAAACTGTAAATGATAGTGTCCGTCCAAAAATTCTTTTTTACAGATAGTTAAAACTACCCTTGGATGATGGGTTAGTAGACTAAAAGCTTTAGGAATCCAAAGTACAACATATAATAAGTACCCTGTATCAAGATTGATGCAAAACAAGTGACATTTGACCTTTTTAGAGAGGTTTAGCCAAAACCACCCCACCTCTGAGTTGATTTGGGTGAAAATGTTTTTTTTTTCATATCTCTGGCCCCCCTTGGTCGATTTTGATGGTTGACACCTCTTTCTGACCGTTAGAGCCAATATAATCGAAGGGGGAGTCCCCCACACACACTCATTGTGAAAACAAACGGTGGGGGCTTCGCGCATGCAGGTTTGCACCAGAGTGAAGCGATCTCTCGCTCTGACATCTGGAAACGAAAAAGCAGTTTTATTGCTTATGGATTATCAGAAATCATTTCAAAGAGGACACAGACACATTGGATTAACCTATGGATTAACTGCAGCATCGTTTTTTGTCGTTTTAATGCCATTGAAGACCAGTTTTGACCAAGGTAAACCATGTTAGCGTTTGTAGCTACCTAGCGCCACATGTTTTGATGTACGTTTTCGTTGATAGAGTCGCAAATGTTTATCACCCAACGATTCTGTGTCTCCAGGCGATGCTAATCGATGGGTTGGCTGTGCATCTAGGATAAGTAATAAGGGAGTTATGAGTGAGTTTAGGTGCAGTGATAGGTTAGCATTTTTTCGCTCGTGGCTAATTCAGAGGCTGAGTGTTAGCATTGTGGGTTTTTTTTGGAGAAAAAAAATTAAAAAGATCAGTTAGCTGAGTTTCTTCCGGTTACATGGATATAAAACATTCATAGTTTATTAAATATTAAGATTCCTTAGACGTTGTTTCCTGCAAATGACGCGTTTATCCGCCCGGTACCGGGGGGGCGGTGCGTAACAGGTTAATAAACTATGAATGTTTTATATCCATGTAACGGGAAGAAACTCATCTAACTGATCATTTTTTTTTTTTTTTCAAAAAACCCCCCACAATGCTAACGCTGAGCCTCTGAATTAGCAACGAGCGAAAAATGCTAACAGATTACTGCACCAAAATTCACTCATAAAACCTTATTATTTATCTTTTCTGCACATCCAACACATCGATTCACATCGTGAGATGACACAGAATCGATGGGTACATACATTATCACTCTATGATACGAACTCGCGACTTTATAAACAAAAACAGATATCAAAACATGTGGCGCTAGGTAGCTAAAAACGCTAACATGGCTTACCTGTGTCGTAGTCTGGTCAAAAGTGGTCTTCAATGGCATTAAAACGATAAAAACGCTGCAGAAGTTAATCCATAGGTTAATCCAATGTGTCTGTGTCCCTTTGAAATGATTTCTGATAATCCATAAGAAATAAACCTGCTTTTCCGTTTCCAGATGTCAGAGCTAGAGATAGGTTCGCTCTGATGCAAAACTGCATGCACAAAGCCCCCACCTTTTTTTTTTACCATGTGTGTGTGTGGGGAAATTCCCCTTCGATTCTATTGGCTCTAACGGTCAGAAAGAGATGTCAATCACCAAAATCGACTAATGGGTTCCAGAGAAACGGTAAAACCCCCATTTCCACCCAAATCACCTCAGAGGTGGAGTTCTTTTTGCTAAACCTCTCCAAAAAGGTCAAATGTCACTTGTTTTGCATCAATCTTGATACAGGGTACTTATTATATGTTGTACTTTGGATTCCTAAAGCTTTTAGTTTACCTTACCATCATCCAAGGGTAGTTTTCACTATAAGTAAAAAATAATTTTTGGACAGAAACTATAATTTACAGTTTTTTACTATGTTCAATCTGAATTTTCTTTAAAATAAAAAACATCTATATTGCTTCTGACTTTTCTACATCCAACTCACAGGTTTATCATTACTTTGAGAAAAAAGATTATTAATTTAACCCTTTTAGAAGGGAAGATATGGTCATTTGTTCTGGGAATGTCATTTTCGAGCCTGAGACCTGAAAAACAGGCTCAGGGTGGAACAGGTTAAAAACATTACTTATAGTGAAAACCACCCTTGAAAGATGATGGGATAGTAGACTAAAAGCTTTAGGAATCCAAACTATAACATATAATAAGTACCCTGTATCAAGATTGATGCAAAACCACGCACTCTGCTACATTTACGTGTCTGCACCACGCAAACAACCCCAATTAAAGTGAATGAGGCTCCTTTGTCGTGGTGCACACACGCATTTCTACAACGTCCCGCAGTGAGCTTTTATTCTATAAAACGTTTTTAAAATCTACTTTATAGCTTGTAGTAACTCACGGGAGGCTTCTTTTATTTTATTTGTATTCATAATAATTTTATGGTGCATTATTTACCAATTTTTGTTCTCAAAAAACAGTGCATTGTGTGTAATACAACTGTGATTTTTATTAAATTAGTTAGTTTTTAAGGAAGGCCAGAGCTTCAGCTGTGTCAAATAGATTGTTCCCTTTAGTTAACGTTATTTAAAAGATAATTATATTCCTATTTGATCATGTCCCCTTTATTGTATTACGGACACAGAGAGCAATGTGAGCGCCCATTCCCATTGGATAACGGAGGATTTTACACCCGGAAGTAAGTATTCTCCTTACTGTCGATTGATTTTACAGTGATATCTGCACTACTCATCAACTCAAAAACACCAGATTATCCTTGTTAATTACACAACATTGATTGGTTTAAATTGTGTACAATGCTTTTGTATTTTCCCCTTTCGATTTGGAGAAACAAATATCTTTTCTGAGTTTTTGGATGGCAGAAGACACTACACTACCCAGAATCCTCAGCTATGGGACTACACCATGGGTGTTTCTCAATCGCGAGTAAAGCTGCTGCAGAGCCACTATTTCAAGCATACTACGTCATCGAGTGCCGCCGAAGTACTGTTCCAATCTCCAGCATACTTGGAAATCTACTGAGCCCGGCGTACTCAGTTTGGAGAAATATCGAGGCTGCACATGAGTAGACTCCGCGGTCTTAAAATCCCCACAATGCTTTGCGCACGGACCAATTTCCAAAATCTGTGGCGGAAAATGTAAGGCGGAGCCTCTCGTAATGACGCACACCTGCACACTTGCTAGCCTGTTCCACTCTTTGTTTTCCAAATGTCAGGAAGTATTCTTGACTCGCTTCTGAAGCAAGATGCTCGGCAGACATGTGCTACCAAGCAAGCGTACTCGCGATTGAGAAACACCCCATGTGCTTAGCTTGACAAACCCCGTGATCAGTCCTCAAGCTCTGTGATTGGATGTTGGAGTGGCAGTGCGTGAAAAAGCACTTTGAAATGGAATGAAACCCATCGACGGCACACTATCCAAAACAGGAATCGAACGTGGTCACAGGCTCCTCCAACAGTGCAAGTAAATACAAAAAGAAAAATAGTAAAATAGTAAAAAGTGAAATAGTGCAATAAGAGTCTATATACAAGTGATTGGAATATGATATATTAGATAAATAATTTCTAAGTAGCAGCCAGATGAATGTTATGGATGTTGTTTCTAAGTTCAGGTGTTTAATAGTCTTATGGCCTGTGGGATGAAACTGTCCCTGAGTCTGGTGGTTTTAGTCCTGATGCTGCGGTACCGCCTGCCAGACGGCAGCAGACAGAACAGTTTGTGGCTGGGGTGATGGGGGTCTTTTATAATCCTGAGGGCTTTCTTTAAAGGGGACCTATCATGCAAAATGCACTTTTGTACGTCTTTTATACATGAATATGTGTCCCCGGTGTTCCAGGGAACTCACCAAGTGTCAGAAAACACAACCCTCTCTATTTTCCTCCATACCCAAATCTCTAAAAAAGGGGCTGCAACGGATCTGATAAAAACTGATCCAGATTTGAACACTGTCCTGACGTCAGGACGGTGGTGCTACGGCTATTGGGCCAACTCTCCACCTATCAGGGGGAGAGTGGGGTTGGGCCACGGCCGGCCGTTGCCGCTCGAAAGCGCTGGAGACGCTGTAGTACATATGCCAGGCCTGTAAGTGGCGCTGTAGTCTGCCACAAAAGCAGCGAAGAAGACTTCCCGCCCATAGTTACCATGGTTACCCTTCTGTTTATTCTCCGCTGTGGCTTTTTTTCTCCCTCCCCGAGGCAAGCGTTTGCTCCCGCTGCAAACGCTTGCGGGGAGGGATTGCTCAATGCAATCTCTCCCCGTCGAGGCAAGCACTGTAATTCTCTCCGGTTAGTCCACCAGCAGATGACAAACACCCACCTCTCCGCCTCTTCCAAGGAACGAGGGGACCGTGCAGCAGAGTTTCAGTTTCAGTTTCTTTCGCCGGTCAAGATGTCCGTTAAAGTTTAAATCTTCCGGACAAAATTTGAAAAGTGCCGGTCAAAGGTCTTCTTTGTTATTTATTGAGCTTTAAAACAAATGAATAACGACTCTATATAATAAAACACGGAGGACGGAGATCTCTTTTTCTCCCCCTCTTCTGACAGCCCAGCAGCTGATCAGAGCACGGCTCACCTCTCCTGCAGGGGGGCGTGGTCAGCAGAATCAGACCCGTAGACAGCAAACAGCACATAGAGCGAAATGAGGCATGGCTAAAATGCATGATCCGTTTGGTATTTTGAAAACAGAAACGTATAAATATACCTTATATAGGTATGGCCCTACAATATATCATTTAAATATAGCATGATAGGTCCACTTTAAGGTTAACCTGGTATTTTTACTCCACTACATTTATTTTAGTTACTTTACAGATTTGGATTAATGATGTGAAATATAAACAACCCTTAACTTTAGTTACACCTGAGTAAAATTCAGTGAAGGTGATTGTCAAGTGCCAACAATCAGGCGAGATATTTGGTAGTGGGTGCTTGAGAAGACTAAATATTTAACCAGTAGGAGGTGCGGGTTAAAAAGCTGTCAAGTTTACAGTGTTTACAAAATAAAATATTCTGCTGTTTCTGGTTTAGTTTACGACAGTTTAGTTTACTGTTATTGTTTTGATATTTGTAACACAAAAGCGATGTAAAAAACCCACAGCAACACAGAAAAGATGGTCTTAACCCAGCGGTCTAGTAGTTAATAAAAAACAATAATATCAAAACAAATTATTACTACTAACTTTATTGTGAAATTAAAACAGAACGGTAAAAGAATAGTTTCCGGTCTATTCTGAGGCCCGATCTCTGTGGATAAATAAAGAACTACGACAGATGTGTAATATTTAATGCAGCCAAACCATTCATTACAATGCATTCATGTGATGACTTTCAAAGAGTAAAGCAAGCACTGCTGAATAAAGTATGAGTTTATCTTTTACGAAACGTTTTTTTTCATATGGAATGCAGTTGGAGGTCAACCAATCACAGAGCTTGAGGCAAAGCGGAACAATAGCTGAGGATTCTGGGTAGTGTAGTGTCTTCGGCCATCCTAAACTCTGAACAAATATGTGTTTCTCCGATTCGAAGGGGAAAATTACAAAAGCATTGTACACAATTTAAACCAATCAATGTTGTGTAATTAACAACGATAATCTGGTGTTTTTGAGTTGATGAGTAGTGCAGATATCACTGTAAAATCAATCGACAGTAAGGAGAATACTTACTTCCGGGTGTAAAATCCTCCGTTATCCAATGGGAATGGGCGCTCACATTGCTCTCTGCATCCGTAATACAATAAAGGGGACATGATCAAATAGGAATATAATTATCTTTTAAATAACGTTAACTAAAGGGAACAATCTATTTGACACAGCTGAAGCTCTGGCCTTCCATAAAAACTAACTAATTTAATAAAAATCACAGTTGTATTACACACAATGCACTGTTTTTTGAGAACAAAAATTGGTAAATAATGCACCATAATGCATTCTGACGAAAAATAAAAATTATTATGAATACAAATAAAATAAAAGAAGCCTCCCGTGAGTTACTACAAGCTATAAAGTAGATTTTAAAAACGTTTTATAGAATAAAAGCTCACTGCTGGACGTTGTAGAAATGCGTGTGTGCACCACGACAAAGGAGCCTCATTCACTTTGATTGGGGTTGTTTGCGTGGTGCAGACACGTAAATGTAGCAGAGTGCGTGACTCCACCACGCACTGCGGTGTTAAGGAGTCGTGGTAGAGTCACGCATTCTGGTGAGACCAGGTTGTGCAAAACAAGTGACATTTGACCTTTTTAGAGAGGTTTAGCAACAAAAAAAACACTTCTGGGGTCATTTGGGTGCATTTTCCATATCTATGGCCCCCCTCGGTCGATTTTGATGATTCACACCTCTTTTTAACCGTTAGAACCAATAGAATCGAGGGGAAGTACCTAAAATCCATCTAAACATTACCCATTGGTGAATGAGTGATGCGTAGCCAGAATGCCCAAAACCGGAAGCTGTCATACACTCTGGTAGCTCTCATAGCAACTATATATGAAAACTCCGTTATTGACATAAATATGAAGATGGATTATCAGTAATCATTTCAAAGTGACACAGACACATTGGATTAACCTATGGATTAACCTTCAGCAGCGTTTTTATCGTTTTAATGCCATTGAACACAACTTTTGATCAGAACAACAGCATAGGCAAGACAATGTCCCGTTTTTGCTCCGTAAAGCTCCGTGTTGTGATGTCTGTTTTCGCTTTCCTTGTCGCGAGTTCAGATCGCTCAGTGATGATACTTATACCCCTAGAATCTGTGGAATCTCAGCTTGCTAATCGATATCTTGTTTGTGCAGATCCGATATGTAATAAGGGTATTTATACCTAGAGTTCTGTGCTAAGTGTGTTAGCACTCATTTAGGAACTTCCGTTTAGATTCTATTGGCTCTAACGGTTCAAAAGAGGTGTCAATCACCAAAATCGACCACTGGGTTCCAGAGAAACGGCAAATACACACCAAATGACGCCAGAGGTGTTTTTTTTTTCTAAACCTCTCTAAAAAGGTAAAATTTCACTTGTTTTGCATCAATCTTGATACAGGGTACTTATTATATGTTATAGTTTGGATTCCTAAAGCTTTTAGTCTACTATCCCATCATTCAAGGGTGGTTTTCACTATAAGTAATGGGTTTCTTTTGGACGGAAACTATAATTTACATTTTTTTACTATAATTCAATCTGAATTTACTTTAAAATAAAAATATTCAATATTGATTCTGACTTTTCTACATCCAACTCACAGGTTTATCATTGCTTTGAGAAAAAAGATTATTAATGTACCCCTTTTAGAAGTGAAGATATGGTCATTTGTTCTGGGAATGTCATTTTCGAGCCTGAGACCTGAAAAACAGGCTCAGGGCTAAACTGGTTGATTAAGCAACCTGAGCTAACCCTCCCCTTTGATAAAACTTAACAAACATCATGTCTGTTTAAAGGTGATACCGCCGTAATAACGGTGAAGACATGATACTCAGGTGTGCAGAACTTGAAAGTTTGCTCTGGGAAAAACATAGTCTCTGTTATGTAGGAAAGTTTGAGGGCACCGAGCCTTCGCAGCAGCTGGCCCTAGGCTCTGGAACACTCTGCCCCTCCATGTGAGGTCGGCCCAGACCCTAGGGGTTTTTAAATCTACTCTTAAGACACACTTATTCTCCCTGGCCTTTTAGTCAGAGCGGAGCACGACTCCTGACTTTTCCCTGTGTTTTTATATATCTGTTGTAATTTATTGTCTTTTATTGTGATTGTAGTAATGTGTTTTTATTACATGTACAGCACCTTGGCTCGACCAAAAATCGCTTTTAGATGTGCTTTATAAATAAAACTTGATTTGATTTGATTTGATTCTATTTTGGAAAAGCTTATATTTTAGGTCAAGTTTAAAGAAATAAAAGTGCCACTGTGCTCATGTGACTCCCTTTTCACCATCTGCCTCTCCTTCCCCTTCACTCTCCCTGACCTGTCCTGGCTCTGGGACCCCTGTACAAGATCCTTCCACAGACCACAGCATTTTATTCAACAATAAAAAGTAATACATTCCTAGATCTTTGGAAAAGTGATCAAACTGATTCCCATCCGTTTTGCGTTCAAAGGGCACGCTGTAATCAGATTTCCTGAGGGTAAGCTGCTGCTACTCAGCCGCTGTAAATATTAACTTGGGGAGATTTGTTGGGAGAGCAAACGAACAAGGAAGGTACTGTAGGGAATTCCTAGCAGTGTGCCGCACTTTATTGTATAGAGATTTGGAGGGTTCCTTAGTGAATTGAGTTAGTTTCAAGGATGCCTCTTCATGTGTAAAGTCCTTCTTCGAAACCCACAGGGATTCATTAATGTATTTATACTGAAATAACAAGTCAAGGCCGACTCCAGCTTCATGAGCTTGTGATGAGTGCACATGATATGTAAAGGTTTTTAATGAAGTTGTCTCAAGAAGGTTTGATACAGAGCACCCTTCAAGTTATGATATCACTGCCTGATCAGCTGCTATGACTTTTATCTGGCCAATGTGGTTAGCCACTTGGTTTCTAATTGGTCAACCAAAGAGGGTGTATCACATGAAGTTATCCCACTGTGTAAAGCTCTGATACTTAATAAGAAGAGAAGCCAATAGAAAGATGAACCAGTTGGCCAACATGCAAGCTAGCAATACAAACAGCATTTCCTGTTAGGTTATGATATTCAAATGTGACATTAGCTTAGCAGCCAATCAAAAATGATTGAGTTAATATATGCAGGTCAGCCTTCCATCCAGGAGTCCTCACCAAATATAATTACCATGTTTTCAAATGAGTACTAAACTAAAGTGTATTTTACCTTTCCTTTATTCTCTCACCTGTGGACTTTGGTCATATTGGTTATGAAACTACACTCACCAAAGTGTTCTCTGAGATCTAAGAACACTAAAAATAGGCCCAAAGGGGCTACAAGTGTCCAATGACATAAGTCAATAGATTTGGGAGAAAAAACACAGTTTATTGGTGAAATGATAACTCCTAAACATAGAATAAAGAGGAAAACTCACTTCCTGGTTAGATTTTCAATTATCATACTCTCAGTTTTGTGAAATCTGCAGTGCTCACTTTTGGTTTTAACTAAATAAAGTTCAGCTCATCTGGTTAAACAGTTGTTTTTGGTCCGATTGTGTTTCTTGACCTGTTTGGACTCTGGATCTCTGCAACTCCTCGTATTAGTTCAATATTATCATACAAAGATGGACATTATTATTTATTTTTATTTTAGGTTCTGAATTAATAATGGAAAATGATTCAGAGCCCTATTAACGTACATGTCAAACGTGTCTAATCAACTTTCCTATTATTATTCATCAGCTCTCACTGAATATAGTGTCTCAGCAGACTTCATCGAACCCCCCCCCCAGTCTGACCCCCTCCCCACCCGGGCTCCAACAATGCTAGACAGTGTGAGGGAAAGTGTAAGGCGCCGTTTACACGAGGACAAAACGGCTTGTATCTGCATAGTTTCTCTTGCGTATAGCCCTATTATTTACACGAGGCCGATAGAAACTGACCCCACAAACGATAACGGGTCCCAAGGTGGATAGATTTGCAAACGAAACGCTCTGGGGGGTCAACCGAGTCCGTGTAATCACCTCTATACGAATATTTCCTGAAAAAATAACGATAGCCCCACCTCTCCCCACCTCTCCTGCTCACTGCTGTAGCATGGCCAGTAGCCATCTGTAACGATCAACTATCAAAAATAGCTGTGTTAATTAAACGCACAAGGGGTTCTTGAATGAAATAATATTATAAAAGGCAAACCAGAATTGTTAACGCCCAATATACTCCTTAAACAAAATAAACAGAGTCAGATTTCATGCATTGATCCATTATATTGACAATTTTCCAGCCAAACAACACAAACAAAATTAAACAGTCCGCTCTGCGATACACCAAAATTGTCTTTACTGCCTAATCCAGGCCATTATTGTTCATTGCTCCTGCGCCCGTCGGCGGCAAAAAGAGAAATGTTTATAATCCACACAAAAAAAGGAAACACGAGGACCGGCGTGTCCCAGAGGAGCGATCTCACCCGGTGTTTGTAGAGAATATCTCTCTTTCTGAGCCGTCCTCTCCACGGAGACGTGCTTCTTGGTCGGTCGATGCAATATCCACAGATTCGGTTTCTTTCAGTTAACTTCCCCGTTGCATTTATCCATATATTTACATGCTGAGGAAATTACTATATCCCGCTGAATACCAGCAATCGCCACACACACTTCCTCCTGTCAGTAGCTACTGCTAGTGCTACTGCTACTGACCATGCTACAGATATTAGTGCAAAATCTACAGCTCCTCTACCACAACCATCAGCAACAAGTGGACATGGAGAATTACATGAACTACATGTTGCTAAATACACCGCGGGGCGTAAACAGAAGGGTAGCCATGGCAACATTGCTGCGGGGCTGCTCTGGGCTGCTCTTCTTCGCTGCTTTTGGTGTATTTTGGCGGAAGTTACAGCGCCACTTACAGTCCCAGCATATGTACTACAGCGTTTCCAGCGGTCTCGTTTGAACAGACACGTTAAATGAAACAAATGCATGTGAACGGAAGACTTTTTTGAATACGCATACTGTGCATAAACGCAAACGTTCCCGTGTGAAAGAGGCCTAAGAGTGTCAGCAATTAGGAGCAGCAGGTGTGACATTCAGTTACTGTAACCTAACCTCAGGGGATAATGATCACTTAACCACCTGACCCCCCCCCTCCCACTTCTATCCCCCAAGTGTTTGTGTGTGCGCTGATGCAACACGCTGCAAATGCTGATGCTAACTTGCGCTCGGAAGTCAAACAGGACTTGTTGGGCTTTTGAAGCACATCTTCAGGGATCTTTACAAAGGTGGATGTGTAAGGGAAGGGGGGGTGGCTGGTGCGTGTTGATGGATGGGGGGGGCGAGTGAGAGAAAAAGATAAGGAGGGGAATCTCAGGGATCAGAAGTATTTATGTGTGGTGTTGTCAGGCCTGCGAGCTGTGCCTTGCCAAAGCTTACATCATGGTTTTAATGAAGGCAAGGGGGGGGGGGGATGAGAGAGTTTGTGTGTTTGTGCAAACAGGAGAGTGTCTCCCTTAGTGGAATACATCTGTTGTTCCATCTTTAGTAGAGAGGAGAGTTGAAAGGTGCAAAAGAGTTGCTCACACCACATTTCTGACAGCATGTGATGGAAACTGTAAGACACGTGTAGTTGTGTGTGTACAGGCCTCACATCAACACACACACACACACTCTCAAACCTCCGTCTGACTGTTACTGCAACCACTGCAATGAAAGCATCAGATGATAAAAATGCACTCAACAGAACATTTGAAAATGGTCAGAAATGATGTACAGCAGTGATGTGTGTGCAATTACATGCGCATGTGTGTATTTGCATTATGCAATTCATTGTTTTTGCCAAATGTTTGATCAACTTCTCTATCACGATTTCAAGAATCATTCCATAGTGATATTGCTGCTATCAGGTGAAACACAGCTTTGTCATACTGCATGCCTCGGCACATGTAACGTTGCCCAGGGGTTTTGTGTAAGTTATGATCCCAACGGTCCCAACCCATGTGTGTGCATGAAGATCTGTTTTCTCATAGCTAACAAGTGTTGACATTTGCTGGTAATGTTCAAAGCTGCAGTACACTTGCTTATTGCTATTTACCGGAAACTTGAGCAAGGGCAAGGAAAAAGTGTAGATGCATGTTTTGTTTTTTTTACCCACTGACAATATATTTAAATGAATAATACGTTCATCCCATATGATGGTTTAATCATTAACTATGTTCATGTTCATTGCTGCGTGCACTGTTTCAGCATTGTTCAGAAATGTCATTATGGTGATTGGATGTAATATCAGGTAATGAACAAACAGACGTGTGTGTGTGTGTGTCCGCGTGTGTGTGTGTGTGTGTGTGTGTGTGTGTGTGTGTGTGTGTGTGTGTGTGTGTGTGTGTGTGTGTGTGTGTGTGTGTGTTTCTTGCAGCTGCTCGGCTACAGGCTGTGTGTGTATTGTAGAGAGATGTGTTGTTTAATTACCTCCAGCAGAAGCACTGGAACATAATTACTTTGTGTTTTAGTGTTTTCCTGCATGATTGGTTGGCTGGCATGTCAGCAGCAGAGCGCTGTTTCCATCCAGATGAATGTGACAGGTGAGGTGGAGGCCACGCCTGCTGCTGCTGTGGATGGGGGGGATGGATAGCTGGATGCAGGCCATGATGCTGGCAGGGGATCGCTAGGGAAAACCCAACAATGCTTTGTAAATTCAGCTGGGGAATCTGGGAGGATTTGGGGTCTCATTTTTCTTGTGCTTGGTTGTGTTTGCACAGTGCAGCCAAGAGGCCTACGTTGAACAGGATGCCTGGGAGTGATGGAGGATGGCTTTATCTGCAACATGTCCATTCTCCTTCAACCAATATCTTTTGTTCCAATTTATTTTTGCATCTCCCTCATTCCATTGCTCATTGAACTCTCAGCTGGTTTTCATTGTTGCCATACCCTTTATTCCCATAGCATATTATATACATATATAGTCACTTTCAGAATACGTTATTGTTTTTTTTACAGGTTTGACATGTAAATCCACTGGAGTGGAATATAACTGAGTACATTTATGATAATATATAGATTATAAAGGAGTAACTTTGAGTTCTGGATATGATGAACACTTTCTAAGCAGTATCCTTCAATAATAAAGATCAATCCGCTGATTAATCCATCGGGGAAATAATCATTAGTCTGACTTGCATTTAAAAGTAAAAATTATCCCCACCTGAAAAAAGTAAAAAGGCATTTCCTGCTTTTAAATGGATTCATGGGTAATCATAATATCATGATAAAATAAATAACAGTATAACAATCACACTGGACATTTATTTTTGAGAACTTCTGCTTTTAATACTTTAAAGTCTCCTATTATACAAGTTGTAGGCATATATCATAGGTCTCAGATATATACAAAACATGTCTCTGAAGTGTTTTGCTCAAAATACCAAACAGATCACCCATTATAGCATGCCTCATACCCCTCTATTCCAGCCCTGTTACTAAAGTGCTGATTCTGGGTCTGTAGCTTTGAAAAATAAAAAGAGGAGAGCTCATACAGGAGAATTCTACTGGCAGAAACTTTAACGCCATATTATGTTCCAAACCATATCAAGCATTATTTCTGAAACAGTATTGTCACAGTCTGCTCCCTCATTTACCTATTTTCTGCATTAGCATTTCTCATTCACCTTAGTCACACCCTGTTTCTCTCTCTCACTCTGTTACACCCATCAGCTCCACTAGTAGCCCACTTCACTTTCACCTCAGTGCCAGATCGTACTTTGCAGCATGCCAGTCTTTCCCGCATTACCCTCCAGATTGCTCTCCCGGTTTCGACCCTGCCTGCCCCTGACCAGTCTGCCTCGCCTGTTTCCTGACCCTGCCTGCCCCTGACCAGCCTGCCTCGCCTGTTTTCTGACCCTGCCTGTACCTGCGTCTCCCGTCTTGCTTACTCCTGGAACCCTCGCCTGTCCCCGACCAGCCCTTTGCCTACTGTCTGCCGGTTTATCTCATACCAGAACTTTTCAAGTGAGACACTTTATAATAAAGCTGCTTACCGATTTTCCCTGGTTTCCTGTGTGTTGCATTTTGGTTCTTAGCTCGTTCGTGACAAGTATGGAGCTCAAATGCTTTCTCTCTCGTGGGTTTATGACACCTTTTATTTCCTGCTTCTTTACACATACTCTCTCCAGTACAGGTTAGCTCTGAGTGTTAGCGATGCTTGCTAATGTAAACACAGACCATATTACTTCCAAAACACGTCGCGCATTTTTTCTGATACAGCAACGTTTCTGATTGGCCCGTGGGCGTAAAGCCAGCCCACATTTGAGTAATGTCGTCATGACCACAGCAAATCTGGATCAGCTCCGTTGTTCCCCCGTTTTAAGAGATGTGGGTATGGAGGTAAAGAGAGAGGGTTGTCTTTTCTGACACTTTGTGAGTCTCTTGACACACCGGGGACACATGTTTATGTATAAAAGACATCAAAAAGTGCATTTTGCACCTTTAAGTAAATTTAGCTGCTCACACTTAAAGCTTTTCCGCCAAGTGTTCTTCTATTATTGGAGTACATTACTCTGTGGTATTAGTGTTTTAACTTTAGTAAAGAATCTGAACACTTCTTCCTCCACCACTCATCCACATGCTTTAACAGATAGCTGTGTGGGAAGGGGTAAAGGAGAGGGTCAGTGTTGTGGGGAGCGACCGTGGTGATCCTGAGTCTGAGGGTCCGGTTTGCTTGAAACAAACTAGATTTGTGGTTAGTGTGAAAAGGGACAAAAGCAGCTGGGTAAAGAAAGACAACATTTGGTCTCTCACTGTTTCTTGTGGATGTTACTAATAGCTTGCCTGTTTTGGGAGACAGATATATGATTTGATGTTTAGCCAAAATGGTTCGGTGACATAGGGAATGTTATGTTTCCATCAGTGAATAACATATTGGCATAATAAGAGGGCTATGAGGGGAGGAATGGCTATCATTTGATTTTAGCGGTATAAACTGCATCTGTGGTCTGGTCAAAGAGAAAAAGGGCCATCATGATTGGTATCAATTGCATAAATCGTGTGCTCAGGTCTAAAACATGTATTTTTCTTTTGGTGAAAACAAGAGGTATAAATTGCAAATAACTGTTCTGCAGATTCAAGTCATGTTGTTGTGTTTGGTGTAGATTGTGGTGTTTTGGTGAACTTTTACGTAGAGAAGTAACCTAATGTAGATTTGATGCTAAACAAACTGATTAACTTCAACTTGAGGATTCAGAGTTCAGATGGTGCATGCTGAACACCTCTGGTGCAAACACCTTTGAAAGAGCTTTTAGACCATAAAAGGACACTAAATCTCTTCCGTTAAATCAAGGCCAATGCAATACTTTTATCTTTAGCAGCTCTTGAAGGCAGATGACCCATCTCACCTATTGAATTGTGCCGGCAAGTCCCCTTGACTCACAGCTCAATATTTCCTGACCAGCAAGGTAATTCAGGATGAACAAATCAATCCTGCTCGACTCTGCATTTGTGCTCTGCTTTCTGTTTTGACACAGTATTTCTATTAGAAAGCATCCCAAAGTGGGTAACAGCTATAATGACAGGAACCATCCCGCCCAGCGTCTTCATTTCATATGCAGCAGGCCTAGCTCATTTCTAACGCACACTGTGATGCTGTATGCCCTTTGAATTTAGGAGAACCATATATGGCATTAATAGGTCTCAGATCTTAACTGGAGTGCAGCGCTGTGCTTTCAAGAATAAGAAGAGAGGGCCATCCAGTTTTTGACTTCCTGTCTTCGGAGACGGATAGGTCTTGTAAATTGGCACCCTAAGGCTTTTAGCAGTGAACAGCGCTGCCACAGAAGTCAGTGTTGTGGGGCGTCTCTGGTGATCCACCCTGAGGCTCCCGGCCCACTGGGTGCACCGGGAACATCATCAAAACGGCTTCTGCAGTGAAGGAACACGGAATGGAATCTAAACCAGCAAATCCAAAATATATATATTCTCCTTGTCAGCTTTAAATGAGGACAATGTTGTGCCTCCATGGCCTTTGCATCTAAAAAAACACAGCATTTGGTACAGCATCCATCATACACAGATGTGTGGAGCCCTCAGGCTGCAGGTGATAGGGAACAAAAGGAAGTTACCTTTTTAGCTTGCTCTATCAGTACCCTGTCAATACCCCCCGCCCCTCCCCCCCCCCCCCCCCCACACACACACACACACACACACACACACACACACACACACACACACACACACACACACACACACACACACACACACACACACCGCCTTCCAGCATTGACCCATGACCTCTCAGATAGCCAACAGGAGGTGGAGGATCTGGTGAGAGGGACAGGAAGAAAGCATCCAATGCATCTGAGGAGTGAGAACTGATAGATGACTCAGGCTGGCAGCACTTTTTCAGCAAGGTAATGACGCGTGCTGTTTTCTGTCTCTACGTGTTTATGTGTGTGGGAGGGTGTGAGTGTGTGTGGGTGTGCACGTGTGTTGCTGGTGATAGCACAGGAAGAGTACTCCATGCGGGCAACCACAAAAAGCTGAAGGGAGGGGAAAAGAAGAGAAAGAGCGATGAGGGAGGAGAGGAAACTGAAAATGAGGAGAAAAACAAAACAGGAAGACAGATGTGGAGGAAGAGAAGGACGCTGTGACAAAACGAGTGCTGAGTGAGACCTCGGCAGGTGATGGAGGTGCAGGAGAGGTATGCTCAGAGGGGGGGGGGGGCATGTATGGGTACAGATGGAAAGGCTTCTTTACCTCTCGTTCGTCATCAGAGCTCCAGCAGGGGCTCCCAGCCCCCCTGCACGGTGCCCCAGGAGAGGAGCCTGGGCAGGGGCCACTTACACACTGACAGACCTCCTGCCTGGATACTTTATCATCCAGAGCAGAGAGGACCAGGAGGGGAGAAGGGGTGGGGGGGGTTGTGGCAGGAAGGAATGCTCTTCACAGGGAGAACGGACAAATTGCTCCCTCCATCTTTCTTCAGTCTTCATGAGACCATAATCTGTGAACAATGACACACTTCTCTAAAATGCAGGAGAAATGCAAAAGGATAGATAGACAGACAGACAGACAGACAGACAGACAGATAGATAGATAGATAGATAGATAGTAGGGGTGTAACGGTTCACAAACATTTCGGTTCGGTACGTACCTCGGTTTTTAGGTCACGGTTTGGTACGTTTTCGGTACAGCAGAAAAAATGATCACAAAACAAGAAAATATTTTTGTTGGGGTTTTTAATTATTATTAAACTGTGAATAATGTATTCACTCAAATAAATACAAAATATGATAAAATAAACATTAAGGTGCAGCATTTCGATGAACTGAAATAATCTGTATTTGAACTTTACTGTACTAGTACCAGAGTTGGGTGTAACGCGTTACAAAGTAACGCGTTACTGTAATAATATTACTTTTGTCGGTAACGGAGTAGTGTAACGCGTTACTTTTATAATTCAGTAATCACACTACAGTTACTAACATTGCCCCGACACGCGTTACTTCGTTACTTTTATAAAATCAGTCATAATCACACTGACAGACAAGAGGGGTTTCCGCCGCAGGTTTATATGTACGTAATCTGCGCGACTTGCGTGTCCACATCTCCACGTGCAGTGCTGCATAAACATGGCAGAGTCAGCGATAACTTTCGAGGGGTGGAGGTATGCCCATTATTTTGAGTTCGTCCGAAGAATAGACAGGAATGTGACGGTGAGGTGCAAACTGTGTCCAGGCCAGAAGCTGTTATCCACTGCTGTAAACACCACGTCAAACCTCAACAAACACCTGCAAAGAACACATGCTAAGGTGAAGCTAATAGCTAAGGACCCCCGAACCCAGAGTGAGGATGTTGTGAGTGCGCCGCCGCCGACTCCGAAGCAGCACAAAGTAGAATTTGGAGGACCGGTAACCAAAGCAGAGATGGACAGGCTTGTAGCATCCTTCATAGTAGAGGTAATGTTGCCCATTTGCACAGTGGAATCACCATCGCATCGTTCAGAGATATACTGCGCAAAATACAGATAGCAGGAGACAGAGGACAGCCATAGTCAGAGCTATCTGGATCAGTCTTATGCGACAATGGAAACTGAACTAAAGAGAACATTTGAAACTTTAGCAGTCTGCGTGATCTGCCTGTAGGGAGGGGCGGGCCGGCCCTGCGAGGAAAGTAACGAGTAAAGTAACGAGTTACTTGATGTAGAGAGTAACGAAGTAGTGTAATATATTACTTTTTTTTTTAAAGTAATATGTAATATGTAATATATTACTTTTTTTTAGTAACGACCCCATCTCTGACTAGTACTCACAAAACATAAAATATTTGTTTTGGGTTTTTAATTATTATTAAACTGTGAATATTCACTAAAATAAATACAAAATATAATAAAATAAACATTGAGGTGCAGCATTTCGATGAACTGAAATAATCTGTACTTGAACTGTACTGTACTAGTTTGACATTAGGACTTGCTTGCTTGTCATTGTATTTCATGTTTTTTTAAAAGAGAAATGAACTTGTCCACATTGCTTGCCGAAAGGGCAGATCTGCTGGCACTAACAATGTCTCCTGCTGTGGAGAACACCCTCTCGCTAGGGACAGAGGTAGCAGATACAGCCAGGTAGCGCTTTGCTAACATGGCAGTGGTACTGAACTTTTTGCGAGTGGTGGAGGCTTAAATGCTAGTGGGATCGAGTTGGGTTTGCACTTCAGTCATTTTTATTTTGGTACTGGTGATATTCACGTTCGGGTGATGCCTTTTCAAATGAGTGTGCAAGTTTGATGTATTGCCAGCCGCGTAACCAATTTTAGTTGAACAATGCCGACAAACAGCTTATCTATCTATCGATCGATCGATCGATCGATCGATCGATCGATAGATAGATAGATAGATAGATAGATAGATACTTTATTGAATGTGTGAGGACCTCCACTGGATTAGCTATGATTCTGAAATCTTAGTGAGTCAATCAAAAGGTTTGTTACCAGGTTGTACCTTTCATAATGTTTTATGTTCTGAATATATTCTTTTTAGACATAAATCCATGATTACCTCAGAATGCGCTGACGCAACATCCGACTGAATTCCATACAGGGGGTCTCTCTATTGTCTGTGATATTAGATAATTCCACATTATGAAAATAATTTCTTATAAACTCAAAGTCAAATCAGCCATTATTATCAAAAGTACACCTTAATCCAAAGGTAAAACTAAGATCAATTAGCATCATAGATATGTGGCTAATACAGCTAGTCTGCCATGTCATTATACGATGATATACGTATATTGGTTATATATTGGTTCTGGCTAAAGACATCTGGTTTCATGATCCCAGCAAATTACTTTAAGAGTCCAGGAAACTGAAGGATTATCTTAAAATGGGAAGTTTCATAAAACAGCCATGAGCATGCTGGTCACCTATGAGGGGTGAATTCATACTGGTCCTCTCACACACATACATTCTCCTTTTACATACTTACATTTTCACTCTCACACACATATATATTTACACTCACACATTCATACATTTTGCTCTCATATTATCATATTTCAATGCACACATTCATACATTGTCACTCACATATTTATACATTTTTCACTCACACATATATACATTTTGATCTCATGTACATATGTACAATGTTTAAATGTAATATTATAAATAATATATGCATGTCTGAAGACAATATATGTATGCAAGAGTAGAATGTATGTATGTGTGAGAGAAAGTATAGTGGAAACGGAAATAGTATAGTTGAAACGGAAGGCCATTATCGCGCTGTGATTGGCTCAGAAGGTCGAGCGGGGCGGGCTCATGTTCAGAACTTCGGATTCAAATCAACATGATGGAGGGAGATGAATGTTGAACTAGGAGCAGAGAAATAATCATATATTAAAAGACAGCAACATCATTACAGGCCAACCAGAGTGACAGGGTGTGTCACTTTGCTGAAGGATAGTTGTGACCAGCTATCCAGGCCAGTCTCTAAAGACTTTCCAAGGTGTAAAATGCTACTGCCGGAGTACTGACTGGAAGTATTGCTGATATCATGTCAACCATCCTCTTAAAATACTCTGTCCAACAATATCAGTCTCATGAAGAAAGGTGTTTTAACGCTTATTCAAAATAGCAGAGAAACATGCATTCTTGTTCTCAGGAGGGGACATTGACAGAGGATTACTGGAAAAGTACACACTAAAAGTACTTCATAGTACTTGTGGGAGTAGTTTCACTAGTACTGAGTCCAACAGGATCAATCTCACAAAGAACTAATGGCAACAAAAAAGAATTCCCTCATCAAACTTAGCAGAAGTGGCTTGATTTTGTTCACAGGAGGGGACTTTGACAGAGTATTTCTCAAAAAATACACAGTAAAAGTACTTCAATGTATTGTTAGTAGCAGTCAACTAGTACCGAGTCCAACAGTGTCAGTTTTATTAAGAACTTGTGGTAAATGTTGTATCACTCGTCAAATATAGCAGGAAAAAAAATGAAGAGCAGCTGATTTGAAAAAACAAAGTGGAGAGACGGCTGAGTGACCGCAGAGCAGAATCGCTGTTTAGTTTAAATCTCCTAACAATGTTGTCCATTTTAGACACAGACTTATTATATTTACAGCTCTTAATAACATTCATTTTCTGGGCTCAATGTGTGTCTTGGCCGTTTTTGTTGTGATCGCTAAATTCACCTCGTTTCCCCTGGTTTATAATATTATCACCGTTCCAAGCAAACGAGTGCTTTTGTTTTGAAATCACTTCCGCGAGTTTCGCCCCGCACCTCGCTCCAATGACCATTAGACCATTTAGTAAGGTGAAAAACAAAAAGCAAAAACGCCTCGCAGACACTCTTCCGTTTACATGTTTAATAAAGAAAAACAAATGGTCCGAAGATACACGGATTCATCTCCCTCCGTCATGTTGATTTGAATCAGAAGTTCTGAACATGAGCCCGCCCCGCTCGACCTTCTGAGCCAATCACAGCGCGATGATGACCTGCCTTCCGTTTCAACTATACTCCTTCCGTTTCCACTATACTCTATCTGCCACATACATACATTCTTCTCTTGCATACATATATTGTCTTCAGACATGCATATATTATTTATAATATTAAATGTAAACATTGAATGAATGTGCAATAGAGCGTCAACATTTATGAATATGAGAGCAAAATGTATATATGTGTAAGTGAAAAATGTATAAATATGTGAGTGACAATGTATGAATGTGTGCATTGAAATATGATAATGAGAGCAAAATGTATGAATGTGTGAGTGTAAATATATATGTGTGTGAGAGTGAAAATATATTTATGTAAAAGGAGAATGTATCCTCTTTTGTGAGAGTATGAATTACGGCCTGTACGGCCCCTCACGGCCCGTCCACACAGCGGCGTGCGTTGAAGCTTGCTCCATTTTTTGGAATATGAGGAAATGACCTGCGGTGTGTCTCTCCCAGCATACACGCGGTTTGATTGGCTAGCGCTTGTACTGGCAGATTTGCATAAACGGGATTTGATTGGCTGACGCTTCCACCGAAGCTTCAGAAGCTTCAGAAGCTTCAAAAGTTGAACATTTCTCAACTTTTGCAGCGAGCCACGCCAGCAAAGCTCCGCTTCGCTTCCCACAATGCAGTTTGGCGAAAAGTGACGTCACCCCATTCAAGTGAATGGTGAAGCTTTCAACGCACGCCGCTGTGTGGACGGGCCGTCATAGTCACCAGCTTCACCCCACTACATATGTCATCTACCAACGTCCATCTGCATGATGCAGTCTCACAACAACTGTCTGTCAGTGCACACAAATAGTTATTATCGTATCAGCTGGCAAGCTGAGTTCTAGATAAATACAACAAACAAAATGTTTATGAGAATGTGAGTGATGATTGCCTCAGGCTGTGGTTGCTTCTTGGCTTCAGAAGTGAAAGCAGACAATGAAAGGTCCTCCCAGAGAAAAGCAATACAAGTATTTTTGTGTGTGTTTGCGCAGATAGTGGGAGGGGTGCAGTGTGTGTGCAAGTCCTCTCTGGTTCTCTCAGACAATACAATTCTTTTCAAGCTACTAAAATAAATCCACCCCACTACCACTGATCTGCAACAAAACCCAGCTTTCAGACCCCGAATCAGCCCTCACAGATGGATATTTTTTCTTTCTTGGAATAATTGCACTTTGCAGAGAAAAATCAGTAGTCTAAATTAACCCACAAGCTAAGAACGGAGAAACTTTTCTAATTAAACATTCATTAACTTGTTGGCGTTTACAGACACATGGACAGAAAGCCATTGTGTAACTCCTCGCTCACTGAAAGAAGAAACACTTCAAATGAATTATATTTCCAGAGACGTGTTCATAAAACATCATGTGGATGAGGCTGCAGTCTGAACCTAAGGAAATGTGTGGAAAGTATTGAGGTTAGGGCTGAATATATTTCATTTTTAAATCAAAACAAAACCATCTGTATTCCCAATTTCTATTTTTTGAGCTGGTTAATAAATGTTCCCATAAAAACATGGTATGTGTGTACTAAAGCATGGTATGTGTGTACTAAAGCATTTCACTTAGAATGACAAATGTCAACCTCGTGATGGTTCTTCATGAGAAGTCAGGTGTCAAGCAGGTCCATTGATGCTCTCACTGCAGAGGAGCGTTAGCCTTGAGGTTGAATTAATGATCAGTTCAATTAATCTTTTATAAGGAGTAATAGTTAGCCTTGCTGGGGCATTTGCAACAACAAGGAACAAGATGTCTTCTTACTACAGTAGCACACACACACACACACACACACACACACACACACACACACACACACACACACACACACACACACACACCACACACACACACACACACACACACACACACACACACACACACACACACACACACACACGTTTCCATTGAAAGCACTAAAAGGAAGAGAGGGTAATTGGATTTGAGCTCTCCAGCATCTCAGAAGGATCACATATTTATTAAGGCTGATGCGAAGGAGGTAAACAAATACAGCCGAGAGGATTATGTTCCCGCTTCCTATTGATCACTAATGTGGTCAAAGTAAACCAGGGTTAAACAGAGAAGACAGGGAATAATTGACTCTCATTTTCATCCTTTGACTCATATTCCATGAGCTGCCTTAAAAGAATGGCCAAACGAGTATTTGAGCGGGCGCCTCATGCAGGGCTGCAGAGAACACTGCTGCTTTCAGAGTTACTAAAATGGAAAATTACTTGTATAAAAATCTGTTAAAGGCAAATTGTTTTCAGACTGACAGTTACTGTGACTGCTTAAGAAGATATGGACTTTGATGTTTTTGGTGCAAAGACTCTACTAGAGGACAGACGGTTCATGTTGTTTAGGGTTTACATGTTCTCTTTCAAATGCATTATCTCCTGTGTATCAGATATTTTGCTAGGCTAAATAAATTGATTTGATAAAAATAGAACATTTTCTTTACCATGAAAATGTTACATTGTAGTTCAAAATACAAACAACTAAACAACATCAGTAAATGGAGTGCCGATTGCTTCCTCTGTGATGTATCTAATGGCTCCATAGCTGGCCAATTTATGATGTAATCTTCATAGAGACAATGCAATGTTTATAACAACACTATCTTTCCAAATAACAAATTACATTCCCACCACTGTTTCAGTGTAAAAAAAGGATTGGAAATCGTTGCCACTAATCAGTCTGTTTTAATGAGCCTAAAGGGTTGAAAAATATGAATATATATATTTTGTATTATCAGCAAAGTGCAGAGCCAAACCAACCGTTAATGTGTGTATCTAGTGTGTGTGTCTAATTCCTTCTCTGTGCCATAGAGCTCCATTCTTTAAATGTAAAGTGTTTGAATGTACTGTCGTCGAGAAAGTCGAAGGACAAACAATCAGACAGACAAACAGACAAATATTTGCCAGAGCACAAAAATGAAGACTTTTTGATTCCTGTTTTTGATTAATGTTTGTTGAAACCTGCAGCATTTTAAGGAAATGACTGGGCCTCTGTTTCCTGCGGCAGCCGGTGGGTAACGCCTGGCCAGCAGTGGGCAGGGGGGTTACTGGCCAGCAGTGGGGATGGGGGTAACTGACCAGCAGTGGGGATGGGGGTAACTGGCCAGCAGTGGGGATGGGGGTTACTGGCCAGCAGTGGGGATGGGGGTTACTGGCCAGCAGTGGGGATGGGGGTAACTGGCCAGCAGTGGGGATGGGGGTTACTGGCCAGCAGTGGGGATGGGGGTTACTGGCCAGCAGTGGGGATGGGGGTTACTGGCCAGCAGTGGGCAGAGGGGTACCGACTGGGCAGTGTAAGAAATTCAAATCAATGTTTATATGGCGTAATTTAGATTAAATATATTCTTATAATTAAAGCTGTTTTATTCTGAAAAACCGGAAGTTCACAACACTTTTAACTTAAAACTTTTATTCTGAAAATCCTTCAGTTCCGATTAGCATTAGCATGTGGCAAACCATACGTTTTGAAACCGTGAATTGAAGGTGAAATGACATGTGGTGTTGTACACTAAACACACTGTCTTTAACACTCATTTATTGACGCTGCAATACTGTTATTAGGGATTGTTTAAATAACCACAGACATTAGAATGCTGTAATTAACACCAGAAAAACGACAGGAATTGACTCGGACCCGCCCCCGTCGACGCCGGCCAATAGGAGAAGATTACAGTTGATAACCCGTGATGGACAGGGAGAATCGATCTCTTTTCCACCCAGCGCCCCAACGCGAACGAGACCAACAGCTGGGAGGGGGGGAGCCACCAACTCGAAAATTGCATTGTATATCGCCGCATCATTTGTTTAATTAAATGCTGATAACTGTTATAAGCATCCTTGTACTCTTTTCAGTTTATCCTAGTCTCGGGGCTAAAGAAATCCTAACAGCAGCAGTGGGCAGGGGGGTACCGACTGGGCAGCAGTGGGCAGGGGGGGGTGGAGCGCCGCGCCATGCTGCCTGATTGGCGCTGCGAGCACACTTAACAGGAACATGTTGTGTACTGAGTTTCTCACAGAGCGACTGAGCCGTGTTTATCAGCCCTTCATTCGTATGACAGTGAGAGACAGACTGACTGACTGTGTGTGTGTGTGTGTGTGTGTGTGTGTGTGTGTGTGTGTGTGTGTGTGTGTGTGTGTGTGTGTGTGTGTGTGTGTGTGTGTGTGTGTGTGTGTGTGTGTGTGTGTGAAGGAGAATGCCTGCCTCTAAGCTCAGGTGTTTAGTGTGTGTTTCCGCTTCATAATGAAGAAGTAATGAGCAGTCGAACAAGCCGTTGATTACCTTATTTTACACCAGTTCGATGAACGCTTGCAGATGGCCTGCAATTGTCTCTTCTCAGGTGTGTGTGTGGGCATCTGTTTAAGTGTGTGTGTGTGTGTGTGTGTGTGTGTGTGTGTGTGTGTGTGTGTGGTGTGTGTGTGTGTGTGTGTGTGTGTGTGTGTGTGTGTGTGTGTGTGTGTGTGTGTGTGTGTGTGTGTGTGTGTGTGTGTGTGTGTGTCCTGCATGAGTTAGCGGGTGAATGGGAAAAGTATGGATAGGAGTTTTCATGTGAAATAAAGCAGTCAGCGGCCGTGTCTTTACCCCTGGGGTGAATTAGGATTTCCCTTGTAGTGAAGTACAAATAAGCCCATTGGACAGTGATGGATGAAACATTCCTAGGGACTGACACATCAATTGTTCTTTCTATAATAGTTTCTTCTAAATTGAATCAATCTTAGTTTTATTTTTGCAAGGAGACCTTTGTGCGAGGCAGTGCACGAATAAAATCTTAGTGTGGGCTGATAGACTTAAAATGCAATAAAGACAGCGACTGTCATCTATTTCTGTCAGTCATCTGGCTATGGATGTTACAGCTTGCTTATAACCCAGGTGCAGAGCAGAGACAGGAGGCAAACTCCAACAAGCCGTTTAGGACAGAGAGTGAATACACATACTATACAGAGAAATGAGAAACCAATGTGAGTTTGGAAAATTACAGAATGTAAATCTAGTAGACCTCAACAATGGCATTATTATCAGTAGAAATGGCCATGTCATGGGACCTTTAAAGAGCAACTTGCAGTTTTGTTTTTTTACTACATTTATGCTTAACCTTGCCTGAAAATTACAATTAAAAAAGTTAATGCAGGATTTCATATGTTTTCCGAGACATAAGGGCAGGAATTCAGAGGGGAAAGTAGCCGTTTTGAGCTCTGCTACTAAAAACGGTAAGCTTATTTTATTAACACGCTAATTTGATATGAAAATAAATGGAGGCTGAGTTTACTACTTCTCTTTGTAGGAAAACCTACCGTCCATGACTGCCCCTGAGCTGAGTTTTATTTGTCATACAAATGTAGAACTTTGGCTTCTCTTCTATGCATTGCAAAATGCTACACATGGGCTATTCGTATTAAGCAAGGGTGTAACTTTGGTTTGAGAAGTGGGGGACACACAAAACAGGGGGTCCTCCGCAATGAAAAGATCTTTCGATTTAATTCCATTTCTTGCCTTTCTACAAATGTATTAGGGACTATGGTGTTATAAAATCAAAGAAAAATGTGTAGTGTATATAATGAGTGTGCAAACTTATCTAGTATCCTATCCATGTGAACCTGTTTTATTTGTGGGTGGACCTCACATTGTCTAGGAGGGTCCGGTGGCATGCACCCCCCGGACGATTCTTTTCTTTAAATTGAAGTTAAATGCATCAATCTGGTGTACTTTGAGGGCAAGTTAAGAGAGTTATGGATACATAAATCCTTTACCTCACCGAAACTGACGTTATCTCAGCCTCTCAGTCCGACAGGAGAGGACTCTCCCTCTCCTTATTGTTGAAACAGCTTCTAATCTCCGTTAGCTCCGAGCTAGCACCAGATGCTAACAACAACCCCGTAACTGGTGCGCTCTATCTCTCTCTCTGTCTCTCTCTCTCTCTCTCTCTCTTTCTTTCTCGCTCTCTCTCGCTCGCACACTCACACAAAATGCGCTCGTGCCACACACACACACAGAAGCTGTGTGCTCCTCCGTGGCGATGACCACTTGCGTAAAAAAATTAAATAAACACATTTGAAAAGTGGGGGGGGCACAAACGGGATTTTGAAAAGTCCCCCCTGTCCCCAGTGGAAATTATGCCCATGGTATTAAGTAACAGATTTTAGCTCTCTTCCTATTCATTTCGAATTCCTTTTTTTTTTTATGTTGAAGTAATGGCACAATTAATAGTTTTTTTCTATATGGAGACCTGTTGATAGTTAACTTCATATTTTTCATTTCCTAAAACAATTATTTTCCTCATATTAACAGTGTGGATCATTGAGACAGCGCGGTCTCCAGAGGTCTTATCCCGTTTTCCACTTCCTGTGAGGGGACTGCATCAGATCCACTGAGGGGGCATGAAGAAAGACCTGCTCCAGCTTCATCCACGCCGGGCGTTGCTGTTATCACTTGCTCAGTGTCATTTCATTTGACCAAATGTCTTTACACATACATTTTATTATTATCCACCTTTTTTTTTTATGTCCTTTTATTTAAAACATTCTTTGAGACTTCATCTTCTGGTTCAAATTTCAATAAATGTAATTTGTATAATCACTCTGTTGTCTTTATTCTACATGAAAATGTTAGAGATTCCATTCAAATCTGTTGATTATTCATATCTTCCTCAGGCTAGGAATAGTAGGCTATGTCGAGTTTTTAATGCTAAATGTATATCATTTTCTCACAGGATATAGAATGAGACAACACAGTTTTTATCCATTGTGTATGAATGCTTCAGCTCTTCAGACCAACATAGTAAGATGTGAGCATGTTCCTAATTGTGTTGGTATGCAGCCTAGGTCTGGTCTGTTTCATAAAGCAAATCTGCCACTTTTATATTGTAGAATATGTTAAATTAAAGCAGTCTTTAATTGTTTGTCCTAAACATAGCCATATGCTTTTTAAATGTAACATGTATTTGAAAAAATAACAGTTTATATTGTGTATCACCTTTAGCTTGAAAATACATAGATGTGTTTTTTATCTATAAAATAAATAAATAAATAGACAGTCAGACACTTTATCGATCCCAAATTGGGAAATAATTTTACAGCAGCAGTGTGTTCAGGTATTAAAATATTTAAAGTTGGAATAAAGTATAAACTACACAACACAAGTATAATGCACAGCAATCCATAAGATGAGTCCGATATGTTCATGAAACTCCCCAGGAGGCACCAACACAAACGTGGCCGAGTGGACTCCGGAGTTTCCTGCATGAGTTGCACTGTACGATCTGTGGTGTAGTGGGCTGTCACTCAAAAACTGAGTAGCCAATGGGGACACACCCCTGAAAGTCCCGCCCACCTGTGACGTTTGTGTCAGAATCGAAGAAAAAAAATGAAGGAGCGCAAACAAGAGAGCTGCAGCGAGAGCAAAAGTCTGATCATTGAGAAAGAAGCAAAGAGAACTGCAAACAAAAATATATGTTAAAACAAAGAAAAAATACTTATAGTTTACATGATTACACAAATGATTTGTTTGCAACTTATAGTTTTATTTGTGAAATAAAATATATTTTTCTTGACTCAGATTTTTTTTTCTCTTAAACTCTTAGTTTTACTTGATTCTGAGAAAGTGTTGCTTTATCTTAATGACACAAAACTAATCCCATAATTCTCCAGCCTCTCCATCAGTGGCTCTCTCCATCTCCTCAGTCTTCCTCTTGGACTTTCTTGGAATGATGGTTATTCTACAATGTTTAAAACACCAAAAACACATCAGTTGTGTAAAACTACATTGAAATACCATGTTATACTACAGAGACTGAACTTCAGTGCATTATGGGGGCTAAGCCAAAAGCTGTCTAGTTTAGTCCTTCATGCTAAATGATTCACATGGTTTCACACTTTGCTAAATAACCAACATGTATGATACATATTTTCAGACCTGGATACATTTACTTTGACATAACAGTAATTATACCTGACATGTTGAAAATGTACTTTGACAAGTTTATTGTGAAAAAAACACATTTATCTCCATCACAGCCAAATAGAAATGATGGGTGCTTCATGAATGTATGGTCACATGACAAATGAACCAATGTGCACAGTTCCCTGGATAAAGGGGATGGGTCAACTTACCCACTGGCTCATCTACCCCACTCTCTCCTATCCACATTGTATATTTGCTTTCATTAGGTCAGAGGCAGGGGAAAGCTCTTCCAGAGTCTTTGGAGGAGGCAGATGCTGCTATATGAGCTGCAGTCACTCCCTCATACACACAAGCCCACATTACACAGTTTTTACTTTTCCAGACTCCCTGATAATGGCTGACTGCTGTGCTTGTATGGGGCTAAACAAAGAAGAATGCGAGTTGTGTCAAGATATGTATCAGTTAAAAAGATTAGGGCTTTGATTTGTACAAGAGGAGCTCGGGAATCATCAACCAAATTAACATCAAAATATTCCTCAGCTGCTCTACCACAGTTCTGCCTACATCTGTGTGTGTGTGTGTGTGTGTGTGTGTGTGTGTGTGTGTGTGTGTGTGTGTGTGTGTGTGTGTGTGTGTGTGTGTGTGTGTGTGTGTGTGTGTGTGTGTGTGTGTGTGTGTGTGTGTGTGTCAGAATTCTCAACAGTGTATATTACTGCTGCTTGTTTTACATGCATTACAAGTACTCTGAAAGTAATGAGCACATTACATTCAACATTTGCTTCTTTTCTCCCACAGAGAATGAGCTTCTCCAGCATTGCACATTGAGTGTGTGTCACAATGCCAACATGTGTTAGTTTGTCAGGTTATGCGGACATGTTCAGATCAGATCCAGTTTATAAAAAATATTCAAGGTACAAGTAGGGTGGTCTGAACTTGCAGGTTTAAACACAGAAACACTGGCAATCGGAAATTCAGTTCCAACACAAGTGGAGACCCAGGGAAGAGAGCATGTTTTTTTTTTTAAACACAACAATTAAGAAACCTGAACTAGCACTACTATATCTGGTTCTAACAGCATAGCAGACAAAAGTTTGAATGGTCTACTTTTTCAGCATGTCATTCTATACAGCACTCCTATATGTAGCTGGCTTAAGGCTTGGTAAGAATTCTCTCAAAAACCACATGTTTTGAAATCTGACCTGTTGGAACCTGAAAATGAGGTTTTACGTAGATTTAAACTGGGGTTGCTGCAGTTGAAATCTGCAGTGCTCATCACAAAGAGGTTTGGTACACTCCATCACAAGTGCTTGATATATGGCAGCTACTAACCCCTAGATTCCACCGGATCCGTCTGCGCCGCGTTGCGGTTTTGGTCCGGCCTCCTCCGGCGTCATACCCTACCAGGCGCGTTTCAGAAGCATTTCAGAAGCGGAGCGTCTTGCCTGCCGGCTCGCAGTTTTTGTTGATTTGGGCATATTTCCTGGACAGGCTACTTCGTACAGACAAAGTTAATAATAACTGTAATATTCCAGTTATAAACGACATGAATCAAAGGTGTGTTGCTGTATTTTAGTGGTAAAAAAATGCATTCATCATCATAATTATTCTATATATATAATTTACACAGTGCCTGTAAACCGGAGGAGAACGCTGGCATTTATCCTCCTACTTGAAAGACTACGGAGGGATAGGGTCTGCAAAATTAGTTTGTGTGTGTGTATATATAGCTCTGAACGTTCCACTTCCTGCCTGCCCGACCTTACGTTACGGCTGCGCCGCGACAAAAATAGGATTCGATCCTAATTTTAGAGGAGCCCTGCGCCGAGACGCTTCTGGGCCGCTTCTGGGCCGTAACGCGCCGCGTGTGGTGGAATAGCACCCATTGACTAGAGTGGCCGCGATCGGCGTGAGCACCGCGGCGCGCCCGTAACGCGCCCGTAACGCGCCCGTAACGCGCCCGTAACGCGCCCGTAACGCGCCGCAGACGGACCCGGTGGAATCTAGGGGTGAGGTCGAACTTTTACACTCATTTGTGGTTCCATGGTGTAATGGTTGTAACTCTGAATCCAGTGATCTGAGTTCAAGTCTCGGTGGAACCTGATTAGGATTGCAGTCCTAATTATTGATTAGGGCACAGTTTGACTAGCATAGCAACAGAACGTAATGCTTTACAGGGAGCTTTGTTGTAACGGGCATGGGTTCAAATCCCACTCCTGACAGTTATTCACTGGAAAAGTAACTGAACAACATCAGTGTAAAGAAATGTCAGTAACAGTTTGTTAAGTGAAAGTGTGGTTTGCAGAGTTTAGGTGGCCGAAGGCGTGGGTTCAAATCCCAGTCCTGACATCAACTGTTCATATTGTAGCTGGAAATACATGTCAGCAATCCTTGGTACATGTGTTATCATTTACAAGGGGCTTAGTGCAGTTTTCAGTCTCACCTGGAGGCATGGGTTCTTACTGATTTTTACTGAGTACAATTGTGTGTTTTAACTGTATACTTTTTGATATCGCACTCGCTAGAGTTCAAATAGAGGTTTTTTAAAATAATTTTTGAATAACTTGTGGTTCACCATGCAGCCACAAATAAGTGTTAAATGAATGTGAAACACTTCTGATGTTACAAGCTAATTTTCCAATGAATCTCCTGTAAACATTGATAATTGCTGTCTCCTGTCTACCCCTGGCCTCCCTTAAAAGAGGAAATGTAGATTTGTAGTCAGTTCTGACAAATGTTCTTGGATTATCTGGACCTGATCCTCTGGACATTGTCATTAGTTCAAAGAAGAAAGCATTTTTATGTTCTCCTTATTTTTAGTTGTTTTTGGTTTTACATTGATAGGCACAAAGAACAAAAGTCAAACTTGTTGTATGTGTATACATACTTGGCAAGTATAGCTGAGTAGGATTCTTATGAAATAAAGAAATAAACATAAACATATTCCGAGCAGAGCTGCAGTTTGACACTGAGCAGATCTATTAGAGCCTTGCTTTTCAACAATGCATGTGGTTGTTGTAGAGGCAGGGGTCATTCAGGGTCAGAGCTCAGTGTTCATCCATGGAGCACAACGGTCAGAAAGAGATGTCAATCACCAATATCGACCAATGGGTTCCAGAGAAACGGTAAAACCCCCATTTCCACCCAAATCACCTCAGAGGTGGAGTTCTTTTTGCTAAATCTCTCTAAAAAGGTCAAATGTCACTTGTTTTGCATCAATCTTGATACAGGGTACTTATTATATGTTGTACTTTGGATTCCTACAACTTTTAGTCTACCTTACCATCATCCAAGGGTAGTTTTCACTATAAGTAAAAAATAATTTTTGGACGGACACTATCATTTACAGTTTTTTACTATGTTCAATCTGAATTTTCTTTAAAATAAAAAATATCTATATTGATTCTGACTCTTCTACATGTGCAATCAACTGTGGGGCCCCAGCAATAAAGCTGTGGTACTCTCTGGCGACCCACCCCGCCGCAAAACTCCCCGTGAAGGGAAGCTCTGCCCATGGGGGGTCAACAGAGAAAGGACCGACTCTCTACTGAGGTCCTTGAACGTGCCGCGGCGCGCTCTCGTGGGAGCGCGCGCTCCGCCATGATGCTCTCACCCAAACAGTGAAATGCATCAAGCGGAGCTTTTACACTCTGCGTAAAATGTTTCCTAACCCTGCTACGCCGGCCATAATGTCCCTGTACCCGCATAGCGCGGTTTATGACTCTCACCCGCGCATGCGCACTAGCTGCCTCCTTAACTGGAGTTACAACTTGGGCAGCGAGTGGGGAAACTGTACGATCAACATTACGTGGCTGTGTGGAAAGAAGAGACACCCAAAACTGGAATACATTTTATCTTTTTTATTTTGAAAAGAAGGCTTTGTAACCAATGAGTCAAACAGGGAGGAGCCGGGATTCGCCCTCCCGTTCTGGCCAGAGAAATCACCTCTCTCCGCCGGGACGCTTCCTCCCACCGTCAGTCCACTCCTGGAGGACGGAGCTCCCCACCCGGTACCCCTTCGCTGCGGTGGAGCGTGGGCCGGAGCGGGAGCGCAGCAAAATACTTGAATATCTTATCCAGATATACAAGCCTCTCGCGGTCACGCGACAGCATGGGCAGGGGCCTTCTCCCCTCTGCCCACCCGGCTGTCTGCGGAAGTAGATGGGCCGCTAGGCTTTCCTCCAGCGGGGGCACACCGGGACACTCCGTGTCCGAGTGGCCCTCCACTCTGAGGATTCCAGCCCAAGTAGCCACCGGAGCCTCCACACACCGCCTGATGTCTGGCAGGGGGGGGGGGTGAAACGAAGGCCGGCTGTGCTGGACGGGCCGGGCCGTAAAAGCCCTGACGCAGGCGGCTCACCGGCCTCGGTGGCAACGGTGAGGGGAGCGGCAAGCCTGCACACTCCGCCGCCATAGCCATCACCGCGAGAAGTCCTGTCGTGCAGCTCTGCTGATGGCCTTCCTGGCGGTCACCGGAGATCTCGGACGACGAGGTGTCCTCATCATCGTCCCTCTCTCCGACGCTCGGACCCGTCCGACGCTGGGATGGCGAAGACGCAGAGCACTCCCTGCTCGAGGTCCTCCATCTCCACCACGTTGAGCTCTGGGTCCTCCACCGGCGAGACGCAGCACCCCTCGAACAGCGCCAACCTCTGATGGCGGCTGGAGCGAGGAATCAATCGACAGGCGCTACAGACTGCAGTCGGAGCCAGGTTAGCCGCTGCGTGGTCGGACCCCAGACACTCGATACACCAGGTAGGCCATCCAGTTATTTTAGCCGGGCCGGCTAAAATGATTGGTCGTGCTTTTTACAGTACTACGGCTTCCACAGATGAATTTTTTTTGGACTGGATTTTTTGTCAAAGCACTTAAGATATTCATTGCCATCGGGATGTTAAGAGCTTTCCATGGAATATAACAAAAAGTGTATCTCGAGCCGGTTTCTCAAACTTACCTACCCCACCTTTAAGTAAAGTACAAGAGCCTCAAAAATGTACTTGAAAATGAAATGAAACTTGAAAACGTATTTAGTTACTACCACCACTGCAGGTATGTTATGTGTGCTAGCAGCACAGAATATACACTATCAATTAAATAAAGGAATGTTAATTATTTTACAATCTGTTTAGTTTTTCCCTTAAATGTAACAAAAATAACCGATAAGAATACGGTTAACCTGTTAACCCCTGAGCCTGTTTTTCAGGTCTCAGGCTCGAAAATGGCATTCCCAAAACAAATGACTTTATCTTCACTTCTAAAAGGGGTAAATTAGTCATCTTTTTTCTCAAAGTAATGATAAACCTGTGAGTTGGATGTAGAAAAGTCAAAATCAATATAGATTTTTTTTATTTTAAAGTAAATTCAGATTGAACATAGTAAAAAAAAAATTATTATAGTGTCCGTCCAAAAAAAACATTACTTATAGTGAAAACCACCCTTGAATGATGGGATCGGAGACTAAAAGCTTTAGGAATCCAAACTCGGGTCATTTGGGTGGATTTGCCATTTCTCTGGAACCCATTGGTCGATGTTGATGATTGACACCTCTTTTTAACCGTTAGAGCCAATAGAATCACGTTACCATGAGGAGTGGGAGTGATGCGCACCCAGTTTGCCCATACCGAAAGCTATGTTACGCTCTGAAAACTGAAAACTACGCTTTTTGCCATAAATACGAAGATGGATTATCAGTAATCATTTCAAAGTGACACAGAGACATTGGATTAACCTTCAGCAGCGTTGTATGCGTTTTCATGCCATTGAACACAACTTTTGATCAGAAAACAGTAAGACTTATTTTCCGTTTTGGTCCCGTAAAGCTACGTTGTGTGATGTCTGGGTTCGCTTCCCCTTCCCATTTTTGATCGCTCAGTGATGATACTTATACCCCTAGAATCTGTGGAATCTCAGCTTGCTAGCTGATATCTTGTTTGTGCAGATCCGATAAGTAATAAAGTATTTCTACCGTGAGTTCTGTGCTAAGTGCGTTAGCATTCTTTCGCTTAGTGCTAATTCAGAGGCTTGGCGTTAGAGTTGTGTTTCGTTTGGCTAAAAATGGTTCATATCGTAATTTAGCTGAGTTTCTTCCCGTTAAGTGGGTATGACACATTAATAGGTTGTTATATGTTAAAGGGCCCATGTCATGGCCATTTCCACTGATCATAATTACATTGTTGAGGTATACTAAAATAGATTTATACTGTGCAATTTTCCAAACTCACATTGGTTTCGCATACAGCATCTCTGTCAAGTATGTGTATTCAGCAGTATTCACTCTCTCCACTAAACGACTCGTTGGAGCTCTTGCCCCCCCCTCCCTGTGAGCCTAGTGTGCTCCGATTGGTCAGCTCGGCCACTCTGTTCTGATTAGTCAACCACCAGAGAGGCTCCGCCCATGTCTAACAGTGCGGCTGCTCTCAGCGGAACATCTAACAGTGCGGCTGCTCTCAGCGGAACATCAGTCTTATCATGGCGTCGGTACAGCCGTATATTTTATACGCTAACTAACCGAACTGTACCTACAACTGTTGTTATAGAAGAGTGTGACGGCCCCAGGGCCTTTGTCTTACGATGGGGTGGAGCTGAAGAGGCTAATCAGCGCGATCACGGACACCTGGCCGGAGCCGAGGTGCTAGCCAGCTGCCCGGAGTCACACGAGCCCCTCTCTCTCTCCCCTATCTCTGCATTTACCACAATAAATGTGCCGTGGTTTTGTAAACTCGTGTATGTCTCCTTGTCTTTCCGTTGTGGCCTACGAGCCGGTCATAACAAAGAGTAAGTTATTTTTACCTGTTATAAACTACTACTGTTTGATGAGAAATCAAATCATGGTTTGCTATATATGAATGATATGTTATAGGAGCAAATAATTCAGGGAAGAAAGGATAGGCCTACTAAGTATTTCCATTAAACTTTATTTTTAGAAATGTACAAAATGAACGTAAATATACATATATACACGGTATATCGTCAATTACTCCCCGTTGTCGGCATCTTGCCTATAGCAGCCGGGGCTTGAGGCCTCTGTGGAAGTCCGGTCCCCGTCATGTATTGTCCGGCAGGATCTGGCTGGACGAAATCAAATGCAAATCACAAAATATTAGAGAAACTTAGTTGTTTTAGATTTGTTAGTAGTAGTTGTGGTAGGAGTGTGGATCTATCTAATGAACAGCTTGCCTGCTAATATGCTAACCTAGCTTTGTTTACCTTGGTAGCTAACACGATATGAACGTTAGCTTGGAGGAACGGCAACTATAATGGAGTGTAATAAAACTACTATGAACAAAAGCTAGTGGTTCATATTAGGCTAGCAATAACGTGTTTATAATTGCAATCTCATACGGGTAGTCTGCTACGTTCGGTCATACATTGTAACTTGCATGAATACATTGTTTTGCGCTAGCATACAGCTAGCCTCGTTAGCTATACATGCAGTATGTACATGTACTGTCACAATGTACGGTAAATCACCCGGAGTATACTGTATGAGTATTCCGTGTGTGTGACTGCAGACATTCTCCTGCCATGACAAACATGTAAGGCCATCTGCTGACATTGTAGTTGATATATTTAAACGCTAGCAACGTAGCATAACAAAAATGTTTTTCCGACCAAACTAAGGTCTAGCTCCGTTGGTTAGATCGCTAGCATACACGCTACGCCAGCTATAATGTAATTACGTTTCGCGACTGACCGTACGGTAAATCACCAGGAGTATACGGTCTATGACTATTTCGTGTGTGAATGCAGACATTATCCAGCTATGAGGAACATGTATGTAAGGCGATCTGCTAATATTGGAGTTGATATATGGAAACGCTAGCAACTTAGTTAGCCCAGTTAGCACTATGTTTATTGACTTCGGAGTCCGGTTTACACATTTAACCAGTCGTGGTAGATACCTTGTTTGATAAATACACAAATAACAATGCAAACTTACAGGTTGTGTACCCGAATCTTCCCCTACTCCAAACGGTCCAAACAAACTATAGCCTCGTTGTTTGTGTAGCTCGGTAGCATACACGCTCGGAACGCCAGCTATAATGTAATTACGTTTCGCGACTGACCGTACGGTAAATCACCTGGAGTATACTGTCTACAGATGAAGCGTCTTATTTTGGACAGTTTAAAGTGCGAGGGTCGTGATCGGTTCATGAACGTTCCGTGATGGCCGGCCGGCCCCCAGTCAGACTTGATACCGCCCCCATGATAAATACATTTAATTATTGTGAAGCCAGCTGCAATGGATCATTGATCCACCAGGGGGTGCAGTGGGGTTCCACACTGGAGTCATGTGAAATCAACTTCTAAATAATAGATGTTGTTTAGTCGGAAAAAACGAACGAGCCGGCTCTCCCGATTTTTAATCCTAATTTAATCATCATCATTGATGTTTATGTTCGCCGAATTGACATGAAATCACTGACAAATATGAATATTCTGTATTCAACTTCATTGAAACGATCAGGATGGGTGTTATTTTTCCCCACAATGACCAAGTCGCTGCAAATGATCCCATGTATTACATGTACATGGCCACATTCTCAACAAAGTTACGTAACGAAACATTCTGTATTCCTTGCTTACTTTTTATTTAATGCTTTATAACAGCTGGAATAGTTCGTTTAGAACAGGCACCTCACTCGCAATCTGCTCCTCCGCAACGCCTACCTCCTACCTCCGGCTGAAATTATGAATGTATAGTAATCATAGATAACACGGCAGGGTCCGTTACAGTTTGTTTTCATCTGATTTCAAATATTTCAAATGTCTGAAGTTAATAAATACATTCTCAGTGTTCAAGTCAATAATAGTCATATAAGAAAAGTACTGATCTAATAACAGAGATTTTATAAGGACTTTTCAATGTTCGACATCGCTCATGTGAAATACAGTAAACTGGATGTTGTGGTGCCGAGAGGCGGGGTATCAAAAGTACAAGCTAAACTTTTATTTAGCATCTGAACACACTTGTAAACAACGTGATGCCCGGGAAGCGAAGACCCGGCGGAAACAGCTGGTCTGGTTCACTAAAATGTCCGTGTACAGTATATCTGGTACTAATGTATAGCGGATCTTTGTTAAGATCCATATGTCACGGATAGAACTATATATTGAGCTTTAAAACAAATGATATATATTATAATAAAATAAACACCGGCTGTTGTTATGCCTGCTGTAACGTTTACTTTCTCCGTTCTCCGCTTAAGTAATTATTACTTCCTGGTTAGCTTTCCCGCTCGAAATTTAAATCTGAAAATGGCAAAATAACGGAGAAAAAAAACGTTCACAGAGAAGACGACAACAATTGTCACTTGCACTTGTCATTTAGCATCTGAACACACTTGTAAACAACGTGATGCCCGGGAAGCGAAGACCCGGCGGAAACAGCTGGTCTGGTTCACTAAAATGTCCGTGTACAGTATATCTGGTACTAATGTATAGCGGATCTTTGTTAAGATCCATATGTCAGTAGAGATGGGATGGCAGAAGGTGCTATATATATATATATATATATAATTCCAAAGCTGGTAAAGACCTTTCAAATTTAGCAATAATAGTCATATAAGAAAAGTACTGATTTGTTCTTGAATCAACTTTTTTATGGAAAATGTTTTATGTAATTTTATTTCATTTTAAATAAAATGAAAGACATTCACAGTTAATGTAATTAGATATACATTATGAATGCCATACATTTTTAAATGTAATTAGATATACATTATTAATGCCATACATTTTTGCATAAATATTTATTCAGTATGATAGCTGTCTAACAGAAGTTAAATCCATTTCTCACTTATTCTGACAATGTACTTAACCCCAAATAAAAGAACCCAATAAAAATAGTTGTTAAATAATAGTGAAGTCACGTTGTAATAACAATAACTCATCTCTCTCGGTTTTTTTTGTTTTCTTTGTGTGCTTTGCCAAAAGCCACTGTGTCAAGTGTCCTAGTTGGGTTACCGTAACGAACAGCAGCCGGCTCTTGATTTTTAATCCTAATTTAATCGTTTATGTTCGCCGAATTGACATGAAATCACTGACAAATATGAATATACTGTATTCAACTTCATTAAAATGTTATTAACGTGCCTAAACTCAGTAATTCACTAAAAATTACTGATCCCTCCGCGTCGCGGAGGGATCTTGATCCCTGGGTGTTATTTTTCCCCATAATGACCAAGTCGCTGCAAATTATCCCGCTTATTACATGGCCACATTCTCAACAAAGTAACGACATGACTCCCAATATTAATTAAAATGCTTTTATGGATTTAGAAAATATTTTTATTGATTTAAAACATAGTTCTATGTATTGATTTAAATTTACATGCATCCGCTAAGAAAAATAGTCCGTTGTTACCGTTTTTTAAACAGTCAGAATGAAACGGCAGCTCTCAGCTGTGTGTTCACACTCCTAACTCTGATCTTTCTTTTCCAACAGTTAAGTTAACTGTAGGTTACTCTGAGTGACAAGCTTACAGTTAGTGAAGTAACACTTTTTTTTTGTGAGTCACGACCTCGCTGTTTCATTCTAACATAACGCTCCAAATATGACTGTTTCCACTCGGACTTCAATACAGCAACACCATTGTTTGGTTTCCATGGTAGCGTGTCTCTTTAGTAGCGTGCACTCCTTTCCTGTAAATTACAGGTCCAGCCAGGCAAAACAGTAATATGAAATATGAACGTTAGTTTTTAACTGAAATGATCAAATAAAGTCAAAATGTCACAGTGTTTACAAACATTGACCATACCGTTCACCAGCCCCCACCCCACTCTTTGTTTAAAACGAATTGGCCATCGGAATGTGTGTGTCCCAACCCCCCCCTGTGATATCTCTTCACAGGGGGGAGAGAGTTAGACGCTCGTGAATTGTCAACGGGGGGGGGGCCTCTCTGCACGGAGGAGCCGCGGAGAAGTGAATCACAGTGATCTGCTATTTTAAAGTAAATTCAACACATATCGACCCTAAATATAGCATATATTAAGAACGAGAAAGTGTTAACATCGTTTTTTGTAAACATATGACCAATGTGCGAGGGTGATGACATCAGAGCATCGTCCTATGGGCTTAGCCCCGGACAGGTACAACAGGTATTCACTCAGAGGGGGGTAGTTACCCATTTACATGTCAAAAAGCAACATACAGTAGGCGGGTGGGGGATGGTGAACGTTTACATTTCTCTACAGCAGTGGTTCCCAAACTTTTTGTGCCCAAGGCACACCAAAGGACAAGTAAAATCTCAAGGCACACCTATTGTGCGAAATAGCCCTTATAACACGTGTTATCACTCATATCATGTAAAATATCTGTAAATGTGCATAATTATTTACTAATGCCAAATAAAATGTATAGATAGAACAATCAGTGGTTCAAGTTAGTATATTCCTCAGTGTAACATATCCACTAGTTGCAAAGCTTAAACATTTTTATATATTTTTTTATTTTAAGGGAAAGGATGTTTTCACTACTCAGTTTGTCAACTATGTTACGGACAAACTTGATGTCATTACAATCATTTGATTAAGTCCTGCACTTCAAGTAAAATCAAATTTGAAAGGCTCTTGAGTCTATTCTACCATATATCCAAAGATTTTTTTAAAGTTTAAAAAATAATTGTATTAAAGTTTTGTTTTTTCATGTGATATGTTCAGCACTGTCATTAAGTTTAGGGATATTTTGTATTATAAAACTACCATACAGGTCATTTTGATAGTTTTAAGAGATGTCATGTAAAACTCCAACCTGTGTAGATATACATTATACTATAAAGGATATCAGAAGCACTATTTTAGATATTTTAAATTTGAAAAAATGAGGTGCAACATAGTTGACAATGAAAGTCAAACATTTGACGCAAATAACATAGTTGACTGGACACATTATTAACCATCAGCACTATGTTAATTTCAAGGCAGAAGTGCAAAATTCCATTGATAATGATGTGTAATGACGTCTACATGTCGTACAAATTGTCAACTAGGTTACCTGTCAACTAAGTTACTACAGTTATTACAGTACTGGGTAACTCAGTTGACAGGTAACCTAGTTGACAATTTCCCTATTTTGACCCATCATTTCAATGGTAGGCCTTGCCTGGATGACCACATGTCATTTTCTTGAACAGGTTAACATCACATTTGCACATATAATTGAATTAAAATCATTAAACAATTGTAAACCATAACAATGTACGTAACATTGTTGATTGTCAATGAGTACATTAATTGACCATGTGCTATTATACATAAAATATTGTAAAAATGTAGAGGACAATCACCACAGTGTGTTTAAAATGTCTGCCAAAGAGGAACATGGCATCATGTGATGCTGGTGACATGGTATTGGGACAAACAATTTTTGAGTTAAAGGGGGAAGTTCTGTTAGTAACATAGTTGACAGAACTTTTGCGGACATTCATATATTAAGATATTTAAATTATTTAAAGGGGGAAATCAATTAAAAATATGTTATTATTCTTTAGTATTTAGACTTTTGAAATAAATGAATCATTTTTTAAATTTACTTTAATGGTTTTTATTCATTATTTTGAATCCAAGACACCCTCAACTGAAAAACGGACATAGCAAAAACTGACAATTTAAGAACATGACACATTTCAAGCTAAATAAAGCATAGGATGCACATAATGTTTGTGTGATATTATAACATGCTTTCCAATAATAGGCAAAATATGATATTTTTGAAGAAAATAGTTAGAATAATTATAATTATCATCAATGGACATCAATGGACATGGAATGTACCCTAAATTGTAGAATCACTCAGCAGTTACATACACCAAACCTTCCAGTTATATTCCTATCAATATTATGAAGGCTTTTACAGAAGGGTTTGGTCATATATAATTCATAGCCTGAATTATATAACATTTTATACCTAAAAACATGGTGAAAATTGATATTTTAGGGCTGTTGACAGTATTTTCTGAATTATGGAGTGATACAAAGAGATATCCAAAATCCCTTCTGTAAAAGCCTTAGATACTAATATGACTACAAAATGAAACAATAATTTTGATCCTGGCTTTATCCAAAGTTCAGATTTCGGTTCCTGAAATGTGTTAAAATATGCGCATATTTCATGAGATAATGGTTCATTTGGATATTTAAACATGCTATTTCAGAAAACTTGTAATACAAAAAACAATTGCCTTATTGTAAGTAATTAACTGGAGAAATATTTAGCTGATATCTTTAAGTTAAAAATACCCTATTCACCTGGGGTGTCTCGCCTTAATTAGATGTTTGATAAGTGCAGATCACATAGTAAAACACGTACACAGATACATTATTTTGTATTTTTATTAAATTCGACAATGTCAATTTCACTTTCCACTATGTCCACCGTTGTTTTTCACAACCAATGGCAGAACTTTATTGAGGCCTGTAATTAGTCAACTACAGGTCTCTTGAGTCAGTCTTTTTCTTCCAAAAAGCTTGTGACAAGATGTTATTGCTCTTGGGGCATTAAAAACAAGATTTTAACTTTAGTTTTTTATATAATATCTGCATTTTCTATTGTGAAAAACTAAGTCTTAGTTATTTAATATATAGCGCCATCTCCTGGTTAAACCCTGAAATTGGAGAATAGTGGGAGGGCCTAACATTCCTGAATACTGGTCTTTGGCAGGCAACTGGCTGGCAACTGGCTGGCAGTCGGCAGGAAGCTGTATGCTGGGGTCCAAAATAAGAGGCTCCATCTGTATGAGTATTTCGTGTGTGAATGCAGACATTCTACATACATGTATGTAAGGCCATCTGCTGATATTAGAGTTGATATGGAAACGCTAGCAACTTAGTTAGCACAGTTAGCACTGGCTTAGCAGTCCGAAACATGTTTACACATTTAAACAGTCGTGGTAGATACCTTGTTTGATAAATACACAAATAACAATGCAAACTTACAGGTTGTGTACCCGAATCTTCCCCTGCTCCAAACGGTCCAAACAAGCTGTGCATATCCGGCCTCAAACTGGGCAATGTTTTGGAAGCTTTCGTCTGTGAAATGCCGGTTCTTCGAACCTCTGAAGGAACAGTATTAAAAATAAATTTCAACCACTGACTTCATCGTGGTTCTTCCGTCGGTAGGACAAACAGCTCAGATTTCTCCTCACATTTCAGGAAACAGGTCCTTGGCAGTGGCATGACTAGATCGATTGTGAACTGAACCAGAGCTTCCAACAGTAAATGTTAGGCTGGCAGAGGGTGCGGCCAGCGCCGCTGGGTGTGGCCATAGCTCTTCGGGATTGGTCCATTTCGTTCCGGGTACCGCATGACATCAGGCCGTACCCGGAACTAAATGGAAGACTCAAATGGGCAGTGACGTATCTCCAACGAGGCGTTTTGGGGAGGTATTTTCTGTGTTAGAGTTTTACTCGCTACAGGGTGTACTTTGAGGGTTTTGACTCTGCACACCGTTTACATGCATAAAAACCTTCATAACACACAAGGGGACGGGTAATAACCGGAAAAGCATGACATGGGAGCTTTAAGAAGCCCTGAGACACAGTTTCGTGAAAAAAAGGGGGCGGGGGCTGGCGGGCTTGACAGGTTAAAGCACTGGATCGATAAGCAGTATCGGTAAGATCTCTTGCTCTGGCTGGCGGTGCGTGCACACGCAGCGGCCCCTCGCTCTTCCGAGTTTTTTTTAATTCTTTGTGTTTTTAGTATTTTCTAGTGTGTTAAATGTTTCGTCTGCTAACTCCAACTACCCCGGACCGACAGGCAAGGAGTATTCAATACAATCGCGAGTTCTTGCTGGACAAGAAAACAACTACAACAACAACCCAAACACTGGATACTACGCGTTGATACTGACGTCAGGACAGTGTTCAAATCTGGATCAGTTTTTATCAGATCCGTTGCAGCCCCTTTTTTAGAGATTTGGGTATAGAGGAAAATAGAGAGGGTTGTGTTTTCTGACACTTGGTGAGTTCCCTGGAACACCGGGGACACATATTCATGTATAAAAGACGTACAAAAGTGCATTTTGCATGATAGGTCCCCTTTAAACTATTTTTGTATTTACTATTTACTATTTACTTGCACTATATTTCTGTTTATCTGTTGTATTGTGTTGCACTGTTGGAGGAGCCTGTGACCTAAGATTTTCATTGTCATAACTATACTGTAGCTATGTTCGTATGACAAAATAAAAACCTTGAACATCTTCAACATCTCACTGAGCCAGGCTGTTGTTCCCTCGTGCTTCAAGGTATCAACCATCATACCAGTGCCGAAGAAGTCATCTCCATCCAGCTTCAATGACTACCGCCCCGTAGCACTGACCTCCACCATCATGAAGTGCTTCGAGAGGCTAGTCATGAAGCAAATCAAATCCGCCTTCCCCCCATCGCTGGACCCGTTTCAGTTCGCATACCGAGCGAAGCGGTCCACTGAGGATGCCATCTCCTCTGCTCTCCACCCAGCCCTCACCCATTTAGACACTAAAAACTCATATGTTAGAATGCTGTTCATAGACTTTAGCTCAGCATTCAAAACCATCATCACCGAGGACCTTTCCTGGAGCAACAACACCACGTCACTCGCCAAGAAAGCCCAGCAGCGCCTCTACTTCATCCGCAAACTGAAGAGAGCAGGAGCTTCCCCCCCCATCATGCTCTCCTTCTACCAAGGCGCCTTCGAGAGCATCCTCAGAAGCTGCATCACCTTGTGGTTCGGAAGCTGCACAGCATCCAACCGCAAGACACTGCAGCGCATCGTGAACACTGCTGAGAGGATCGTCGGTGCTTCACTCCCATCACTCTTGAACATTTATAATACCCGCTTCACCCGCAAAGCACTCAGCATTGTGGGTGACCCCTTCCATCCCTCCAACTGCCTCTTCACCCTCCTGCCTTCAGGGAGGAGGTTCCGCAGCCTGAGGTCGAGCACCACCAGACGGAAAAACAGCTTCGTCCACCAGGCTTAACTCTCTCCCCCCCCCCCCCTCCCACCTCCCACCTCTCCCCTCTCTCACCTCTCCACCCTGCCCCCACTGGACCGTGACTTTAACACCCCCCCACACACGCAGACACAAAAATCCAGCACCAGTCACTTTTACGCTGCTATGGACAATTTTGCACTCCCATTTGCACTATGTACATCATCTCTTTTTTTATATATATCCTGCTTTTGTAAATTATTGAGTGTTCTTGCATTTTAATGCGTGAGTTTTTTTATACCTCGGGACTATGGGATTGTAAATATTTCCAATTACCCAAGGGGGGCCGGACTGTAAACGTTTGGGAACCACTGCTTTAAACCATTTGTCCAGTTAAATGGTGTGAGAGCAGCAGGGGAGGACTCACCTTCATATTTGTATTGTTGTGTATCTTTTAAGTCCCAATCCTTTATCCGGCCTCTGGCTCTTCTTCTGCTGCAACCCTATTTCTAAGCTAGAATGTCAATACTTTGTTCGCTAGATGTTTTAATGTTTGAACAGGTCTGTATTTGCCAGTGGCGAGCCGTGACTTTTATACCTAGGCCCTCTGACCCCCTCCTCACTCGAAAAAAAGAAGAGTTATTACGTCACAGCCTTTAAGTCTATGGTCACACTGTATACTTCAGCGGAATATCAAAACAACGGCCCGGGGTGCAACACGCATCAATGACAGCGACCCTCTACCACACAGAACAACACCATGTAAACACCTATCATGACAGGGCACCCACAGCCAAGTAACAATTACAAATGAATGAAGTCGGCACGGCGGCCCACATTGAAAATGACTCAGGCCTACCTTTGATGATCAATTCACTTAAACACAAAGTCCATCCTCCTGTCCTTTTGGATGAAGAACTTGATGGCGGATCAGCTGATCCTTTGCCACTCCAGTTTATCATTGTAACTCAATCTTGAAAATGACTCGGTTAATAATTTCGCAACAATGTCATCACTAGGGATGGGTATCGTTTGAAATGTATCGATTCCGATTCCGATTCCGGTTCTGCTTATCGATTCCGGTTCTTATCGATTCCCCGTTTCGATTCCAAAATTATAAAAGAAAGAGGTCAAACGTTTAGATAACAAAAATATCTTTATTCTTTTAAGCTTTAACTGACATTTTTACAAATAAAAAATATACATGCAATACAAATGTATTGCACAATAGCTGTGCTTTATTTGAACTGAGCTATGCCTGTGGCAAGCTATTAACAGGCATTACACTGTGCCTTGTCTTTTTCTTTTTTAGTGTAGTGGAGCCTCACTTTAGAGCGTTTACCGCGACCCATCTTTGGTGTGATGAAGTGACTGAGCTCGTGAACTGTCTACGGGAGGGCGGGGGGAGCCTCGCTGCGGGGCAACTGTAGACCTCTGTCGCCTGTCAGCGCAACTTACATGATGCCGTTTTAAAAAATGAAGGGCGGTGCCGCTGACGACCGGCCGTTCTATGATTCTCCAGAACACACAGATGGCCAGTCCACCCTTACCCTGTCTTCCACCGGGTCACAGCGGCGCCGCGACGCTGCGGCGCAGACGGACCCGGTGGAATACAGGGTCTACCGTGTTTAGGAACCGTTAAGCAGAACCGAAATTGTGTATTTTGTATGGGTACCCGGCATTTTCTTATCGGTTCTCATCTGGAACCGAGTTTCGGTTCCCAACCCTAGTCATCACCATCACTGACATGAGCCATCATGAACGAACTTATGCTAATCATAAATCTATCGATCATAAATCTATCGATTAGATTTATGATTCGAAAATTATAAAAGTAGGGTAGACATGTGGATATTATCCGGCTGAACAAAACGTGCATTTATCTAACAGGTTCGTTTTCCACAGACCTTATTTCGAGCTATTTTCCAAAATCCTATGGAGAAATCCCATTGCTTTTTTGTCGAGGGAACCGGATGGATGTATAATAAGAACTGGATACAGCGTGGGAGGCGGGGCCTCATTCATTCCTGCGACTGTGAGAGCTCACTGCTTGCATGTGGACGCTCCAAAGGGGCGTGGCCAGCTGCAGCTCCAAAGGGGCGTGGCCAGCAGCAGCTCGGTTACATTTAAAGGGCCAGACCCAGAATCAGCACTTTAGTAACAGGGCTGAAATAGAGGGGTATGAGGCATGCTACAATGGGTGATCTGATTGGTATTTTGAGCAAAACACTTCAGAATCATGTTTTGTATAGATATGGCCCTATAATATGTTGTTCAAATATAGCATAATAGGTAAGCTTTAAAGGGCCCATGTCATGGCCATTTCCACTGATCATAATTACATTGTTGAGGTATACTAAAATAGATTTATACTGTGCAATTTTCCAAACTCACATTGGTTTCGCATACAGCATCTCTGTCAAGCATGTGTATTCAGCAGTATTCACTTTCTCCACTAAACGACTCGTTGGAGCTCTTGCCCCCCCCTCCCTGTGAGCCTAGTGTGCTCCGATTGGTCAGCTCGGCCACTCTGTTCTGATTAGTCAACCACCAGAGAGGCTGCGCCCATGTCTAAACGGCTGCTCTCAGCCGAACATCAGTCTTATCATGGCGTATATTTTATATACATATATATATATTTTTAACTGTTGTTATAGAAGAGTGTGACGGCCCCAGGGCCTTTGTCTTACGATGGGGTGGAGCTGAAGAGGCTAATCAGCGCGATCACGGACACCTGGCCGGAGCCGAGGTGCTAGCCAGCTGCCGGGAGTCACACGGCAGCCTCTCTCTCCCTCCAAGCAGCACAGCAATCCTCTTCCCTGACCACGTATCTCTGCATTTACCACAATAAATGTGCCATGGTTTTGTAAACTCGTGTATGTCTCCTTGTCTTTCCGTTGTGGCCTTCCGAGTGTGGATCTATCTAATCAATCTAATGAACAGCTTGTCAGCTAATATGCTAACCTAGCTTTGTTTACCTTGGTAGCTAACGTTAGCTCGGAGGAACGGCAACTATAATGTAGAGTAATAAAACTACTATGAACAAAAGCTAGTGGTTCATATTAGGCTAGCAATAACGTGTTTATAATTGCAATGTTATACGGGTAGTCTGCTACGTTCGGTCATACATTGTAACGGTCATGAATACATTGTTTTGCGCTAGCATACAGCTAGCCTCGTAGCTATACATGCAGTATATGTACTGTCACAATGTACGGTAAATCACCCGGAGTATACTGTATGAGTATTCCGTGTGTGTGACTGCAGACATTCTCCTACCATGACAAACATGTAAGGCCATCTGCTGACATTGTAGTTGATATATTTAAACGCTAGCAACGTAGCATCACAACAATGTTTTTCCGACCAAAGCTAGCTCTAGCTCTAGCTCCGTGTGTTAGATCGGTTGCATACACGCTACGCCAGCTATAATGTAATTACGTTTCGCGACTGACCGCACGGCAAATCACCCGGAGTATACTGTCAATAGGTATTTTGTATGTGAATGCAGACAGTCTCCTGCTATGAGATACATGTATGCAAGGCCATCTGCTGATATTAGAGTTGATATATGGAAACTCTAGCAACTTAGTTAGCACAGTTAGCACTGTGTCAATGGCTTAGCAGTCCAACACAGTTTACACATTTAAACAGTCTTGTTTGATAAATACACAAATAACAATGCAAACTTACAGGTTGTGTACCCGGATCTTCCCCTGCTCCAAACGGTCCAAACAAGCTGTGCATATCCGGCCTCAAACTGGGCAATGTTTTGGAAGCTTTCGTCTGTGAAATGCCGGTTCTTCGAACCTCTGGAGGAACACGCCGCTGCTGGTGTGGCCATAGCTCTTCGGGATTGGTCCATTTCGTTCCGGGTACCGCATGACATCAGGCGGTACCCGGAAGAATCAAATGGGCAGTGACGTATCTCCAACGAGGCGTTTTGGGGAGGTATTTTCTGTGTTAGAGTTTTACTCGCTACAGGGTGTACTTTCAGGGTTTTGACTCTGCACACCGTTTACATGCATAAAAACCTTCATAACACACAAGGGGACGGGTAATAACCGGAAAAGCATGACATGGGAGCTTTAAACAGTAAAAGCCTACCAGGGACAGGAGGATCGGAATGTGTGGAACACCTGTGCAGGTTCATTGACACAATGTTAACATCACTAATTAATACAGACAAAATATAACTAAAGAGCATTTTCTTTTAAAAGAGAAAGATTCATGAGGACAACAGGCAAACTTGAAGAAGTGTTGAGTTTGCATTCATCAGGAACAACGCTATGCATCTAGCTGTCATTGAGATAAATAAAGGTCCCAGACACTATAATAGTTTTTACAATTCGACTGCTACATCAGAATCGGTTTTATTAACCTCTTAAGCCCTGAGCCTGTTTTTCAGGTCTCAGGCTCGAAAATGACATTCCCAGAACAAATGACCATATCTTCCCTTCTAAAAGGGTTAAATTAATAATCTTTATTCTCAAAGTAATGATAAACCTGTGAGTTGGATGTAGAAAAGTCAGAATCAATATAGATGTTTTTTATTTTAAAGAAAATTCAGATTTTACATAGTAAAAAACTGTAAATTATAGTGTCCGTCCAAAAATTATTTTGTACTTATAGTGAAAACTACCCTTGGATGATGGGTTAGTAGACTAAAAGCTTTAGGAATCCAAAGTACAACATATAATAAGTACCCTGTATCAAGATTGATGCAAAACAAGTGACATTTGACCTTTTTAGAGAGATTTAGCCAAAAACCCCCACTTCTGGGGTCATTTGGGTGGATTTGACCTATCTCTGGCCCCCCTTGCTCGATTTTGATGAATGAAATCTCTTTATAACCGCTAGAGCCAATGGAATCGAGGGAAAGTTATATACACACCAAAACGTCAACAAATAAGGAGTGAGAGTGACGCGTTACCAAAACCGGAAGCTGCATACACTCTGGTGGCTACCATTAGCAGCTAACTTTTCCGCTCCGATTTTTACATAAAAAATGGAATTATGGATTATAAATACTTTTTTCAAAGGCACAGGTACATTATCAACCTATGGATCAACAGTTGTAGCATTTTTTTTCGTTTTAATGGCATTGAACACGTCTTTTGACCTAATTGACAGCTACGGTGAGACGATCTGCCGTAAAAGCTCCGTAAAGGTACGTGTTGTGATGTCTGTGTTTGCTTCCCCTGTCGCAAGTTCGGATCGCTCAGTGATGATACTATACCTAAATAATCTGTGGAGTCTCAGCTTTAATCGGATATATTGTATGTGCAGCTACGATAAGTAATAAGGGTATCTTTATCTTGAATTGTGTGCCGCAGTGCGTTAGAATTTTTTCGCTCAGGGGTCATTTAGACGCTTCTTATGAGACTTGTGTTTTGTTTTGGTAAAAATTGTTCATATCTTCAGTTAGCTGAGATTCTTCCAGTTAATCTGGTGCTACACATTAATAGTTTCATAAATGTTAAGAAGCCCTGAGACATTATCTCGAAAAAAAAACGGTGGGAGGGGTCCAATGGGGGGACCGCCGTGCTTAAGAGGTTAACAAGTAGGTTTACACATACGTGGAATTAGCTTTGTTAGAGCCAGTATTTTGATTTATAAGAAAGGCCACCTAATTGTGACGTCTGTAGTCAACGCACTATAAAGGACTACAATTCCCACGGCGCCTGCGCTAAAAGCCACAGTGATGGGCAACCTGTTGAGAGACACCGTCGAGGAACAGTTTTTAACCGTAATCTTACTACACGTACATACAAATCGTATAAGTACCCTATAAGTTATGAAGTTATAAGCATTATCAAGAAAGAAAGAATACCTAAGTTGTTTGTTATTTTATTTGAGTTTTGCCTATTTCTTTTGAATATTGTAAAGGCCTATTTTCTTTGTTGCATGTGCACAAGTTTGTTATTTTATTTTGAGCAAACACATCGCAACATCATCTAAACCATCGGAGGCCAAGCAAAACTGTGAGTAATTTAAAGGAAAGAAACGAGTTAGAACTGTCTGTTTAAGGCGTCAAGTGGCTTGATGGAAAGACAAGGAAGGAAGCCACAACAAGCTTAATATGGTGCATACAAAGACAAAGAAAGAAGCAAACATGTTAAAATTTAAAATGAAGACAATATTTACACTAAAAGCATCATCAAAGTACAGTAAAGTCACTGTTTACACACACATGAACCACAGAAGCACAGGTTGAGACGTGCTTAATTTGCAGTAACATTAAACAGATTTTGTTAACTCACAGGCTCCATAAACGCTAATACTGGCTTCCTCTCTACTACTATATCAGGTTGAGTTCCCCCCCCGTTCCCCCCAGAGCGTGGCATGGCATATACAGTACATGTTGTTCTGATGTTTGAAAAAGCAGGTCATGACAAGGTTCAAGGTTCAAGGTTCTTTATTGTCAAACTGACATAGCTACAGAGCAATTATGTTGTTGAAAATCTTATGTCACAGGCTTCTCCAACAATGCAACATAATAACATAATAACAATACAGATAGCAAGAGCAATACAAAAAGAATTAAAACTGCGGTCACAGACGTGCACGCAGTTGTGGGCGGGCCTTCGCCTCCGAGCGCCCGCAGGGGAGTGTCGCCGGTCGTCCCGGCGTCCGGCGGACGCGCGCGAGTCCGCCGAAATGAGCCGTTTGTCAAACGTTTGCGGCCCGGAGTCCCAGGTCCTCCGGCAGCGACCCGGAAACGGATGTGGGCGCGCCGCCTGGAAGGAAACGGAATTTCTGTAAAGGCTCGTCGAGGATCGATTATCGCCGAGGCTGTCTGGAGGAGCAGTAACTGTGACGCGTGGTGCAGTGGGTTGTGCAGACTTTCTGGCCTTTACCGTTTATTTACTCAAGAAACGCATCTCCTCTGGATATTAGGCCATGTATATTTTTAATTCAACTGCTTTAATTGTGAGCCGACATTTACAGCGACAACAGCTGCCGAGGCCAGTGCAGAAAGCAGAAGAGTGCGTATAATATATATCACTCAGTAATATAAGTAACAGGCCGACATTACACACTGTATTTGTATGCTTTAGTAGACATCTCCAAATTGTTAAGGAATAATTCTTCTAGATATCTAACCTTTTACTCTGACATGTGTTATTTCCTTTAACCTGTTTCACGCCTTCCCCCCGGTACCGGACGGATAAACGCGTCATTTGCAGGAAACAACGTCTAAGGAATCTTAATATTGAATAAAACTATGAATGTGTTATATCCATGTAACGGGAAGAAACTCAGCTAACTGATCTTTTTAATTTTTTTTTTCAAAAAAAACCCACAATGCTAGCACTCAGCCTCTGAATTAGCCTCGATCGAAAAAACGGGACCGACAAAGACACATAAACTCACTCAGAACTCCCTTATTACTTATCCTAGATGCACAACCAAACACTATTTTTTGGTGTCCTGGAGACACTGAATCTAACGGTGCCCACCTCAACACTCAGTGATAAACATTCGCGACGCTATCAACGAAAGCGTACATCATCACATGTGGAGCCAAGAAGCTAAACATATAAATATGGCTTACCTTGGTCAAAAGTGGTCTTCAATGGCATTAAAACGATAAAAAAACGATGCTGCAGTTAATCCATAGGTTCATCCTATGTGTCTGTGCCTTCTTTGAAATTATTTCTGATAATCCATAAGCAATACAACTGCGTTTTAGTTTCCAAACTCCAGAAGGAGACATTCCTCCAGTTTAGTTTCGCTTTCCACACGCGAAGCGGCAACATTTTTTCTTTACAATGTGTGTCTATGTAGGTATCCTCCTTCGATTCTATTGGCTCTAACGGTCACAAGGGTATGTCAACCAACCAGATCGAGCAAGGGGGGCCAGAGATAGGTCAAATCCACCCAAATGACCCCAGATGGCCCAGTTTTTGGCTAAATCTCTCTAAAAAGGTCAAATTTCACTTGTTTTGCATCAATCTTGATACAGGGTACTTATTATATGTTGTACTTTGGATTCCTAAAGCTTTTAGTCTACTAACCCATCATCCAAGGGTAGTTTTCACTATCTGTAAAAAATAATTTTTGGACGGACACTATAATTTACAGTTTTTTACTATGTAAAATCTGAATTTTCTTTAAAATAAAAAACATTTATATTGATTCTGACACTTCTACATCCAACTCACAGGTTTATCATTACTTTGAGAAAAGATTATTAATTTAACCCTTTTAGAAGGGAAGATATGGTCATTTGTTCTGGGAATGTCATTTTCGAGCCTGAGACCTGAAAAACAGGCTCAGAGTGGAACAGGTTAAGGAAAGGCCTTGGTGCCATATGTGTTGTTGTCACCAGTGTGAGACCGGTCAACTTGACTGGCACGTAGGGTAATTGTTGTGAGAACACTGAGGCACTTCTTTATCGGTGTTTGTGGGCTCTAGGATGTGAAATCCTTGAGGCCATGAGCGTCGGACGCAGATGATTCAGTGTTTAGTCTACTCCTTCAGAGATGTTGATTTCTCTCTGTGAACCTGTTAAAAGGTCTAGCATAGAGAGAGGTTCTTCAGAATTGACGTGGCAACTCTACCGTGTGGTCAGAACCTCTGACTCTTTGATTTGTGATGTGAATCCTCCGGCCGAATACTCTGAATAAACCCATCAGTGTTTGACATCAAAGCTCCAACTCTCACCGTGTCTCCTTCCTGAGTCGGTGACTCCATGCATTACTACACAGAAGTTTCCTCCACACAAATAAACAGTTGATATTTTGCATGAAACCAAATAGTGTAAATGGTCAAAAATGGTATCTTCTCTGTTAGCTTACGACCGCCCCGATTGAGCTAGCAACTACTTCATTCCCAATTCAGCATGATGTTGGATATGGGCATAATTTGTCCTTGACTGGAATTTGTCCGATCATTTCCCTGAGAGCAGTGTGCAAAAATGTGCAGAAAATGCATGAAAAACGGCCATCTTTCCAAATTGCCATTTTTCTGGGGGGCGGGGCTAATGATACGGCTTTTGAAAAATGTGTGCCATGATAATAGCAATGTGTATACAGCGGGTGGTGAATATCGGGAAAACTATATGCGAGTAGTTTGGAGTAACCCCTAACCCTAACCCTAACCCTAATCCTCGTCCAAAATGGTACATTCTCTGTTAGCTAACGTCCGCCCCGATTCAACTAGCAACTATTTTATTCGCCATTTAGCATGATGTTGGATATGGGCTGAACGTGTCCTGGACTGGAATTTTCCCGATCATTTCCCTAGGAGGTGTGAGCAAAAATGTGGTTAAAATGCATGAATAACGGCCACTTCTCAAAATGGCCAACTTTCTGGGGGGCGGGGCTAATGGAAGCCATTTGGAAATATGTCCGCAATTCCATGAGGAACGTCTGTGCCAACATTCGGGTAGTTGGGAGAAACTATATGTGAATACCGCACAATAGGGGGCGCTACTGAGCTGATTTCACCAAACGCACGATTTTATTGTACATTCTGGAAAAGGTGGTGGGCGGTGACGTGTGTCCCAAGTTTCACGTCCGAAGCTCATTTTAGCGAATTTGTGCCATTGAAATCGTCGAACATGGCACATTCTCCGTTAGCTTACGAGCACCCCGTTTGAGCGGTCGACTATTCATACGCAATTTAGCATCACATTGGATATGGGCTGAACTTGTGCTGGAATTGAATTTTTCCGATCATTTCCCTAGGAGGAGTTCGCAAAAACGCGCTTAAAACGCACATTTTCCAAAATGGCCGAGTTTTTGGGGGGAGGGGCTAATGGAAGCCATTTTGAAATATGTCCGCAATTCCATGAGGAACGTCTGTGCCAACATTCGGGTAGTTGGGAGAAACTATATGTGAATACCGCACAATAGGGGGCGCTACTGAGCTGATTTCACAAAACGCACAATTTGATTGTACAGTCTGGAAAAGGTCGTGGGCGGTGACGGGTGTCCCAAGTTTCACGTCCGAAGCTCATTTTAGGGAATTTGTGCCATTGAAATCGTCGAACATGGCACATTCTCCGTTAGCTTACGAGCACCCCGTTTGAGCGGTCGACTATTCATACGCAATTTAGCATCACATTGGATATGGGCTGAACTTGTGCTGGAATTGAATTTTTCCGATCATTTCCCTAGGAGGAGTTCGCAAAAACACGCTTAAAACGCACATTTTCCAAAATGGCCGACTTTTTGGGGGGAGGGGCTAATGGAAGCCATTTTGAAATATGTCGACAATTCCATGAGGCATGTCTGCGCCAAGACTCGGGTCGCTGGGAGAAACTATATGTGACTACCGCACAATAGGGGGCGCTACTGAGCTGATTTCACAAAACGCACGATTTTATTGTACATTCTGGAAAAGGTCCTGGGCTGTGACGTCTGTCCCAAGTTTCACGTCCGAAGGTCATTTTAGCGAATTTCTGCTATTTAAATCGTCGAACATGCCACATTCTCCGTTAGCTTACGAGCACCCTGTGTGAGCGGTCGACAATGCGTTTCTTAATTTAGCATCACATTGGATATGGGCTGAACTTGTGCTGGATTGGAATTTTTCCGATCATTTCCCTACGACAATTGTTTGCAAAAGCGCCTAAAACGCACATTTTCCAAAATGGCCGACTTTATGGGGGGAGGGGCTAATGGAAGCCATTTTGAAATATGTCGGCAATTCCATGAGGCATGTCTGTGCCAAGACTCGGGTCGCTCAAAGAAACTATATGTCACTACGCTACTGAGCCGTATTTGCAAAAACGCACGATGTTTTTGGACAGTCTGGAGGAGGCCGTGGGCTGTGACGTGTGTTCCGAGTTTAAAGGCCGTAACTGTATTTTCCCGCTACTTATGGGTCGGTAATGGTTTTTAACCCTTCGATTTCGCATAAAGCTGAATAGGTCACGCCCACTTCCGTCATTGGTTGCGCCCCTTTAAATCTCAGTTGATACTCATCCTGCCAGTATGTGTATGACAAAATATATTTATTTCGTCTATCGGATCTTCAGGTATAAATTTGTTGTGCTTTTGGCGCCCCCTATTGTCCGAAATGAACATGCTTTTTTGTGCCTATTCCCCAAGACAGACTGAACCTTTCCACCGAAATCTGTGATATTTGGATACATTGCGGATGAATTAGGAGCATTTATGTCTAAGCCACACCTTTTTGCTAATACGTTGCGATTGATGTCGGGCACATTTTTCCACACGTCGTGCTCATGTTCTACGGTAGTGTGTGTGACCCTCCACTGATGCTGTACACTAAGTTTGGTGTTGAAAAGCAAAAAATTGAAATTATAGTTAATATTTCACTGTTTTTCACATTATGCTAATTTAAAAAAAATCAAAGTAGGCGGAGCTTAGGGATATGAGAGGATAATATGTAGGGCTGCTCCGCCCGGATAAGTGTGCAAAATTTCAGGTCCATCCGAGTTACGCGGCAAATGTATGTAAATTTTTCTAAAACTGAATTTTCACAGGTGGCGCTAGAGAGCATGTCGGAAATTTTGCAACCATGGAATCCAGAATGTAACATTTTTCACCCGTCCTGGCGGCGTTGCCAAATGTCGCTACGTCAACAGTGTGGGAACCCCCTCAAAAACAGGTTTAAACCGCAGACCCGGTAAAATAAGAATAATAGCGAGCACGATTTCAATAGGTCTTCGCACACTTCGTGCTCAGGCCCTAAAAATAGTTATAAAATAAAGTGATGATGTGGAATAGTGCAGTACGAGTCTATATACAAGTTATTGGAATGATATATATTAGATATTAGATACATATTACTGAGTAGCAGATGAATGTTTTGAAGTTGTTTCAACAGTTCAATTGTTGTTTCAACAGTTCAATTGTTTAACAGTCTCACTGGAAGCAACTGTCTCCGAATCTTCTTGTCTTTGCCAGGATGCTGCGGTAACGTCTGCCAGACGGCAACAGAAAGAACAGTTTGTGGCTGGGGTGATGGGGGTCTTTGATAATCCGTAGTGATTTCTTCCTGAGCCGCTGGGAGTAAAGGTCCTCCATGGATGGCAGCTCCGTCCTGGTGATGTGCTGTGCAGTTTTCACCACCCTCTGTAAAGCCTTCCGATTGAGGTCGGTGCAGCTGCCGTACCAGGCCGTGATGCAGCCAGTCAGGATACTCTCTATCGTGCACCTGTAGAAGTTGCAGAGTATCCTGGAGTCCATTTTGAACCTCCTCAGCCTGCGGAGGAAGAAGAGCCGCTGTCGAGCTTTCTTGGTGATGGTGGTGGTGTGAAGAGACCATGTCAGGTCCTCAGTGATGTGGACCCCAAGGAACCTGAAGCTGCTGACTCTCTCCACCGTAGTCCCATTGATGGCGATGGGGGCGTGTCCCTCTCCTTGCTGCTTCCTGTAATCCACAATCAGCTCCTTTGTTTTGCTGACGTTGAGATGGAGGTTGTTATCCTGGCACCAAGATGTCAGGTTTTCGACCTCCTCTCTGTACGCCGTCTCGTCATCGTTTGTGATCTGGCCGATGACGGTCGTGTCGTCAGCAAACTTCACGATGGTGTTGGAGCTGTGTGTGGCCACGCAGTCGTGAGTGAACAGGGAGTAGAGGAGAGGGCTGAGCACGCAGCCTTGAGGGGCACCGGTGTTGAGAATCAGGGTGGAGGATGTGATGTTTCCCACCCGCACTGCCTGGGGTCTGCCCGTCAAGAAGTTCAGGATCCAGTCACAGAGGGCGCTGCCCGAGGTCTCTGAGCTTGATGGCCAGGTTGGAGGGCACAATGGTATTGAATGCTGAACTGTAGTCAATGAACAGCATTCTCACATATGTGTTCCTGTTCTTCGGGTCCAGGTGTGAGAGGGCAGTGTGGATGGTGAGGGCTATGGCGTCGTCTGTGGACCTGATCGAGTGCCGTGTTGTTGTCGGCGAGCGACTACGGCGGGATATACACTGCTGTTATCACAACAGATGTGAATTCCCTCGGCAAGTGAAAAGCCCGGCATGTGATCATGAGATGCTCTAGATGAGCGGAACAGTCCGAAGAAATAATCTTCACATCTGTGCACCAGTTTTTATTAGTCATTACACACACACCGAGTCCCTTACTTTCCCCCGAGTTAGCAGTACGGTCCTGACGAAAAATAGAGAATCCGTCAGGAACAATGGCGCAGTCCGGGATAGCGGGGTTGAGCCAAGTCTCAGTGAGAATTAACACGTTACAGTTCTTAATGTCCCGTTGAAAAGCAATCCGGCTTCTGAGTTCATCTAGCTTATTTTCAATGGATTGAACATTAGCCAGAAGTATACTCGGAAGAGGGGGTCGATTCTCTCGTTTCCTCAGTCTGACCAGCAGCCCGGCCCGGCACCCACGCTTTGTCTTCTTCTTGCGTCTCTCTGGTAGAACAGCAACAGGTAGCCATGGCACATCTCCATTGTCTGTCGGAGGGTTATTATTGTCCACGAAGTTTCGCAATTGAAGAAGTTCCTCTCTGCTATATTGTATGGCAGAGTAGGTGCGGTCGGCTAGCATGTTGCGAACCATGTTAAAAGTAAAACGGCAAAAGTAAAATAAATATGTACAAAATACGAAAATGGGCAAAGTTGGAGAGGAGCACAAAGACGATGCGGCCATCTTCATCGGCGCATCTTCGGCCGCATCTGACGGTCAGACCCGCAACATTTTTGCAACATGTCTAATGTATAATTTGAATGCCATCATCTAGTTCGACAAAAAATGAATGCTTTAATTTAACACACACACCCACAAACTGACGGCTGTTGGGGAAAGGCCCATAACTTTGACCCAGTGTATCAGTTTGTAATGACCTCACTGAGCTCAGGCACCTGTAGCCTTGGCTGCTGTGCTCTCAGTGTTTTGTCTCCCTGTTCCCTGTTATTGTGCTTTGCCTGTTGTATCTTGTTATGCAGCATGTTGATTTTTTAATCTCAGAACCAGCTAAATACATGGGTCTGGGGTAGAGATCTTCAGAATTGGTTGGGCATCTGCTGTGTGGCGCAGCACATGTCTTGTGAATTCTCTGACTGAAGCTCCAAATAAACCATCAGTGTTTGCCATCAAAGTTCCTGCTCTCTCTTGTCTCTCTGAGTCCTGTCTCCATTGCTTCAGAAGTTTCCATCACAACGGCAGCAGGCTAACATGCAATTGTTTGTTCAGTTTCTTGCCCAAGGAAACTCAGATTGTTATTTTTAGGAGACATGGTTGTCAGCTTCAGCTCACACCTGCCAATCCATGAAATGTATCAAAAACAAGGTCATGGAAGACAATAGAATGCAATCAATGACTGGAACAAATAGTAGTCAGATCTTGAATTAAGATGTTTGTGTAAAACCTCTGAGAAGCTGTTAATGAGCCAATTTGATTTGTTACAGAGATTCATGTAAAATCAATCTGTAAAATGGGATTTCTTTCATTTTATTCCCTCATGCTCTGAAGCATGGGTGTTTCAGTTCTTTCAACATCATACACCATCACAAGATTGATTGGACCCCAGCCTGTGTCTCGATGCTCTCAGTGATTGCCTTCAGCATTTGTTCATGGAGTGATAGCACCAGTCTCCAAGGGTTTTTGGGCAGCTTCTAAGAAGGTGTTCCAAGGATGCTCTTACAGAACCACTAAGACGGGAACGGGTTACACTTTTGCCCCAGACATGTGACCTGGACTTGGTAGAACATTTTAGACAGCTTGGATTGACATGATGATATTTCAAGTCAGGTGATCTTTCATTGAAGTGCAGTCTCCCGTCAAGCAGAGAATGCCCAGCCACTCCCATCACTCCAGCAGCCGTTGTCTAACCACACCCCGCTACCACAATTATCAACTGAATGCTTAACGAAATGTCCTCTTTGCAAGTGCTGGTACTGTTGTGTAGGGGGTAAAAATGCTGCCACACTCCATCTGCTGGTTCTAAGGGGATTGGAATGTTGGCAGATCTAGTGTAAAGTGTGTTATGTGCTGCCAAACACAAGTTAGGTGTGAAAGTAGTGATCCAAAAAAGTAGATTTCTTGGCAAGAACATTGTTATTGCTTTTATCCTCAGTGTATGTAAATACATACATATAAGGATAAACATAATGCTGCACAATGAAAAAATGTACTATATCCAAACCTTGTGCATCAAGTTCTACATTATCAACATAGTCTTATGTGTGTGTGTGTGTGTGTGTGTGTGTGTGTGTGCGTGCGTGCGTGCGTGCGTGCGTGCGTAATCACTGTGACACTGAGCAGCCTACATGCTGTGGCACTGCTCTCCCGACCCCCTGCCCTCCCACACTCTCCCCCCTGAGGGTATGTTGGCTGGAGCCATTGCAGACAGGGCAAGCCGGGCCAGCCGGAACACACAGGGTCAGCCGAGTGTGTGTGTGTGTGTGTGTGTGTGTGTGTGTGTGTGTGTGTGTGTGTGTGTGTGTGTGTGTGTGTGTGTGTGTGTGTGTGTGTGTGTGTGTGTGTGTGTGTGTGTGTGTGTGTGTGTGTGTGTGTGTGTGTGTGTGTGTGTGTGTGTGTGTGTGTGAACTACTAGTTATGGTAGTTTTTAAATTTGATTAATACTAACTTTAACTTATTCGGCAAAGGTAATAAACATGAACAAGTACAAAAGAGAACTGATATTATATTTAATATTATTTTTAAATAATAATTATTAACATTAATTATTAGATAAATGTTAGAAAATAACACATAATCCAAAGGAATCTATTTAAAAATTAATGCATTTACCCTACACTTAAAAAAATAAAAAATAGAAAGCAGGTGAGGGCGGGGTCAGCCTTCCTCACACTCATGGCGCTCATCAATGAAGTCTTCAGCACCAAATCTGATAATCAATCATCTCTGTCCGGTGCATTGTTCCTTACTCCAAGTACCAGTCCACGCTCCATTTTTCGGTCTGTTCGGGGACTTGAACAAGCGACCTTATGGCTCCCAGTCCAAACCCCTACTGACTGAGACCCTGCCGGACAGGATGTTCAGAACCTATTCTGCTCTGTTGCAGGGATGTCTTCTAACTCACTGTTTGACTGCCTTGTGATTTGATACATATGATAATGTGTACGTTCTCCATTTTCTCTGCTCCTCATTCGGACATTTCACTCATTTTCTTTGCACCTTTGCACATCCTGATCATGTATGTGCAAAATTGATAAAACATAGTGTAACCATGGTAATTGATTGTAGTTTTTATCTTTTGTGTGTGTCTGTGTGTGTTGCATTTATTTTTTGCAAGTCAATGACAGTGGATTTCAGGAGGAACTTTATATTGTATTTCCCAAAGTCCTATATTTTTCCAGAATGTGCCAGAGCAGCATCACACAGTTTGCTGCTCTGTGTCTCTCCTGACCGGTTTTTCTTTTTGAGATTTGTTCAAAGTCCATCTCCCATTCATCCACATCTGAGGAGCCCATAATCAACCTTCACGCGGACCATGGACACCCGCCTGAGGCTTTATTTCCCTCCACACTGACCGAGGGGAATTCATCACCATGACTCTTTGTGTGTCTCACGGCATCTGCAAAAGAGGAGAGCTCCGACATGAAAAAGTTTAGCCTTCTATAATCGGCTTTGCCTTTGTCAAGTGAGTGACTTTGAAACTCGCTATCACATTTACCCCCCACTCTGCCTTACCCAACTCACCGGAAATAGAAAGAGAAACTGTCTCCTTTACCGTCCGTCTCTCTCCAAATCCTCTCGTTTGTTTAGGGAATTGTAAGTCTCTTTTTTTGTTCTTAAATTATTTTTCATTATCCTCTATTGGTTTTCCTCATATGTGTGCAAAAATGCATGTGGAAATTAAAACTTTTTTGGTTTATGAAAGAGATTAGTGTCCAGTGGAGGTCAAATATAATAGCTTTCATTTAGCAGGAAAATAGATATGATTATACTGCACATGCTCTCCGCTCAACTTTTGTCCTCAATCTAAACGGCGCTGCTCCGATAGCTGTGGCCTCATTACGCAGCAACAAAAGGGCCCATAGTTCACCCTGCCACTGTTCATTTCCTATATTTAACATCACAGTGGGATTCTCTATGAACAGACATGCTTTTTACTCCCCTTCCTTTCTGTTTGCTGGTAATATTTATAGTGTGAAACCATCAAATCGATGAATATTCAGTGTGCACTGTAAGATTAGACAGGTCTACAGATGATTAAGCATGTCTTTCTGAACTCCAATGTGGTGTTGGTTCATCACCATCTGTAGATACCAGAGGTGGGGACTCGAGTCACATGACTTGACTCGAGTCAGACTCGAGTCGCATATTTTTTGACTTGAGACTTGCTTGACTAACATTGATAAAAGACTTGACTTGACTTTGACTTGGTATTCATGACTTGAGACTTGACTTAATCTTGAGACAGATGACTTGAAAGGACTTGTCTGTTTAAAATTAAATATTTGCGTTTGTTTTTGTAGTGAGATATTACGTTTAGTTTTTTCGAAAAACGTGATTGGGTGATTATAGCGCCGTGCGCGCAAACCTGGCAACCCACTAGACGGCAGGAGTGTCAGTTAACATGGCAGCGGCTAGCGTTACTCCACAAATAGTGAAGTTTGGATTCAAGGATTATGTTGTCGATGACGCTAATAAGAAGAGAACAGCGGTATGCAGGGTCTGCAGCATAAAGATCAGTGACACGACCACCACAACATCCAACTTCATTCGTCACTACAAAAAAAACCCACAGAGAAAGGTGCGTGAATGTGTTGTGTTAGCTAGAAAGCTAACGTTAAGTTTAAGCTACGTTAGACTTGGTTTCAAATCGATGAAGCATTGCAAAGAGAAGACAAAACGGTAAATGAACACTAGAACCTCCAAGGGATTCATTTTGACTAACCCTGATACTGACGGGCTGTCAGGAGAGGGAGAGAGAGAGAGGAAAAGAGATGCCTCGTTTATTTCCCCTGTGTTATTATCAGAAGTTACTGTACACTTTTGAATAATGTAGTTCATCTACTTTTAGTAGTTTGTATAAATGTTTTAATTATGTTGTTTTTGTTTGTAGAAGTGCATCATTCCTTGATTTATTGTAAAATGAATCTGAACTTTTTGATCTGTTATGATGATAAACTGAAGCAATTTCTAAATGAACCCAATTAACTGAGTTGTAAATCGTCCTACTTAGTTTATAAGGAAATTATGAAGAGGAACAAATTAAATGATTTGAAAATGATATCTATGTAGGTGCTGATGCTGTTGACGGTTCTAGTGTTAACAGAAATGTAAATTAAATATGTGTAATGGCAAATGCCATATATGATTTTCTTACCTGGAATTCTGCCTTTTTGAACAGACTTTTTGACTGAGTCCGAGCTATATTGTCTGCAGTTCTAGGGTTAATATGATTGTCATCGGTCTAAATTAGATTTCAAATGATTAACTGTGTATGTAATGAAGATCATAGTGTGGGTTAAATCCATTTTCATAACCACTGTCTTTTAACTGATTTAAATGCGGAAACTGGGTTTATTCATCAGAATTTCGTATGACTTGACTTGACTTGACTTGACCTGAGCAATGACTTGACTTGACTTGCTTGACTCTCACCACAGTGACTTGGGACTTGCTTGATACTTGTAGGTCAAGACTTGAGACTTGCTCATGACTTGCACATGTAGGACTTACTCCCACCTCTGGTAGATACCATAATCTACCTCGGATTACAGGCTGATAAAAACACACAACAACATCTCTAAATCTCCACGACTGCTGTAAAAAGGAGTGAGTGGATTACAGATTGTGTGCACTGGGCAGAGGAGACAGTGAAGGACAACAAAGATTATTTTCTTCTTGAATTGTAATTACATTCGGAACACATTGGGGTCATGTTTTAGAGGAAGTAATCACAAGTGCTCATTTCATGCTGACACTAATCTGCGGAAAGGCTTTTATCACTCAGCTTAATCAATACACGTTGGTGCCACTGATGGAGATAATTAAGAGTTTTTATTTATGCTACCTTGTACGGAAAACTAAAACCTGCTGCAAGGTTACAAATAAAATATCAATTTGTTTAAAGGTTTACAGCATTGAAAGCTTTGCCGGCCATAACCCGAAAGACGGTCTGGGCCTGTAATATAAGTCCATATGTGTGTCTCTGTGGAGAGGTAAACGCTGCAGAGCACTGCAACATCACCCGGTGGTTTGTCATGCGCACAATCTGCCTCATATCTACCGACTGTACTCATTCCTGCACAGATTTAATTGTTATTGAGAGTTAATCAGTGCGAGCATTTGAGAGAAACTTTACTCCAACATGTCTGAATACGTCTTCCACCTCTACTACTGATGTTATCTGTAAATTGATTAGCAGCTCATTTAAATCCCTCTAAACACATTTGGTAATGTGCCAAGAGCACCAGCTGCATTATGTGCATGTATATATTGTTTCTGTTGCCCTTCATGTTCTTTCGAGTGCCTACAGTGGTCCAGAGAACTACTGTGTCATTTTTTTACATTTTAAAGCAGGAGTGGCATACAATCAGGTTTTGATGACCTGTCCTTGTTGGTACACTAATTACATTTCCCAGAGGAATTACCAAGTAATCAGTTCACTTAAAGCAAATTGTGACACTGAATCTAAAGCTTTGGGACACAGTTTGTTCGGGGGTATAAGGCCATGACTGTTGACCCATGAAAAATAAAAGGAAATAGAATTCCAATAATCAGGTCAACTCTGACTTTCTCTAATACCAAAATAAAAACACATACGACGGTCCTTTTCACAATTTTTCTGTTTATTGTTGGCATATTGGTGTTTTTGTGAGAAAAAAGTGTGTGTATACTCGATTCCACTGAATTGTGTACAACAACTTTTGCATCTGGCCCTGTTGTTGTTGTGTTTCTTTATAAATGGACTCTTAACGTTTTGGTTACAATGACACAAAATTACCATGGTTTTCAATCTAAATGATTACCTCATTTTTATTTATAGACATGATCTGTATCAATATCCTAAAGTGGAAAACAAAAATGAAATTGAGCTTACATCTGCTAAGGCTGTTCTGTGTCTCTGCAACCCCCCCCCCCCCCCCGGTAAAACAACAAGAGTCAGACCTGAACCAGAATGTGGAACCCAGCAAACGGATAGCACGCCTTCAGAACAAGAAGATATAGAGAGATTTATATATAGAGTTTTATATTCAGCTTGAAACTTTAAAATAGTACAGTAAACACTTCTCACACATGATAGAAACTACTTGACGCCTCAGAATCAGAAAAGTGTAGGAACTTTGTCCAAGCCTACGATGTGAAGGAAAAAACAAAGCCAAAAAGTGAAAAGGACAGAAAAAAGAAACACAAATCAAAATATATCCTGCCCACAATCTTTTCTTACAAAGTTTGAAGTAGATCTGAATAGAGACACCTGACCACACGAACAGAATAGAAAAATCTAAAACAGTGGTATTGCATTTTGAAATGCACAAAGATTCTCCTGTACAATTTGGCGTCACTCTTTGAGTACAAACGCCTAAAGGGCTCAGTGGCGGTTTTCTGAGTGGCTCTCCTTTGATTAGTCTGTCAGTACACATGTCATCTTGGAGTGGTTCTATTTTCCTCGTAGATGTATACATCAGTGCTGTAAACAGGCACACGCAGATTGGAAAAGGACGGAGAGATCAGAGTCCAGTTTTATCTCTCCGCCATCGCTGTCCTTCCTCCTCTGTCCATTTCTCAGTCCCGCTGAGACATTAGGCTCCTCCATGTAAGGCTATCAGCACCCCTCCCCCTCCCCATGGACCACCGTCTCCTAAACCCTGGAGTAGGGTGCTCCAAAGCCCGGCAGTGCTCTTAGGAATTCCAGCAGGGTGTTGGTTTCTCATTTTGTGTGAAGTCGAGTGTGATTTTCAATGTTCGCTGCAGGGTGAGGAGGGTCGAGGGCGAGGAGGGCGAAATGGGTTGAACACTTTTACTGTAGCCTCAGTCATCGGGGAGCGATTGTGCAAAGTCACGCGGTCTCCGGTATGTCCACACGAAAGGAGCTAGCAAACCCTTTTCCGCGCTGCAAGAGAATAACACAAAGCCTGGTTAAATTAAAGATTCGAGATTCAAAGGCTTCATTGTCATTAGCACAGTAGCTACACTGTAGATATGGCAATGAAAATCTGAAGTCCCAGGCTCCTCCAACAATGCAACATAAATATATATAACACATAAAACAATCAAACAAATTTAAAGCAATAATAGGAGTGCTAAATTAAAGGTGGGGTAGGTAAGTTTGAGAAAAATCCATGGAATGCTCTTAACATCCCGATAGCAATGAATATCTGAAGTGCTTTGACAAAATATCCATAACAAAATGTCATCTGTGGAAGCCGTAGTACTGTAAAAAGTACGACCAATCATTTTAGCCGGCCCGGCTAAAATAACTGGATGGCCTACCTGCCTGTCAGCCTTCCATCTGTGCACAAACTTATCTCGTGCCCTCATTGGTCATGTGCACGTTCGTGTGTGTTGGAGGAGGGGCTCTGTAAGGAAGTGGCAGATTTTTTCCGGCTGTGTATTTTCAAATTCTAGCGATCTCGAGCCGGTTTCTCAAATTTACCTACCCTACCTTTAAACAAAGTAGAAATAAAATTGTGCGGATTATGTGGCAGTTCAATGTGCAAGTAAGGCAGATGAAGAAAACTAAATACATGTCGAATAAAACCCAATAAGCTAAATGTTAGTCAATGCAGGAGTCTATGTACATGTAAATGTGAATAAGTGTGTTTGTGTAGGGGGGTATTCAGGTTTGTCTGAGAGGGATGACAGAAAACAGAAAGAAAGAAAAGCAGCACTTTAATGGCCTCATTCACACAGAATCAGGGGGTTCACACACACACACACACACACACACACACACACACACACACACACACACACACACACTAACAACAAGTAGGAAGTCTCACATCCCTCGGCTTGATTCAGTTATGTGAAATGGCTCATGGATAATGTGTGTGTGACCATGTGTGTGAAGTAGGATAGGGGGGTGGGTGGTGGGGCAGTCATGGGAATAGTGACATTGGATGTGTGTGTGTGTGTGTGTGTGTGTGTGTGTGTGTGTGTGTGTGTGTGTGTGTGTGTGTGTGTGTGTGTGTGTGTGTGTGTGTGTGTGTGTGTGTGTGTGTGTGTGTGTGTGTGTGTGTGTGTGTGTGTGTGTGTGTGTGTGTGTGTGTGTGTGGTAGAGACGTTCAGTGTGTGTGTGTGTGTGTGTGTCCACATTTGTTGTGGGGTCCAAAACCCTGGACCCCACAAATGTTACCTCATATTCATTAAAATGAAGGTCAGAACTATGCCCTGTGAAGGTTTCAGGGTTGTCCCCAAAAATCACTTTTACTGACTTGGTGTGTATAAGTGTGCTAACAGGAGGTAATTCAGTATCGGCCTCTACTGGCCAAGGCAGGTACAGCATCCCACACACACATTCCATTCTCCACACACACTTGGCTGAACTGCACATGTGCAAGCAGCCATCTTCCAAGGGGACTAGCTGTTTGATTAGCTGGTAGCACTTAGCTCCTTAGCTTAGTGTCTTTAATGAAATACAGAATTAAAAACACAAATATATACATTTTTGGTGAGTTTGACTCGTGTTGTCACAATAACAAGCAATGAATCATTAATAATTAATTAGGTAAATGACATAAATATAAAAAGATTTGTGAGATTACAGTGCATTACAGACTACAGCTGCTGTTAGCAAAATGCTAACTTAACATTGAAAAATCCACAGACAAGCTAATGGGATTAGCATTGCGATTATTTTACAGCTTTCTATTCCTTACTATTCCAGGTAAGTATTTAAATCAAATATAACCAGTTACTCACAAAAATGTGTTATTGAAGGTACAACAGAAAAAAGAGAGTAAAAAAGGGAAACACTGCTGCTTTGCTTCTTAGACTTTTCCATTTAACCTCTTAAGCCCTGAGCCTGTTTTTCAGGTCTCAGGCTCGAAAATGACATTCCCAGAACAAATGACCATATCTTCCCTTCTAAAAGGATTCAATTAATAATCTTTATTCTCAAAGTAATGATAAACCTGTGAGTTGGATGTAGAACAGTCAGAATCAATATAGATGTTTTTTATTTTAAAGAAAATTCAGATTTGACAATAGTAAAAAACTGTAAATTATAGTGTCTGTCCAAAAATTCTTTTTTACTTATAGTGAAAACCACCCTTGGATGATGGGTTAGTAGACTAAAAGCTTTAGGAATCCAAAGTACAACATATAATAAGTACCCTTTATCAAGATTGATGCAAAACAAGTGAGATTTGACCTTTTTAGAGAGATTTAGCCAAAAACCCCCACTTCTGGGGTCATTTGGGTGGATTTGACCTATCTCTGGCCCCCCTTGCTCGATTTTGATGAATGACACCTCTTTCTGACCGTTAGAGCCAATAGAATCGAAGGGGGAGTCCCCCACACACACACGTTGTGAAGAGAAGAGGTGGGGGCTTCGCGCATGTAATTTAGCATCAGAGTGGACCTATCTCTAGCTCTGACATTTGGAAACGAAAAAGCAGTTTTATTGCTTATGGATTATCAGAAATCATTTCAAAGAGGACACAGACACATTGGATTAACCTATGGATTAACTGCAGCATCGTTTTTTTATCGTTTTAATGCCATTGAAGACCAGTTTTGACCAAGGTAAGCCATGTTAGCGTTTCTAGCTACCTAGCTCCACATGTTCTGATGTACGCTTTCGTTTATAGCGTCGCAAATGTTTATCACTGAGTGTTGAGGTTTTTTACACAGATTCTGTGTCTCCAGGAGATGCTAATCGATGTAATTTAGCATCAGAGTGGACCTATCTCTAGCTCTGACATTTGGAAACGAAAAAGCAGTTTTATTGCTTATGGATTATCAGAAATCATTTCAAAGAGGACACAGACACATTGGATTAACCTATGGATTAACTGCAGCATCGTTTTTTTATCGTTTTAATGCCATTGAAGACCAGTTTTGACCAAGGTAAGCCATGTTAGCGTTTCTAGCTACCTAGCTCCACATGTTCTGATGTACGCTTTCGTTTATAGCGTCGCAAATGTTTATCACTGAGTGTTGAGGTTTTTTACACAGATTCTGTGTCTCCAGGAGATGCTAATCGATGGGTTGGCTGTGCATCTAGGATAAGTAATAAGGGAGTTATGAGTGAGTTTAGGTGCCGTTTTAGGTTACATTTTTTCGCGCGTGGCTAATTCAGAGGCTGAGTGTTAGCATTGTGGGTTTTTTTTTTATTTATTTTTTTAGAAAATCAGTTAGCTGAGTTTCTTCCCGTTACATGGATATAAAACATTCATAGTTTATTAAATATTAATATTCCTTAGACGTTGTTTTCTGCAAATGACGCGTTTATCCGCCCGGTACCGGGGGGGGGGGGGGCGGTGTGTAACAGGTTAAAGGGGCAGCACACCTCATTTAAATCCAAAGAAAAACTTAAAACTTTTGATTTTATGTTAAATGCAGACTATCAACAATGAATAATAGGCAAACGTAGTTTTATTCAAGCTTTCTTTCTTTGCAATATGCACATTAAATAAAATACTTTGTACTGTAATGTTTTGAAGTATGAAAAGGTGTTATTAACAGATGTATATACATAGATGTATGAGCATGTATATTCAAACAGATACATAGAAAGTATGGACATGTGCTGTAACTAAAGATATAATGTATGAACAGATGCAACTATAAATATATATTAACAAGTGGTGTGACATATGCAAATGTTCAATTTATCTGATTTGACTATTAAGAAGGAAAACGTTTCAGTAAAATGTAAATTGTTGCTTTATTCTGTAAACTACTGACTATGAATAAAATTATAGTAATTTAGAGAATTCTTTTATAAAATGAAAACTAGTAAAAAAAAAAAGAAAAAAAAAGAGAAAGATGCAATGCTTTCAGAAGTTGAAAAATTCAAAGAAAATAAGTTGATACTATAGATATATAAGTTTTGTTTGATGGCTTGTGACCGTCCATCATCCTCTTGATGATTCCTATGGTTTTCAATGGGCTTCTAGTCCTAAGATTAGGCTAAGCGTGAGGGCATCTGCACAAGATGGCGGCGCAGACAGCAGCAGCGGCCCCTAGCTCTCCCCGAGTCTTTAGTTTTTTCGAGTGTTTTTAACGTTTGTTCGTCTAGTTCGTCTAGTTCACTTCAAACACCCCGAACCGATAGTACAGTCAGGAGTATACAGTACAGTCGTGAGTTCCTGCTGGACAAGGAAACAACAAAACAAACAATAGACGCTACCTTGGCAGAGGTACTCAGCGGCTTTGGAATACGTTCAACCTCGCCCTTGCCTGCTACCTACATGCTGAATAGGAGACGCCGCAAGCGGTGTGAGAGGAAGCAGAAGAGGGGTAAGCGCGGAGGCATCCGAGCTAGGCTAGCAGCTAGCCCACACAGGCCCGCTATTCCGAGCATTCTCATGGCTAATGTTTGCTCATTGGACAATAAAATGGACATCATAAGACTACTCTGGTCGAACCAGAGTGAGGTGAAAGAGTGATGTGTGTTCGTTTTCACGGAACCATGGCTAAATTACAACATCCCAGACTCCGCCATTCAGCTCGACGGGCTAACATGCTACCGCTCAGACAGAGCTACGGCTAGCGGGGGGAAGAGCCGCGGCGGCGGTGTGATTGTTTACATCAGTGATGCATGGTGTACGGAGGCTGTGGTTGTCTTCAAACACTGTTCACCGCTGGCGGAGTTTATGTAGGGAAATTAACTCCATCCTGCTAGCTGCCGTTTACATCCCCCCCACCTCTAACAACGAGGACAGAGAGGAAGCACTCAGTGATCTCTAACCAGCAGACAACACAGCCAGACAGACTTGCTGGGGACTTCAATCATGCAAACCTGAAAACGTTCATGCCAAACTCGCCATGAACTGTTATTGCTCAGGTTAATCTCGACCCCCTCCAATGTAAGCGTGACGTATTTGGTTCTTAAATCTTGCCGGGTTGCCGACTCCAGCAAAGGTCAATTGTGTCTAGAGTGCGCCATCTAGTGGGATCAACTGAAATGCCGGGTATTGCAGGAAAAAGGCAAAATGAATGCGGTCTTTACTATAATTTGGACAATTTTGTACCAATATTCGGCGGGCCGTATTAAAAAGCCCAACGGGCCGTATATGGCCCGCGGGCCTTAGTTTGCCCATGCCTGATCTAGACGAAGTAAAAGTCGTAACAAGTTGCTGGGGACTTCAATCATGCAAACCTGAAAACGTTCATGCCAAACACGCCGAGAAGATGATCAAACTTGCCTATCTAGAGGAAGTAAAAGTCGTAACAAGTTGGCAGAGTCTGGGATGTTGTAATTTAGCCATGTTGACTTCCCAACAAGAGAAAACAATACTCTGGATCTTGTTTATACCACCATCAAGGGAGCTTACAAGGCTTCCCCCCCTCCCCCACACCGGACACTCTGATCACCTCACTGTTTTGCTAAAACCGGCATTCAGACCTCGGGGGAAAGTCACCAAACCGGTTTCCAAGGAGATACGTGTGGTCAGAGGACAGCACAGCTGCACTGCAAGACTGCTTTGAAACTACAGACTGGGACATGTTTAAGCAGGCAGCAACATACAACAACACCACCAACATCCAGGAATATACAGAAACTGTTACAGGCTACATCACTAAATGCATTGAGGATGTGACTCACACCAGAACCATCACCATCAGGGCCAACCAGAAGCCATGGCTGACAGGAGAGGTCCACGGGCTGCTGAGGACCCGCAACATTGCCTTCAGAGAGGGCAATCCAGGCCGACCTATCCGTGGCATCCGGAAAGCCAAACGACAGTACACCCGGAAGATTATAGCTCACTTCAGTGATAGCAGAGACACACGGAGCCTGTGACAGGGTATCAGGATCATCACGGACTACAAACCACCACCACAGACCTGCGACAGTGACACCTCTCTGCTGAACAATCTCAACAGCTTCTTCGCACGCTTTGAAGCACAGAACAGCACACCTGCAAAGAAAACAATGCCTCCACCCAACGACCAGGCTATCTGTCTGTCCCCAGGCAGTGTGAGGAGCACACTGTTAAGGATTAACACCCGGAAAGCTTCTGGGCCTGACAACATTCCTGGTCGTGTGCCAAAGGACTGTGCCGCTGAGCTCACAGATGTCCTCAGACATCTTCAACATCTCCCTGAGCCAGGCTGTTGTTCCCTCGTGCTTCAAGGTAACCACCATGATACCTGTACCGAAGAAGTCATCACCTTCCTGCTTCAATGAAGCCCCGTAGCGCTGACTTCCACCATCATGAAGTGCTTTGAGCGGCTAGTCATGAAGCAAATCAAATCTGACCTCCCCCCCTCGCTGGACCCGTTTCAGTTTGCATATTGAGCGAAGCGGTCCACTGAGGATGCAATCTCCTCTGCTCTCCACCCAGCCCTCACCCACCTGGACACTATAAACTCTTATGTTAGGATGCTGTTCATACACTTTAGCTCAGCGTTCAACACTATCATCCCCCAGCAGCTGGTTTGCAAGCTAACAAACCTGGGCCTCAGCCCCTTTCTCTGCAATTGGCTGCTGGACTTCCTCACTGACAGCCCCAATCTGTACGGGTCGGCAACAACACATCAGGCTCCATCACACTCAGTACGTTGGCCCCCCAAGGGTGTGAGCTCATCCCCCTTCTCTTCACCCTGCTGACCCACGACTGCAGACCCACCCACAGCTCCAACCACTTCATCAAGTTTGCGGATGACACAACCGCATCACCCGCTAGCACTCAGCATCACTGGTGACCCCACCCATCCCTCCAACTGCCTCTTCACCCTCCTGTCTTCAAGTAGGAGGTTCCGCAGCCTGAAGTCGAGCACCACCCGACTAAAGAACATTTTTTTACACCAGGCTGTCAGGAGGCTGAACTCTCTCCCCTCGTTCCCCTCCCTCCCCTCTCTCCCCCCTGCTCCCACTGGACTATAACTCCCCACACACACTCAGACACTCAAATCAAGCACCAGACACTTTTTTTACGCTGCTATGGACAATCTTGCAATAAATGCACATTCTATGGACAATCTTGCAGATATTGATATTGATATTGAAGTGACTGTTATTTTGTATATATTGATTGTTTTGTTTTTTATCTTAATGTGTGCATATGTGTAAATGTGTGATTGTGTATATAGGATATACATATTTTATACATATTTGTATTCATATCTGTATATTGTATAATTGTATTTTTGTATTCGGGATTGTTGGAAACGTCATTTCGATCTCTCTGTCTGTACACACAAACTGAAAAATTGACATTAAAGTTGACTTTGACTTTTGACTTTGATCTGGTGGTCCTCCATCCACACCTTGATTGACCTGGCTGAGTGGCATGGAGCATTTTCCTGCTGGAAAAAATCATCCTCATAGTTGGGGAACTTTGTCACATGAGATGAAAGTGTGACTTATTCCATGTTAACGTTGTATGTTGCTTGATTAATAGCTCCTTTACAAAAACAAATCTGCCCTTATCTAGCTTTTTGCTACTTTGATGGCTTGATTTCATCCTACAGTTGTTGAGTGACATTTAAAAACTCTGGAGCTATTAAGCTATCAAACAAAACCAGCTTTAATTTTTGCTCAATAAGTGGTATAAAGTCACCCAGCAGCAAAAATATTGATTTCTAAACTCATCTTTAAAACTTTACCATTGTGACGTGTAAAATGATGAACTTGATGAAGTTTTGACCATCAACACAAAGCACTTCATAATCAGAAGGTGAGCGCTGCTGGGCTAGGGCGTAATTTAGTCAGGGAAGTTAGGGAGTTAGTTTAGGGAAGGGGACAATGTAAGGACCACAGACAGTGACATGTTGAAGATGTCATAGAACACATCTGCAAGCTGCACATGCCTTAAAAGCAAGGACAGGGATGCCATTAGCTCTAGACGCCTTGTGTTGTTTGATCCCTTCAAAAGGTGAACCAGTCTTTAGTTATCACCAGTGGGCGGTGGTCCAGAGACTTTTGTAGGACGTTCTGTACCTGTTCTCCAGACACCTTCTGTACCTGCTAAGCTGGGGGGTTGCTTTCATAAAATTAATTCAGTCACCTAAATCTTATTTAGGAAGCTATAACTGCCCTCCAACACAAAGTTCAACGACTCATCGAAAGATTACATCGAAAAACCAAGCCAAAAAACCCAAACCAGACCTCAGTACAATACAAGCCAAAGGTGTAATTGTGTGGATATTCAGAATCCTTATTTTAGTTAATGGATTATAGAGATGACTTGCAGTCTAGCATTTGACAAACTATATATATCATGTTCTAAGAATATTTTTATAAGGTTTGGAGACATTTAATGAACAAATAGACTATACTGTGACTCCCAAGATAGCTTGTAATTTGTACTACAATTTTTTATAGACAGAATCAGAGGGATGAAACCCTCTTTAATGGTCACACATGCAGAGCACACAGCACACAGTGAAATTTGGCCTCTGCATTTAACCCATCCTAGTACCAGGAGTCTAGTAAGATGGTTAGTATAGCAAGAGAAAATATATTCTAATCATTTATGTTATTAGCCATCTGCAATTAATATATTTGTATACATATATGCATTTTTATTATCAGTATTTTTATTATGATCATTCCATTTAAATATATATATATTTAAATGTATATACATTTAAATGTACTTCTACTGTGATTTCCCTGTTTGGATAAATCTTTCTATCCATCTATCTTATTGACATCCAAGTAGTGTTAACATTTGTCATCAAACTGGAACCTTAAGTAAGGTAGAGCGTTTTGCTAAATTTATTTACAATATGTTACTGTTTAGTTTTTTCCGGGGCAGTGTTCAGCCATGCTGTCCTCTTTTCCCAGTTTAGTTTCAGTGACATGGATGGGTTTGTATTTCATTTTTACTAAGGCTTAAAACTGAGCTCGAACCTATTAAGGCTCAATTGTACTAAAGTGAAACCAGCAGCATCACCCTGCCCACAGTGTCTTAGATGTAGTTGTCTAATACATAAAGGATTTTAATGAATTGCAATAATTATGGTGGTGTCTGGTCACATTAACGCTTCATTGTTTTTGATTATAGGACAACAAATTGCGGGACTGAGACGCAGGAAACCCCCCCTCACGGATGCGATCGAACATGCGAGCAAGGCAGTTGACAAGACTGCAAAATTGGAAGTGATGTACATCAACTATTTTAAAGGTATGTATTTTTGTCATCAGTACAATTTGTGTTTTTATGTTCAAAGTTGTATCAGATCCTACACCCTTACTAGTACTTACTTAAGAGTTCATTGATTAAAGTAATGTTGCATTAATTGCATCCTCATACTATTGATAGATTTTGCATTGAAGGGCCTGATGGGAAAGCTGAATTGTTTGCCTGGTTTAGTGTGCCAGGATAATGTATAAACCAAACCAGAGCAAATAACTGTTATTACTATAATACTATATCGTTTTGGTGGATTGTAATAAAGAACCATGGCAAGAAGATGAATCACTGTTAGGGTTGCAAAGGGGTGGAAAGTTTCCGGTAAATTTCCGGAAAGTTTCCATGGGAAGTTAAGCTGGGGAATTTTGGAAATATTCGATGCAAAATTAAACAAAAAACATGACATTTCAACAGATTTTTTTTTCTAAGTAGAACAGAACAAGTTTTAATTATTTAATTGAACAATTATTTGTTTCATTGAAGAACGAAAACAGGAATGTTGAGTTAAATATTACTCATCCCCACTCATTAAAAAATGAACAAAAATGCACCTCCCTTTCAAAAATCCCCACAAAGTCCCATTCAAAATGTTAAATGAAAAGAGCCCTTCTCCCTCCAAAAAGTCCCATTAAACATGCAAATATTCCTTCAAGCAATCCTCTGCATTTTTGCTAAACCCTTTCAGTCAATGGGCTCTTCCTGGGCCTCATCAACATCCAACTCTTCCTCTTCCTCTTCAGTGTCACTGTCCAGCCTTGTTGAGGATGGCTCTGTGTCCGGCTCAAAGAGCCTTAGGTTTGCCCGAATGCCAACCAGTTTTTCCACTCTCACATTTGTGAGCCTGTTGCGAACCTTTGTGTGGTCTCAATAGCCATGCAGTAAGCGGTGTGCTATGGCATGGATATTCAAGTGTACTTGAATGGCATCAGTTTGTTTTAGTCAACATTATGCTAAAATATACTTTCCCCAACTATATTTAAGTTCCCTATGAAGAGCCAACCTTCAATTTAGAAAATTCCCAGTTTATTCCCATAAATTCCCGTTAATTCCCGTTCATTCCAATGGAAAGTTTCCATCTTTGAAAATTCCTGGAATTTTGCAACCCTAATCACTGTACATTTAATCATTTTAATAATAACCTGTAATTGGGATAGGTCGAGGGGTCTTTTCCACTGCTCATTTACAAAAAGGAGACTTTGTGGTGGAGTACAGAGGGGAATTAATAAATTCTGAAGAATCACAAAGGAGGAGGAGGATATATCATGTCAGCTGTGCTGTCTTTATGTTTGACTTCTACTGGCAAGAAAGAACATGGTGGTAAGTCCTGAATACAATTCTAAATATTTGAAATTGAGTTGTAAGTTGTTATTTTATGAACATAAAACGTGGTTTGTTTTTATTTATTAAGTGTTGATGCAGCACAAGAAGATTCCAGTCTAGGAAGATTAGTCAATGATGACCACAAACATCAAAACTGCAAAATGAAGAAGGTCGGGCAGAGAACAAACTTTCAAATAGATTTGACAACGATTTATTTGCTTATGGGTGTGTTAGTAAATATTAGATTAGGAGTTATTCTCTTTCCTCACATTTAGACTAACACAGTTGTTTCTACCTCTGATAACTTTTGGATCAGGTAAATGCACCATCTTCTCATTGGCACCATCTTCTCATTAATAATGTTGAATTATTCTTCAGGTTGGAGAGCAATCTACTGCCACCGAGTCTACTGAGGCTGCGATCCCCAGTACGAGTGAGCCAGCTCCTCAGAGATCTTCAATCTCCAACACACAGGTACGTCTTCAATGGATTTGTCCCTTGACTTAATTTCCCTAATAATTCAGTATTTAACAATTTCCTGTTTTATTGATATTTGCTATTAGCATTTTAATGGACAGTCAGTGTATCTGTAAATCGGTGTATCTCTGAATTTGTGCTGCCGAACAGTCAGGTTTTTCTGATTAATTGGGGTCCAGTCAGGGGGCCTTAAGAGGAATAGTCTCACCCTTTAGCAGAATACTCTCACACACACATGTCAGGGGTGCTGTTGTTGTGGGGTCCATGTTACTGTGTTACTATCACCACATTAAACTACATTTCTTTCTGTTTTTCTGACCATAAACTGAAGGAAACATCATGTTTGACATGTGTGCTCTAACGTTAGCTCAGTTTGCTTTGTACCAGTCATACCAACTCTTGGTGAGAGGTCAATTCATGCTGCCAGACTTCATTAAATGGGGTCCAGTCAGGGGGCCTTAAGCAGAGTAGTCTCACACACACATGGCAGGGGTGCTGTTGTTTTGGGGTCCATGGTAACTGGATGATACATTTACATACACATTTAAAAGAAAGACAATTTCCTATTTTTAATTCATGTTTTAATCCTAATGAATAATTGAAACGTTTTTCATAGGTTTTAAATCATCAAGACATTTAACTGTTTTTTTTTAAAGATTATATCCCATTCAAGTTTGTGGGATATGATCCTGATTTTTGTACTGTACCATTTTGTATCAGCTTATGGCAAGTCAGATTGTCGTAATTACCATCATTTCAATTAGATTTGTATCATGAGCTACTACATAAAAATACATTAAGTATTGCATCATAAATACTAAATTGTAAGACTTACATTTCTGATGTGACATGAATGAAAGATTACTTTGATATTACAAACCAGTTCACCCTGTAGAGTTCAGCTGTAAATAAAAGCAGCGTAGAAATACAAGTGTGTTTGGGTAGACAAAAGGAGGGAGAACACAGTAAAGAATGGATCAGATTTGTTTTTAGCCATTATACACCCATTGAAAAAAGCCGGATCAAATCTTCGAGTTTTAGCTCGGGATATATCTCATTTTCTTTTGCATCACTTGCAACACATAATTGCTTATTTTGTATATCTGGTTTTCAGAGGGTCAAGTCACATCCACTCAGATGGAGGAGAATAAAACAACAATGAGAGATGGGAGCAATACAGATGAAGCATCGCAACAGGGCCCCATGACACCTCCACCAGCCGCTCAACCACAGACCCAGAGAAGGCAAAAAGGTCAACTTTTTAGACCATACTTTGTTACTGAATGCTCTTCCATGGTTGATGTAATGTTTCATGGTTCTACACTGACATCTTTTAGATCTGCTTGTGCATAATGTTAACTCTTTTGAATATATAACATTACATTTTGCATCCTCTTATTTGATCTCTTGCATTTTCAGTTACTGGTGTAATATTGAAAGCAATTTTTCTTTGTTTTAATCCAATGTAAAAGGGTTATTTCAAACGCATTAGAACATGTATACCTAGTTTACCACCAGGCTTATGTAGTTAGTTTTGGTGCGTTCATGTGTGAGGTTTTGAGATATTCTCCTCTGAAACTTCTGCCACCATGTCCTGTATATCAAAGGTCAATGGAATCAGAATTATTGCTGACATTCTGGAAGAATGTCGTAAAACTACTTAATGTGTATTATTATTTTTTCCGTACCAATCAATATTAATTTATTAGAGAATCTAAAATGGAGACAGAATGTATTTACATATTATGCTACTTGTGTTATTATTCATATATGTTTATCAACTTTTTCTCTCAAATAACTTTTCCATATCAATTCCAGAAAAACACAAAATAATTTATTTGTGTCATTTTTATACAGGTCGGCAGCCTTTCAGAAAAAGCTGTGGGAAAAGACGGAGATCCAAGCTGTTGAGAAGCACATGATGACCTTCATTAACACATGTCGCGTTCCGCGGATAAGCGACTGCGATAAGTGTCTTGAAATGGAAGGAGAAGCACTCAAACAAAGACATTGGTTGGCCATAAAGTTTTACATAAACAATCGGATCTCAAGAGCAAATTTAAAGTGATCATTACTGTCTATTGACACCATTAGTTGTTGTTGTCAAGTGCTTGCAAAAGTTAAATGTTTGATGCAAGCCACTATACAAATATGTAGATCATAGTTTATTTCTTTTCACCCCTCATTGATGTCCTCTTAATACCTCACCTCATCTCCTTTTCTTTTATCTGGATTATTCACAATTTCCTCCTGCCTTATCTCTTCAACCTTATCTATTTAATCTTATCTTCTCTTACCTCTATGCTTTTGAAATCTCATCTCTTTTTTGTAATCTTCCTTTTATGTCAACTACCTTATCATCTCTTCTAGTTTCTCATATTATCTTGTTTTTCTTTTAACACAATTTAATTAATCTTGTCCCTTTTCACACTTTCAATTTCCTTATTTCTTTCAATGTCTCAAAATATCACATCTGGTGTCCTCATCTTTATCTACCATTGTATTGTGTCATTACCTTTGAATCCCATATCATTACTTAAAGTAATCTCCCTTCATGTCTAACATAAAAGTTTTGAAGGTTAAATTCTTTCAGTGACTTTAGACCCTCATTTAAACCAGCCACAAGTTGTTTTTTAAGTCCTTTTTGGGACCTCTGTCATATAATAATGCCGTTCTTAAATGGTGATACCTTTTTGTGTACACTGAATACAGTTCTTCATTTGAAAATTAAAAGTCTAATAACGACAATCTCCTTGTATTTACTGGAAAGCTCTATAATAACATTGTATTGCTTAAATGGAAATTACAATTACTATTTAAGCAGAATAGCCTTATAAGCATAACTTATATGGCTTCAATAATTAACACTTAGAACACAAACCCCTCTTTATTTAAAAAGAAGGAAACGGATGCAATTTCAGTAAATGTAATGTGAGTCTCATTCGCGAGTCCAGACATCCCTGACGAAGGAACCCAATGTCTGAATGAGGGATAGTGGAAATGTTTCACTAAAGATGGGGACATTTCTGGGGCATATACGTGCCAGTGTCACAGTGGGTAATTAGACTAATAAAAAACATTACTATAATAGCTTAAAGGGGACCTATCATGCAAAATGCACTTTTGTACGTCTTTTACACATGAATATGTGTCCCCGGTGTGTCAGGGAACTCACCAAGTGTCAGAAAACACAACCCTCTCTCTTTTCCTCCATACCCAAATCTCTAAAAACGGGGCTGCAACGGATCTGATACAGACTGATACAGATTTGAAATTGTTCTGACGTCAGAAACGGGGTGCTCCGCCTATATGGGCAACTCTCCACCTATCAGGGGAATGAGAGGTTGCGTGGCATGGTAACAGCATGGTAACAGCATGGTAACATGACGCTCGTGCCTCGCCCCCCTCCTTTGCAGGGGGGCGTGGTCAGCTGCAGCTCATTTGCCACAGAATTAGCCCTTGTGAAGACAGGGCTGGAATAGAGCAAATAGAGCGAAATGAGGCATGGCTAAAATGCATGATCTGTTTGGTATTTTGAAAAAAAAACTTCACAGACATGTTTTATATAGGTATGGCCCTACAATATATTATTCAAATATAGCATGATAGGTCCACTTTAAATATTAATTAAAATGCTATCAGTACATTGGAATTCAATATAATTGTGTCACTTAACAGAAGCTACATGTTGACACTAAAGGTGAAAATCCTTCTGCATCATCATAGCCCTCACTTTGACAGTCAAAGGTGTTAAATTGTTACCTAAAGTAAGTTTAGTAATAGTGTGCAAAGTGACCCAACTAATGTTTTAAACCAGAAAGTGTATTTTTGGAGCCCACGCATGACTAAAAGCCAGACAGTGTGTATATATGGACCCCTCCTGTAACTCTGTACCTGACAAGACCCCATGAAACGGTTTATAGTCCGGTCAGTGACCTCTACTTTCTCTGATTGATAATTTGAAGTGAAATAGTTGTTTGAGTCCACTTTAGGATTCTGCCTGATTTTTTACAGTGCTGGACAACCTTCAGAAAGGGTGGATCCCAAAAGGGATGGTCTGGTCAGGTACCCCCAGAATGCAATAAAGACAAGCATGTGTGTGTGTGTATGCGTGTGTGTGTGTGTGTGTGTGTGAGTGTGAGGGGGGCTGGAGAATATTTCATGGCCAATTTATTTAGGACACCAACAAAAGAGTCTAACCAGTCTAACCTCCCCCCCCCCATCGCCTCCGTGGAGTCTGAGTTTGATGACGGTAAACAACGGGCTCTGGCTATCAATCCCCCACCTCTCTCTCCTCTGTACCCCACCCTGACCCCACCCCAGGCCGGCCCCAGCACAAAAGGCTCTCTGTGTATCACTGGCTCACTTGATCAGATTAGGGAGCTTCAGCCTCTTGGCATCATCTTCTATCCCCCCCCCTGTTGTTCCCTCTTTGCTATTACACCCCCCCCCAGTGGCTACCCCCACAGTCATTAGCATAAAGGCCACAGTGATCTACTTTGGGAGGGAGTGAGTGGAGGTGGGAAACAGAGATATTGAGCCCTTCACTCTGAGTGCTGCATCAGAAGCCCATAATAAGCACGTCCATGGTAACTATTAGAAGCCGAGCAGCGCACAACAACACAAGGTGCTTCAGCTGAAGGCTGGGCAGCATTAGAGGAGAACGTGGTGATGCTAGCTGCTGGTTTTGTGGTTGCAGGAGAAATGTGTCCTTTCTCTCCACTGTGGGACATCAGCAGGGTTGGTGCTGCTCACATTCCAAAACCCGGTTTTCTTGCCTTTTATGTAAATATGTCTCTAATTTTCATTGCAGCAATGGCTTTATAATAGTTTTTTTTAATGAATGAGGCATTATTATTTATTTTATTATTCTTATTTTTGCATCAGATAGATAGATCAATGCTTGTCAATGTTCATGTATATTACATTGATATTAAATTGTATTTATTTTTCTGTTAGGTTGATTTGTATTTCTTATCGGTATGACGACCTATTCTTTTTTTGTCGTACCATTGCTGCTGCGCTAACCTGGAGTCCTTGCCATAATCATGATAATGTTATAATAACCTGCTCAGAATGTCCTTTGGTCACCTGAAGTGATGATGTTATTATTACATAACTCGTTCCTTGTCAAATATATCTCATTAATGTATATTTATGGTAATACTTTTTCAGAATTGTCCATGTTTTGTGAATCTTGTTTTGTATAATATTTTTTTTTAAATGGTTGTAGAGCAACAGCTTGACTTATTTCTGAATTTCATTTTTATTCATTTTTTTGCTTTCTTTATTTTGTATTTTTTTCTTTTACTGTTGTAGTTGGTTTTTCTTTATTCTTGTCTCAACATCTGAAATACAGTATTGCTGTAATCATTAGGATGTTATATTGAACAACATTATCCAGAGAAGAAATTATGATATTAGCGAATGGTAGCTTTCTTGACATAACTTTTTGATCCAGGAAGAAACAAAAACTTAAAAGCATAACAAATGAATCAAACATTAATTAAAGGGAAAGAAAGACTTCCCAGCTGTTGCTACATCACGCTGTGGTTTTAAACGCCGGCACGGGGAGCAGCGGTGCTCTGACAGTGAGATAATTCCTGCTAGCTGTGCCGGATGATGAGAGGGGGGGGGGCTCTTCAGGCGCTGCTTGACAAAATTATAATTAAGCATTATCACCAAACTGCAGTGATTGAGGATGTATCTCTTTGTGGCCTTTGAATGAGAGTTAAGGAACAGTAATTCCCTGGGAAAAGAATGACCTCAAACAATGTTTTGATCATCCGCTCCTACGCAATAACACCCGACAGATGAAGAGAGATGTTAAGCTCCCCGCTCTTCTTCTTCACTGAGAGAAAACAGCCTCTTTGAGGCCCCCCTCAATGAGGGGGCAGTGTTGCTTATATTACGGCAGCCATTCTCCCAAACTGAGACAGAGCTTCCTCCACGCTGACGCCGTAGCAAACTTATAGAGAGGTGGAAGAAGTACTCTTTACATTAGTACAAGTAGAAATACTACAGTGTAAAAATACTTTCTTACAAGTAAAAGCCCTGCATACAAAATGTTACTTAAGTGAATGTACAAAAGTATTGACCTTATAATAATATCATCTATAATCTGAATCTGTAAAGTAACTAGTAACTTATTTTGATAAATAAATGTAGTGGAGTAAAAAGTTCCATATTGGCTTCCAAAATGTAGTGGAGTACAAGTAACAAGTAGCATTAAATTGAAATACTCCGGTAAAGTACAATTACACTAAAAACTGACTTAAATACAGTACTTGAGTAAATGTACTTGTGTACATTACACCACTGCTTATAGATCATAGTGTGTGTGTGTGTGTGTGTGTGTGTGTGTGTGTGTGTGTGTGTGTGTGTGTGTGTGTGTGTGTGTGTGTGTGTGTGTGTGTGTGTGTGTGTGTGTGTGAATTGAAACGGTAGGTGAGGGAAGATAAGATGATCACATTGAGAGATAATGGAGATGGGGGAGGAAGAGGGAAGAGTTAGTTATGGCGCGTTTCCACTACAGCGCGGAGCACGGTTTAAGAGAGCTGTGACGTCAGCGGCCCGTCTTTGGTTGCGTTTCCACTTGGCCTAGTACCGGCCGGCGGGTCCTAATTCACAGTTTTTCTGGCCTCATAAAATCGCGGGTCTAGGGCCAGAGACAACGAGGCTGAGTCGGGCTGAGTATGCTAAACTAGAGAGAGCATCGCTGGCAAGGGGGCTACAACTACAACAAGATGGACATATTTGACCGTGATTTAATTGTAATACACGTTTCAAAATGATGCCGAAGTAACAACATACTGATACCGGTTAGTAAAAACCATGAATTAATGCTTTGACAAGTCTGCAGACAGACGGCAGGCGAAAAACCATTTAAAATGCGTGTTTTCTAAATGGAGATTGGCTAAGCTAACGCAGTATATGCTCCGACCGTCCACACTCACAACAACGGCCTATACAGACATAAATAAAGCAGCGACTGTATTCACCATGACACAGGCAGTCTGTGGTTTGTACTTGTTTAACTTTTGTCTAGTTTCTGAACAGATATGAGGAGCTGTGAGCTCTGAGTGCTAACAGCTAACGGCTGTGTTGTTTTTCTGTGGTTCTCTGAAGATCACGTCACGGCTCCGCCTACACTGCGTTACTATAGATACTACCCCAGTTCCTAAACTGTAATGGAAATGCGCCATAAAGTGAGCCAGTCCTAACGAGGCCCAGCCATACCGAGCGGGGCCGAGCGAGGCCGTGTAGTGGAAACGCGCCATTAAACACTCTGACAGGAGAACAAGGGTCAGACCTGAAAGGAATTTCACGCTACGTTCCAGCAGCCAATCCAGGGGGAAATTGAAATTAGAATCTTTTTATTTTTCACCTAACTCGATCACCAGATCAGAGAGGGGGCAAAACACAGTACTCACTTAAATAAGCCGGGTTATAGGGCACAAACTCTTTCCTCTCTAGGGAGCCCTGCTGGTGGTGATGGTTTTTGAGGAGATGGTGGTGGAGGTGTTGGTGACTGAGAGGCGTCTCTTTGCCAAAGGTGGAGAATGATTGATCAGCCGTTAGCTCGGGGCTTTCAAATACCTCTGTGTCGGGGACCGAGTCCATGCCGGGCACGTGCAGGTTGCTGCGGTAGTCCGGGCCCTGGCGCCCGTCAGAGGGCCCGAAGCTCGGCATCCAGCAGCGGTCCGAGTGGCCCAGGGCCTTACACTCCTCTGTGCAGTTAGAGAAGAGGTCAGCGCCTGGGGGGAGGGAACAGAGGGGGAGGGACGGAGAGAAAGAAAACATAAGTTTAAGTCTTTTGCATTTCTTATGCAAGGCAAACAGGGAACATGATACCTGCACACACACACACACTTATATGACACTGTCTGATGAATTTCCGCGAGACTTTCACAATATGTATTTATGTAACCTGCTCTTTGAATCCTCATGTCAAGGCACACGAGGATGTTTTAACATCGATAAGATCAAAGCCGCCCGCACAATAGAGAAAAACAGCTCTTCACACACACACACACACACACACACACACACACACACACACACACACACACACACACACACACACACACACACACACACACACACACACACACACACACACACACACACACACAATGACGGTTGAACAAAGTGACTCATAGGACTGTTGGATATACTTTGGGAAAGCATACAACATATACAAACAAATATGTGCCTCTACGTAGTTTGAGTATTTTCATTCCTTTTTTTTCATTACATTTCTCTTCATGTAATAAAATACTTATTGCTGAATCGAAACTTTCCCAAGGTTCCTACAGTGTCTTTAAAAAAAACACTCAAGACAGTAATGATGTGTTAGGCCCCCCAAACTAAATGGTGAATTGGGGTTTGTCTTGCAGGACTGACAGCCTCAGATTCATCTCAATGACATCACAGCATCACGGTGTGTGTGTGTGTGTGTGTGTGTGTGTGTGTGTGTGTGTGTGTGTGTGTGTGTGTGTGTGTGTGTGTGTGTGTGTGTGTGTGTGTGTGTGTGTGTGTGTGTGTGTGTGTGTGTGTGTGTGTGTCTTCAAAGTCGTTGCCAGCCTATGGGGTTATGTTTGTCTCAATAATATTTGTGTGAACATAAAAATGATCTGTGTGTAAATGTGTGATTTGTAAATGTAAATGTAAAACACCTTCCACAAATGCATTCAACATATTTGCAAACACAAAAAAAAATGAGCAAATGTAAAACGGATCTGCAAATACGCAAAATGTTTTCACAAATGAAAAAAAGATCTGTGAATACTATAATTAATTTAAAAATAAACTAAAGGAATTTGTGATTCTCTCTCTAACATTGACAACTTTCGATCAGGCATTTGTGAATCCATTTTGTATTTGTCGACCAAAAATGCGTTTATGGATCTCAAATCTCTGCTTGTGGATCGTCTTTTTACACACACTGAGTTTTGAGACAAACTTTCCTCAAGGTCTCGGCTAAAATCTACTCGTGTCACTCGGATATTTTCGGAAACCACGTGATGGCCTGCTGATGACGACATTTTCGCATTTCATGATTTCAAAGTAAGAGCATGATGGTTTGTTTAATGCACTGTTTTTGTATTACTATAATGAACAGCGGTACGTTAGATGCATTCTTTATCACCATCATCATAATGTTATAGTGATACAGTTAGTTTGTGTTTGTTTATTTGTTCAATACAGCATATATCGAGCACATTCATATTGATGTTGCTACAGTAAGTATTTAGGCGAAGCAGCCCCAGAGATAACTCTTTCTTCATATTTGTATTGTGTATTCATTCAAGCGGGTCAAAGTTACAAAGCACTTCACATCTTATTAATCGGCCTAGTTTTACCTTACCAGTGCAGATAAGGTAATCTGTAGAAAAGCACCGTATTTAGGTTAGCCTTCATAGTAAGGCTGCTTTAAATGTTGTAATATGTATCATGTCCTTTCTACTTTATATGTATATACACAACACTTACTGTTTATTGCTTTTAATTGTATTTTATTATGTTTATACTTGTTTTCCACACATTTCCCAATGTGTGATGAACTTTCTACCTATCTATCTATCTACCTACCTATCTATCTATCTTTCTAATTACTTGAAATGAAATGCGGAAATGTCGTCATCAGCAGGCCATCACGTGGTTTCCGAAAATAACCGAGTGACACGAGTAGCTTTTAGCCGAGACCGGCAGAAAGTGTGTCTCAAAACTCCGTGTGTGTAAAAAGACGATCCACAAGCAGAGATTTGAGATCACAAACGCATTTTTGGTCGACAAATACAAAATGGATTCACAAATGCCTGATCGAAAGTTGTCAATGTTAGAGAGAGACTCACAAATTCCTTTTGTTTATCTGTAAACTAATTAGAGTATTCACAGATCTTTTTTTAATTTGTGAAAACATTTTGCGTATTTGCAGATCCGTTTTACATTTTCACATTTTTTTTGGTGAGTTTGCAAATCTTTTGAATGTACATTTACACACAGATCATTTTTATGTTCACAAATATAGCCCCATACCAGCCCGCTGAACATGCTCCCTGTGCATCGAATGAACCAAACCACAAACTCAATAGTGTTGAATTACCCAGCCTGCCCCTGTCCCGGGCCCTCGGCCCTCAGACCTGAAAACGAGTTTGCGCGTGGAGTATTACTTTGTGAGGAGTCGTAACGGCTGGAATTCTCTGTGAGAAAATCACCTTTTGTCAGAGAGCAGAGGGGAACGGAGTTAACAGTAAACAGCTATTTAGGCCGAGTGTAAGCCTTAAGCCAAATTGTGTTTTCATTGCCCCATATGTTTTTCTGCAGCAGGGCCCAGATCCCGCATTTGCATGTGTTTTGAAACTCTAAATCCGCTTGTTGTGTATGTGTGTGTCTGAGTCGCTGTTTGGAGCTGCAATCTGAACTGTCCAGCTATCTGCTACTAATCCCTCTGAACACAGACTGATTAGACTAAGGTCTGCTGCCGTCCCAGTAAGCACAACGTGTGTGTGTGTGTGTGTGTGTGTGTGTGTGTGTGTGTGTGTGTGTGTGTGTGTGTGTGTGTGTGTGTGTGTGTGTGTGTGTGTGTGTGTTGAGTTTGCTGAGTGTGTATGTGGCAGTCAGCAAAGGGGGAATTTGCTTTGTTACAAAGCGGATTAATTTGGCTTGCCGTCACTAACAGCTTGGAAAAGTGCCCAGTCTCCTAACGAGAGGGTTTCTTATTAAATATTAACCAACATGCCATAAATACACCATCACATTACGTTTTAATACGGTCTTTTACAGGGGAGGAAACAACCCAGTGTACAGCCTGGTGGGGGAGGGACCAGAACGCATGCTGGGGGCTGACATACCGTATCACTGCACCTGGACACGCAGGGAGTGATGCATTATGGGCAGCAAAAAAAGAATGAGAACACACAGGTCTGCTTCCGTTACAAAATGGATGCTGTGTTAATTCTTAAAATGGGAAAGGGGAGATGTGGCATTTAGACTTTATCACAGAGATAAGACTCTCTCTCTGACACATACACACACGCACGCACGCACGCACGCACGCACGCACGCACGCACGCACGCACGCACGCACGCACGCACGCACACACACACACACACACACACACACACACACACACACACACACACAAAATGGGAGAGGAAGGGTAATTTAAGCCACAGAGCCAGATTAAAACATCTTGATATTTTTGGACATTTTTGGCTAGATGAGAGGTTCCTCTGGCACACCACACTGTAAAATTGAACACACATACACACAGACAGAGCGTGAGCAGTGCTTAAATTGAGAATAAAGGTTGTGGCTAATGCCCTTATCTCTGCACCACGTACTTCTCCAACAATTTTCTCAGAGCAAACAGTGTTCTGCTGCTCGGTCTGCCGTCCACTTCAACCTGGGACCAAGAAGAAGTGTCATCATGTCTCACACTTAGACAGAGCAGCAGAGAAACCAGCAAGCAGACAGGGGGGGGGGGGGGGCGGGTAATGTGATTTTGGAGCGCGTTGACCCTCGTTACTGCTAACGCCTCATCTCATTTTAGCATTCTGCACGGCGCTGGCACAGGGCAAATGCAAAGTCTCGATAATAACCTTCATTTGGTAATTGGTATGCAGGGGTCTGAAAAATGAATTACTGATCAGCGAGCTGTTACCACAGTGATAACATGAAGCGGGCCTGAGGAGGAATCCATCATGGCAGCGGGAGAGATGGGGGATAAGCGCAGAGACTCAATCTTCTCCAAGTGCGTGACATTGGCTGTATTTATAATATGTACTTTACACGTGTAGCAGGACTGATGGGGGCCCCAGAAGAGGCTCTGCAGGGGCCACGGCTAACACTCAGTGCTTTAATTCCAGCAAATTACAGAATGTTCTTTAACATCAACATGACTACACAAAACATTTTCTAGCTTGTACATTTAAATTATTATGCCAAATTATATTTTCAAAGTCAAAAAGGAAGTTAACAAACTATGACGGGAAGAAACTCAGCTATCAGACAATATTAACCATTTTTAGCTAAACGAAACACAAGGGTAATAACAAAGGCTCTGAATTAGCCCTGAGCGAAAAAAATGCTAACACACTTAGCACAGAACTCACGGTAAAATACCCTTATTACTTATCGTATCAGCACAAACAAGATATCGATTAACAAACTGAGATTGCACAGATTCGACAGGTATTAGTATCATTGCTGACCGATCCGAACTTGCGACATGAGAAGCTAACAAAGACATCACACCACGTAGCATTAGATAGCCAACACGGCAATATGTCTTACCTTTGTTGTTTTCTGATCAAAAGTTGTCTTCAATGGCATTAAAACGATAAAACCGCTGCTGAAGGTTAATCCATAGGTTAATCCAATGTGTCTGTGTCACTTTGAAATGATTTCTGATAATCCATCAGCAATAAACCTCGTTTTCAGTTTTCAGATTTCAGATTTTCAATGGTAACGTGTGTGTGTATGTGGAAATTCCCCTTCGATTCTATTGGCTCTAACGGTTCAAAAGAGATGTCAATCATCAAAATCGACCAATGGGTTCCAGAGAAACGGCAAATACACCCATTTCCACCCAAATGACCCCAGAGGTGGGTTTCTTTTTGCTAAACCTCTCTAAAAAGGTCAAATGTCACTTGTTTTGCATCAATCTTGATACAGGGTACTTAATATATGTTATAGTTTGGATTCCTAAAGCTTTTAGTCTACTAACCCATCATTCAAGGGAGGTTTTCACTATAGGTAATGGTTTATTTTTGGACGGACACTATAATTTACAGTTTTTTACTATGTTCAATCTGAATTAAAAAAAAATCTATATTGATTCTGACTTTTCTACATCCAACTCACAGGTTTATCATTGCTTTGAGAAAAAAGATTATTAATTTACCCCTTTTAGAAGGGAAGATGTTGTCATTTGTTCTGGGACCTGAAAAACAGGCTTGGGGCTTAACAGGTTAAATGAGTACCATGTTGACCAGATACAGCATTAAAATGATTTACATTCTTTGTAAATGTTATGCATTTATGCTGTGTTTCAGTGACGATCCAGTTCTGTGTTTCCTCTACTCTCACATAACATTCATTATTGTCTAACGCAGCACACAGAGGAAGATGTTTAACAAGACACACATGCATCAAACTGACACATATTATGCTATTAATGTATTAATGCACGTTTCTACGGGTAATAATGGGTATCAGGAAATATATATTATATGAGAGGGTAAATGCATGCAAGGGTAGAATAAAGTATACTGCATATTAAAAACATGTACCCTATATTATACTACGTCTATATATTTTTTATTATTTCAAATGTTTTTTTGCAATATGATATTTACAGTATATTCTTGCTTAAGTAAAGGATCTGAGTTTTTTGGCACTAATGCTTAAAATTATGAATAGAATAACCATGGCAAAAAATAAACTTTCAGTTGGTCTAACATGTTTGATATGATTTATTCGGTGGAGCATTCACCAGTTAGTTTCAAAAGCGAAAGGGAAGATTTTGACAGTGAAATGTTGAATAGTAGTGTCAGTCCAAGTATTGGTGGTAGGTTTTAAGGAAATAATAGCAGCAGCAGTTATGTACCTATAATGCAAAACGTATGCCTTCAATCGAACTAAAACATGTATTCACAGTTGCATCATGGGGCATCACATCAACACTGCTCCTCCTCACATATCTGCACACGGCACCGTGTTACGGGACGTAACGTGCAATATTTGTACATTTGAATCCTGCTTTTGACCTTTACTGCAAATCCTCCTCTCCCTCTCAGACACTCTGCCACACACAGATACGCCTCGGAAATGATCTTAGTAAGGATTAAAAGGGTCAGAATTTATATAAAGTAAAAATAATCAGTGTGAAATAAGAGCAGAGGTATAGATAAAATAGAAGTATATATTTCCTCCAATTCCTATGAGATTTGTGACTCTTTAAGTGCGTCCTCGTTGGAAAAAAGGCTGAGTAGTTTAGGTCGGGGATGCGTTGGCACGACAACACAGGCAGCAGCAAGCAAAAAGAACAATCTGGTATTGGTGTTGAGACAAACTGTGGGGCAATGAGGGCAAACAGCAGCACCCTGAGAGCACACAGTCACACTAATCATGGAGTATCTGTCCATGTGTAATGCTTATTCATTGTTCAGTAAATGTAGCCCACAATTAAAACAATATGCATTATTGGTCCCACTACATGGAAAAGCGTCTCTCAGAAAAAAAAAGAAAGAAAAAACGGATTTCCTGGCCCTGCCATCCCCTGTTGTAGTGAAGAGGCTAACGCCTGTGACGGCTGACATGGACACGTGTTTATTTAACATTAGCATTTGTGAAACACTGACTGTACCCTCACTGCTGACAAACTAAATTAGCACACAGAGAGTAAAGCCGGCGCTGTTTTTGTCAGCGTTGTGGGAGCACAACTGCGGGACGCTTAGCCACGCTATCAATTATCATAATCAAACAAAGACTTAATGCACAGCAAATAATCTGTTTAAGGGCCCTAAGCTGGCTGATAACTCTGCAACAAAGTAACAGCATCCTTTCTGCCACACCAAGGGTACTGAAAGTTAGCAGAGTGCTGCTGGGCCGCTGCACCACTGGAGAGAGGAGAGTTGAACAGAGGCACGAGATGAAATGTAACCTGTAATGGAACGGGTTTAAGGTAACTCAGCACAAATGTACTACAATGATCACCCTCTCCTGCAGAAGGGCCCTTTGTTAGAATAACATTTTAACACCTTAAATATGTGGGCTTTAGCAATTGTTTGGACAACATCTAGCATTCGACAACTTTTTGTTAAAATCATGTTTCTTTTTACACTGAGCTAGATGGGGAGTCATGCATGAGAAATACTAAACTGATTTAGGAACCATGAAACTACTTTCACACAGAGAATCAGGACATTGGTTTCAAATGTGTGCTATATTCAGGGTATATCTAGTTTTATTTGATCAGATTCATCTTAACCAGGCAAGGATCTAACATTTGGCACCGCGGCATATTTTGTTAAATGATACAGAAAGGGATTATATTGCTTAAAGTAAGGCATCAAAGAATGTCCCTTTGCTGTTAAAACCAGAACTTGTGTATACATTCCTTAGCCTCACACATGACATGCAAAAGCCCCAAAATAGGACACCCACACAACTGGCTCGGACCCGGTTAGGAGAGATCTTCCACAGTGGGGACAAAGAGAGACCTGGAGCTGGGTGAGGGTCTGACTGCGCTGCAGCTGAAACACACTGTTCACTGGTGTGACAGTGGAGGCTCCATTAGGCCCGGTGAGGCTGACAGAGAGCTGCTGCTGAATGGAGCCATAAAATCAGCATTCAGTGGGGCCCTATTGTATGAGCTAAGATAGGCTCCTTTAGAAATAAAAAAAGGATGGGTCTGAAAGAATGTGGTCAGGGAGGATAAAGAGAAGTGCAGAGGGAGTGCAGTTGAAGAGGAGCTGCATGAATGATTGCATTAATTAATTAATTCAATGAACGAATGAATCGTCTGTTTTGTTTGTTGCGGCCCAACCTATTTGGTCCACTTCCCAGCACTCCAGAGCACGGCCTCATTAAACAGCCTGTCACGTTCTGCGGAGCGACTCCAGCACCGAGTGACCCGGCACAGGGAGCAGCTCCTCATTAACACTGCCAGATATTTACCAACAACACCTTTCATTGAATCATCTCGTGTCAGAAAAGACAGCCATAAATATTAAGAAACATGTTCCTACTGCAGGCAGCTCACAGAGCCCAAGCCATCTTAAGCTTTTTTCTTCTTTAAGAACCACAAGCCACAGTGTCACAAGAGAGAAATCAGAATGTCTCGGAGTAACATTAACCCCCCTGTCGTGTTCGGGTCAAATCTGACCGCTTTACTACTTACATCAATCATAAATATTGTGTTTTACATTTGATTGCTTCAAGGCCTTATGATATTCTCCACAGTAGACATTTGAACATATCAACTTTGAAACAGCTATGGTGTTCCTGGTCCAAAATGATCCCTACCTTGAATGGGTAACCGTAGATCAGGGGTCTCCAACCTTTTTTAGGATGAGAGCTACTTTCAAAAAATAAAACAAGTTGTGAGCTACTTTTACTTGTTTTTTGCAGTGTATATATTTAACACATTTTAACGTTATTATATGCTTACCTTTAACCTTTGTGCGCTGTTTGGGTCTGTGGGACCCGTTTTCAGAGTTTACTAAAATAAAATGTATGCAATTTAATTATTTTAACCTGCTTTATTTGGGGGTGGACCTCACCTAGATGCATGCACCCCCGGGAAGATTTTTTTTTTAAATGTTGAAGTGAAATGCATCAATCTGGAGCACTTAGAGCACAAAATGAATTGATGGATACAGCTCTCAACACTCAGATGAAAGGGAGCTGTATACTTTTCAATAATCCAAACATCTTTAGAATATGATCACAACCAATAACAAATCATTTAAACTGGTTTATTTCTAACTTATGTTACCTAGTTAGCATTCTTTCTTTTTATTTATGCATATTTTACTAATCACTCCCCTTTTAAACTGTTTTTTTTTACTGTCCTATAGTACACATTGGAATGATTTCTTACTTTATTTTGTACAACTATATTAAATAGATAAAGGTGTGCTCTAATAATAAACATATTTGTAAAGTGGGGGGACACAAACGGGATTTCGAAAAGTGGGGGGGGACATGTCCCCCTGTCCCCAGTGGAAATTACGCCATGCGTGTGTACGTCAAGTGCAATAAATATAATATGCAAGTTGCAACACACACACAGTAAAACTCTGACCCTCATGTGCTTTATAGGCTGGCATGACTAGGCTGTGTTCAATGGGGCTGATGCAGTGGCGTAACTATCTGCGCTAGCAGCTCTGGGAGGGGGAAAAACATTTTGGAACGTTGATGCTCATCCTAATTTTCGGCCTTGATGTAACAACATTCATAATTAAAGGGGACCTATCACGCAAAATGCACTTTTGTACGTCTTTTATACATGAATATGTGTCCCCGGTGTTCCAGGGAACTCACCAAGTTTCAGAAAACACAACCCTCTCTATTTTCCTCCATACCCAAATCTCTAAAAAAGGGGCTGCAACGGATCTGATAAAAACTGATCCAGATTTGAACACTATTGGGCCAACTCTCCACCTATCAGGGGAATGTGGGGTTGGGCCACGGCCGGCCATTGCCGTTCGAAAGCGCTGGAGACGCTGTAGTACATATGCCAGGCCTGTAAGTGGCGCTGTAGTCTGCCACAAAAGCAGCGAAGAAGACTTCCCGCCCATAGTTACCATGGTTACCCTTCTGTTTATTCTCCGCTGTGGCTTTCTTTCTCCCTCCCCGAGGCAAGCGTTTGCTCCCGCTGCTTTAATTCAATGCAATCCCTCCCCGTCGAGGCAAGCACTGTAATTCTCTCCGGTTAGTCCACCAGCAGATGACAAACACCCACCTCTCCGCCTCTTCCAAGGAACGAGGGGACCGTGCGGGAGAGTTTCAGTTTCAGTTTCTTTCGCCGGTCAAGATGTCCATTAAAGTTTAAATCTTCCGGACTAAATTAGAAAAGTGCCGGTCAAAGGTCTTCTTTGTTATTTATTGAGCTTTAAAACAAATGAATAACGACTCTATATAATAAAACACGGAGGACGGAGATCTCTTTTTCTCCCCCTCTTCTGACAGCCCAGCAGCTGATCAGAGCACGTCTCCCCTCTCCTGCAGGGGGGCGTGGTCAGCAGAATCAGACCCGTAGACAGCAAACAGCACATAGAGCGAAATGAGGCATGGCTAAAATGCATGATCTGTTTGGTATTTTGAAAACAGAAACGTATAAATATACCTTATATAGGTATGGCCCTACAATATATCATTTAAATATAGCATGATAGGTCCACTTTAAGTAAAGGTAACACCCTTTTCACCCCGGTTACACTTTTAATTTGCCCTGTACGATGGGCGCTGTAAGTGATGAAAGTGGGGGATGTTGGCTTATCTGGCGCCCGCAGCTCACAGCCAAAGTGCGAGTGAGCGTGGGAGCGAGGTACCGGCGCTGTTGTTATTAGCATCTGGTGCTAGCTGCGCTAACGGATATAAGAAGAAGATGTTTCTACAACAAAGGTGGAGGGGAGCTCTCTCCTGTCAGACTGGGAGGCTGATAACTACAGCTCAGTGAGGTAATGGACTCTCTCAGGGTTTAGATAGTTCACTTTAGTCTAAGTTATCTCAGTGGGTCTCAAACGTTTTGATCACAATTTATGTAAACACATATTTCCAAGGCACTCCTTTATAATTATTGAGATAAACAGGTTTGAAATCATTTCAATGCATACTATAGGACAGTAAACCAAAAATATTGTTTAGAACTGGAGAGATAAAAAAATGCTAAATTACTAAATAAATGTTAACTAGGTAAAATAAGATATGAATGAACAACAAAAATAAAATAAGTTACATTGATTTGATATTGGCTATGGTAGGTTATTGGTTATGTTCATATACTTATTTGATTATTAAAATGTAAACCGATCTTTTTCATATGGGTGTTTTAGAGTTGTACCCCCAGGTCTAGTCTCTAGTAATTGTGTGCTCAAAGTGCACCAGATTGAAGCATTTTACTTTAAAATGTTCAAACGTTTTTTCCCGGGAGGGCATACCCCCGGACCCCCCTAGAGGAGGTGATGTCCACCCCCCAATTCAACCATGTTCATACAATACTGAATACATTTGAAGCCTTTTTGATGGATATTACCTATGTCAATAAGTTTCTGTTTTTGTAGTGTATTTGTCTTTTGTAGAGATTTTTATTTACTCTTTATATATTCTATAGGGGGGGGGGGGGGCGCCACCAAAAATCTTGCCTAGGGCATCAAATTGTCTAGAACCGGCCCTGCTTTCATGTCATGTGATACCTTGCGTGGTGACGAACCGTTTAATCAACCTGTACTGTACTGTAGCTAGCAGCAGCAAGTTCGGCAGCATTATAACAAATGTAATAGCTTGCATTTATAATGTACAGCAAACCAAAGCACAAGAGCGGCGCTCAAAAGAGAAAGGACAAGAGTGAGTGTATGTCCGTGCCGTGCGTGTGTGAGCGCATCAGCGTGCGCTTATGTTTGGGGCCAACCACAACCTTGTTACGCCACTGGGCTGATGTGTTGTAGATCTGCCAGAAGGAAAATCATGGTCAAACTCCTTATGAAGTGTGCGGTGAGGTGCTGCTCCACATTGCTTTTCTTCCCGACTGCAACGCTGGTCCCGCAAATCAAGCAAGAACGTGATTGGTCGATATTCATTGTGGGGGTGGAGGGAGGAGGGGTGTTAGATAGATATAGAGCTGTAGTAAGTAGATAGAGTTCGCTATGATTGAGGTTTCGTTTATGCATAGGGTAGATTTCCTTTTTTTTTGTGTGTATTTTTTACATTTTGGATTTGCTTGGCGAGCTACTTATTGAGGGCTTGCGAGCTACCGGTAGCTTGCGATCGACGTGTTGGAGACCCCTGCCGTAGATTATGTTCATCCGTCAGATAATACACATCCAAATTGACAACGTTAATTTTGGAATACATTTTCAGTGTCCATCCTTTGTATATTCACTGCAGTTTTTCATAAAAAACAGTAATCATTGTTTTGGGCGTTAAATAAAATGTGATTATGATTCGTGATTTTTGTGTTAATGTAAGAGCAGATAAAACAGAGTGGGGAACACAAAGTAAGGGGGGAGAAACGAACACGACAGGAGGGTTAAGAAACATGTTTCCATCCAGGGCTCACAGGCTCCCAGCCATAATAAGCTTTTTTTCTTCTTCTTTAACAACCACACACCACAGTGTCACAAGAGAGAAATCAGAATGTCTCAGAGTACCGCATCATCAGCATTAAAGCTTGGACACAGTGAAATGCCTGGATGCTGCTGACTCCAGTCCTGTGGTACGCTGGCTCTAATTAAAATGGGCCTGTTTCTTTTCTCCAGCCTACACAATGTGCTCCATCTGAGCAGAAGAGTCCAGTATACAGCCGCGGAGAGACAACCTGCTCCCAGAGGCACAGCCGTTTGCTAATCAGCAAAGCCTACTCCAGTGCTTCATCGATTTACCCTTTGAACACACAGCTTCAATCAAGTTAAGCACAGTGAAGGAAGAGGCAGGTCACACACCTGCAGCAGAGCGCTTCTTACCGGAGGAATGTCCACGGTTGGTGGCGTCGTGGTCGCTGTCCCCCTGCTCGCTGTCTCCGTGGCCGCTGTCTTTGGAGCTGACCAGGTCTGCCTCCTGGAAGGCCGAACTGAAACCAAAGAGAATGTTCCATTAAAGCCTCACACAGCTTACTTACTTTACTGTCGCTATTTTAACTATATTTTGATGATAATACTTTTCTACTTGTGTCCGGCAGTGGCTCAGTCAGTAGGGGCTTGGACTGGGAGCCGTAGGGTCGCTGGTTCAAGTCCCCGACCAGACCTAAATATGGAGTGTGGACTTCTACTTGGAGAGGTCCCAGTTCACCTCCTGCCCTGCCGTGGTGCCCTTGAGCAAGGCACCGGACACCCCCCTTCCCCCCCACTCCCATTGCTCCCCGGGCGCTGTACAATAGCTGCCCACTGCTCCTAGTACTAGACTCCTTGTACTAGGATGGGTTAAAAGCAGAGGCCAAATTTCACTGTGTGTGCTGTGTGCTCTGCATGTGTGACCATTAAAGAGGGTTTCATCCCTCCCTATTCTATTCTTCTATTCTATTCTACTTTTACTTGAGTAACATTTTGAATGCAGGACTTTTACTGTAACAGACTATTCCTACACTCTGGTACTTCTACTTTTACTCAAGTACAAGATCTGAGTACTTCTACTTTTACTCAAGTACAATATCTGAGTACTTCTCCTAGCTCTGGTTCTGAAACGATGAAGTGTTAAGGTGACAGGTGAGCAGCATATGTACCTGTTGACGCGTCTCGGCCTGTCAACCAGGTAGCTGAGTTCAGCTCGCTGGTGTTTGGTCTGAAAGAAAAGAGGAAAATATCAGTGTGTGTGTGCTCGGGCCCCATGTGTAACACCATCACCACCACCCAAACCGAAGTGATGCAAAACACACAGTGCACTACTGATGTAAACTGTGAATTAGCCTGCGCTGTGTACAAGCATTACACATATCACTCACATCTGGTGATGGGGGGTGGGGGCAACCAACCTCTCTCTCTCTCTCTCTCTCTCTCTCTCTCTCTCTCTCTCTCTCTCTCTCTCTCTCTCTCTCTCTCTCTCTCTCTCTCTCTCTCTCTCTCTCTCTCTCTCTCTCTCTCTCTCTGTTTAAACTCTTACCTCGTTTGATAAAATGCTGCCGTTTGATATGATGTCGGGCTGCTGGTCTGTGTACCCTGTCACTACGGCCCCGCACGGGTTGTGTTCGGTGTCGGTGCTCCTAGACGGACTGCACGGCTTTAGGAACATGAGGTCGGTTTTGGCAGACTCTGGAGTCAGACATACCTGGTAACAATAGTTCTGATTTTGATGGTGAGAGCCGAAGCTCCCTGACTCCTCCACGGGCACTTGAGCCGTACCGGCCCCGCTGACGTTACCGGCGCTTTGCACCAGCATGATATCCGACTTGGTGAGCTTTTTCTTGCGGGCCCGGGCCTGCCGGGAGCAGCACGAGCTGCACCCCAGGCAGCACTCGCTGGTCAGGCAGCTGTAGATGTTGAGCTTTTTATCTTTCTGGCAGCGCACGGCCAGCACGATCATGACCAGCAGGAATATGAAAGAGACGGAGCCCAGGGCGATGATGAGGATGAGGGTGAGATCCAGGGTCCCCTCTTTGGCCTTGGCTGTGCCCCCCCTGTTCCCTACGCCACGGCCTTCAGCTACGCTGTCCACCAGCATTACCAGCACGCTGGCGCTGGAGGACAGCGGCGGCTGGCCGTGGTCCCGCACCTCGATCAGCAGGTCGTACAGCTGGTGGGGGTCTCGCTTGGCAGACACCCGCCTCGCCGTACGGAGCTCACCTGTCCTCCAGTCCATCCGGAACATACCATTTTCGTTCCCCCTCTGGATGCTGTAGGACAAACGGGCATTCTCTCCGTCATCAGCATCCATGGCCACGATGCGGGTCACCAGGTAGCCCGGTTCAGCGGTGCGCGGCAGAGGCTCTTTGGCTGTGCCGTTCTTCCCCAAGGGAGCCAGCACCAGGGGGGCATTGTCATTCTGGTCCACGATGATGACTTTGACTGTGGAGTTGGTGGACAGCTCCGGGGTGCCCGCGTCTTTGGCCTGCACCATGAATGTGAAATCCTTCAGCTGCTCGTAATCGAAGGATCTGAGCGCGTACAGATAGCCCGTCTCCTCATTGATAGACACATAGGTTTTCACTGACATGCCCTGGATGTCACACTCTAATATGGAGTAGCTGATGAGCGCGTTCAGCCCGATGTCCGGGTCCAGGGCCGTCACAGCGTGGATGTAGGCCCCCGGCACGTTATTCTCGGTCACATACACATCATATATGGGCTGCGTAAAGGTGGGCGCGTTGTCGTTCTCATCTGACACCTGGACTCGGATGGATTTACTGGTGGCAAGAGAGGGCGTCCCTTTATCCCGCGCCACCACAGTAATGGAGTAAGAGTCTGCCTGCTCCCGGTTCAACGGACCGTCAGTCACTATAGTGAAATAATTCCTGAAGGATGTTTTTAATTTAAACGGAACATCACCGATGATCTCCACGTGGATCTGTCCGTTCTCCTCTGCGTCCCGGTCCGTCACACTGAGCAGCGCGATGACGGTGCCCGGAGCCGCCTTTTCGCTCACCGACTCGGTGACGGTGCTGAAGGTGATCTCCGGAGCATTGTCGTTTAAATCGGTGACTTTGACCAGCACTTTGCAGTGCGCGGCCACGGCGTTTGGCCCCAGGTCCTTGGCCTGGACAAAGATCTGATACAAGCTGCTCTCCTCAAAATCCACCTCTCCGCGCACCTCGATGCGCCCGGTGCGCGGATCTATGCTGAAAAGGTCCTTTACGCGGTTGGATATGTGGTTACTGAAGGAATAAACTATCTCCCCGTTTAGTCCTTCATCCATGTCGGTGGCGTTCAGCTGTATAACCAGCATGCCCACCGGTGCGTTCTCCGAGAGGCTCACCGTGTAAACGGGCTGGTCAAACACCGGCACGTTATCATTAGAGTCCAGCACTTTAACCACCAGCAGCGCGGTGCCAGTTCGGGGAGGCTGGCCGCCGTCCACCGCGGTCAGCACGTACCTGTGCGCCGCCTGCTGCTCCCGGTCCAGAGGCTTTTCCAGGACCAGCTCTGCGAACTTGTTTCCGTCGGTTTGGGTCTGCACATCCAAGTAAAAGTAGTTGTTAGTGGTGATATCATACGTGCGTAAAGCGTTAGAGCCCACGTCCGGGTCGAATGCGCTCTCCAGAGGGAACCGGGTGCCCGGGACGGCGCTTTCTGAGATTTCCACCGTGATGTCTGTCTCCGGGAAGCTGGGCGGGTTGTCGTTAATGTCTACCACCTCAATTTCGACCCGAAACAGCTCAAGCGGGTTCTCCAAGAACACCTCCATGTTGAGCTGGCAGCTCGCGCTCTGCTTGCAGATCTGCTCCCGGTCGATCTTTTCGTTAACGAACAGGACGCCGTTCTCTAGGTTCACCTCCAGGTACGGTGTCCGAGAGCTGGGCACCACTTGGAAGCGGCGGGATGCCAATTTGGTAAGGTCCAGTCCCAGGTCCTCGGCAATATTCCCCACCAAGATGCCATGGTCCGCCTCCTCCGGCACAGAGTAGCGTATCTGGGCGAGCACTCCATCCGTGATGCACAAGACAACCAAAAGCACAATCATCGCCGGAAAAACAAGTGCACTTGGGTAAAAAATATTATAAACCTTATTATCTTCTGTTATTGGACAACATTTCCATTTCCATCACCCATTTTAGTCGGGAGATAAAGTCTCCAAATTGCGTTAAAGTCTCAAAAAAAGCGTAAGGTGTCCGGAGAAATGTGCCCCATTAAAAGAGAGGCATTTTGGTTTATTAAAGGAGTTTTTATAACAGCAAAAGCTCTTTTCTATTCTCTCCCGTTGCCTTGTTTTTTTCAGATGTGTCCCGGAGAAGCTCCAGCGCGCATTACGATGAGGCGCAGTGCTGCTGGTGATGAAACCAGTCTGGAGAGAAGTTGGAAAAAGAGAAAATAAATATCCATTTATAAAAAAAAAACAGGAGAAACGTTTTCTATTCTGTTATTATCCCTATTTAGAAATACAAGTCAGTGTTGTCCTCTTGCGTTCTGGCTCTGTGTCTTTGGCACCCTGCGCCCTCACTGCGTCCCCTCCACTCCACTCTCTACTGACGCTGTTCACTCAACTATTTGCTTTTTCCCCTGCATCGCACCTCCCCCTCTCAGCCCCCGCGGGTTTAAGTCACGCTGAGAGCTCCCTGATTGGATAACGGGGCTGCCTGTCAGTGCCCGCTCAGCCCATACTCTCTCTGTATGCGTCTCTTACCTCGCTCTACCTCCCCTTCTCTTCCCTTTAGAATACCTGACGCAAAAGCGAAGAGGGACAGAGAAAGACAAGGCTGGATAGATATGACTTTAACCCATCGGCTGCTAACCCCCAATCCCACCCCCACCTATGCGCAATGTAAAGCGCACCAGTTGAGCCTTTGCGTGCTCAGAGTGAGGAGGACTTGTTGACTTGGGTGTGTGAGCCTGCTAGGTTAATGCATGCAAATGTTGTGAAGTGTATGCAGGGAATCATCGGCCATCCACGGGCTGCTCTTAAGGATGTGCGTTATCATTACACCCAGTAGTTGAAACGTTATTAACTCACCTCCAGCCGCAGCAGCGGGGCAGGGAGGCAGGGAGAGGGGCATATGCAGAGCTCATGCGACCCCTAGCGGCACACGTGCTAACCAGAGTCTGACTCATAACAAGAAGCAAATAGACTAAATTATGTTAACCATAATGCTGTGCTTATTACAAAACAATTACAAGAAAACCCTTTCAGACCCAATTTAAGTCCACTCAATGTCAGTGTTCCTTACCCTATATCAAACACTGAATAACTAAATGTGTCAACTAAGGTCTTTATTAGATATCTACTGTGACAGTGTGACATGGACGGATGGACACATGTAGGGCCACACAGGTCTGTGCAGTCTATGGTCTGTACCTGTCATTCACAGAGGTGCACTCACTGCTCTGGAAGCACTAACATCCAAATATAAATGTGCATGTCATTTGAATGAGTTTTAGTTCACAGGAATAGTCTTATGAGGTTGGAAAACAAGCCCGATACTGCAGCCTACTAAATTGGAGAGAAAATATTACAACATGAATAATACAACGGTATTAAAAGCAGACAGTATTACTAAAAGTAGTCTGAGAATAGACTACCAAAGGAGTCATTTACATACAGCAGGGTTTATACTCGTGAATTTAATCAGAGAATCCAATTGAGCCATTTTCCTTTTGCAGACACGACTCCCCATCTCTGTCTGTATTTTAGAATATTAATATTCCAGCAATCAAGCAATTGCACATGACATCAAAGCCATAGTTGTTTAAATATTAATGTATTATTTATAATTGGTACATTACAAAGGGAGAAATGGGCCCTAGCTTTCCCAGCTATAGTGGAACTATTTACTTAAAAGGAATTCTTAATTTATTCAGATGTTTAATACAATGGATGATTCTGATGTGGTTTAAGACGGATGAGTTATTAATGCCTTAACCACATTAACTGTGTGTGTTTCTCATGTTGAACCGAGAAGCGTGTTCATATACCTGAACTTTGTGAGTACATATACTAGCAGGCAGAATGCGTGCAGAAGTTGTTTTGTAATCTTTCTTTATTTTTGAATTTTATTCTGGACTCCTTTCTGTGAACTGATCTGTCCTAACAGGAAGTGTGTGATCTGAGCAGCAGACCGAGTGCTCCCCCTAGTGAGCGACTACAGCACCACACCCCCACACTGCTCCACCATGACTGTGTGCTGTGCGGAGTCCATGATGGTCACACATCCACCTTCTGAGCTGCAGAGAGTTCAACACACAGTGGGTGATTCACATGTCTGCAAACTGTCAGAGCTCACAGAGGAGAATCACCACTTCTCTAAATCAACTTCCATCTGGTCAGTGGTACAGTCAGACATGCATCATACATGCACACAGTAACCCAGATGAAGCACTGACACAGAAACCATCTTCGCAGTCATGAACAATAAATGATTTAACTATATAAAATGATTACAGCAGTCTCTCATACACACAGCAGCAGAGCAGCCTCTTATCCTGATTTACAAGGTCATAACATCCTATTCTCTTGTCCTTTTAAAGGTAAAAATAGAGTGTAGCGACCAGTAGTGACTGTCTTTTGCTGGGTAAAAAGAATGTCAAGTTCCTCAAACATTGCAGTGGGCAGTTAGAACAGTTAGTTTTTAAATAAAACTAAAAAGGGCGCCTCAAGCAATCGCACCCATTAGATCATTAGAGCTGGAGAAAGAGCATGTAATCATCAAGTGCTATAAAGCTACAGGCACCACAGAGTCATCTGAAACCAAGCTTTAACAAGCACACTATCAAATGTCCCTGTGGTGTCACATGGGGACATTTAGATGTTAGGATGGCAACATTGGGCTACATAAAGCACAACAAAGTCTGCTAGAAGCACGTCTATGGCAAAAATACACACTGTGTCCTACACACTGCACAGGGCTGTGTTTCTTTTTAAAGTGACATTTAATCAGCTCCTTGTACCAAAGAAAAGGCCGTTTTTTAATATGAAAGGACTCTGCACTGACACTTCCTGGGTGTTACGTGCCAGGCAGACTGTACTTGTGTGGTTCTCCTTCCCTCCTGTTTTTCTCTTCTCCCTGGCTGCGTTTCACTTCTCTTATTTTTCATTTCCTCGCTCCTCGGTCTCGGTCTCACCGGAAGTTGATTTGTCTGCGCCATCTTGAGTAGCGTCCCAATGGCCTTATTTCTGCCGGAGGACCGAGGAGCGAGGATCGAGGAGCGAGGAGCGATAATGGAGGAGCGATAACCGAGGAACCACCAGACCATCCTTCGATGAAATCCTCAGACACTCGCCCCGCCCCCTTACTGTGTATCGCTCACTGATTGGACGATGCAGCGCATGCACTGATCTGATGCTTCTTGACATGAGAGCAGTTTCCCAGCGGAGTGAAGAAAACACATGAACCTTAAGGGGCTCACTCCTCAGTTTATGCTGTGTTTTGTTTCAATGAATGCATCATTCAGTTACAAATATGTGATATATCTGAACAACAAAGTGGTCAAAAATTATTTTATTCATTTATTGGAAACATTTTCATGATCGCTTTTTCGTTTTACATTTTCATTTATTGTCATTTCCATTCAGTCAGTCATTAAGTGCTATTTAAAATGTTAATTTGCTACATATCCACACAAACAAACAAAGTGTGCAATCCAATGAATGTTAATCTAACTGGGTTTTGATAGATAACATATCTCTTTTTCTTCTCTGAATTATTTTATTTCTATTGTGCACTCTAATCAAACTAATATTCGTTTATACATTTTAAGAATGGCGTTTATCTTTTTTGAGAATTAGTTCTTATTTGATTTGATTTATTTGGGTCTACAACAGATGATACAAATGTTTGTGTCAGTAAATGTGTACTAACAGAGGCGGGGGTGTTTGTGAAAATAACGGGGACAGAGCTGCTGTCAGACGATCAGCTGTGCGGCGTCATCACAAACGGACGTCGCTTCACGTGACGCTCCGGAGGAAAGGACGTCCCATTGCTCTTAAAACTCATTTCCCTGCTTCTCGTGGTTTCCTTGCGTCTCTCCATGCTTCCTGGTGGGAGGGACTAGTCGCAGGGAAACGACGCAAGTGAGGGACGCGAGGAATCCATTTAACCGAAGTGAAACGCAGCCCTAGTCTTCTGCACAGCTAATCAGCAGCTGATCAGTACCTGCCTGTGCACCAGAGTCTGATGGCTGATTGGATCCTCTCACCCTCAGCTGGCCTATCAGCAGCCAGGGCCGACCATAAAGGAGGCACCCAGGAAGTCTTCTCGCTCTCTCACTCTGGGCCTGTTGCTGATGGAGGAGCCTGCAATTGACTGCCTTGTTTAGCAACTCATTCTCTTTGTTTTGTCTGACCTTTGTGAAAGTGTGTGTGTTGAGAGGTGGAGGAGTTAGGTAAGTTAGGGGTATCCTTTACACTTCTCATCACGTAGATAACTAATGTTTAGACACACTAGGTTAGCGGATTGTTAGTAGTAGTTTAGTTAGTGAGGGTTTTTGTTTGAGTTTTAGTTTCAAAGGATAGATGTAGAGATAGGCCTGGGTTTGTTATGCTTGTTTCTTTTGTTTGGCACAATCCTTCGACTCCTCCTCCTCCTCACCCACAGAGTATTTCTGTTCAATTTATGTTCAGTTCAAGGGTTACAAGAAATAAACCTTTTGTCAACCTTCACGCTGACTCTCAATTATTGGTTGTCTTTAGCTCAGGAAAATAGAGATCCCGGACGAGCCCCCATTTGTGTTACGTCCCCACTAAGGTCTAGGGGACCTGGAGACAATAACACACAACAACCAATAAAAATGAGGGAGTCAGCGTAAAGGTTGACAAAAGGTTTATTTCTTGTAACCCTTGAACTGAACATAAATTGAACAGAAATACTCTGTGGGTGAGGAGGAGGAGGAGTCGAAGGATTGTGCCAAACAAAAGAAACAAGCATAACAAACCCAGGCCTATCTCTACATCTATCCTTTGAAACTAAAACTCAAACAAAAACCCTCACTAACTAAACTACTCAGAACTGGACAAAACAGAGTACAGGGGTGGCAACAATCCGCTAACCTAGTGTGTCTAAACATTAGTTATCTACGTGATGAGAAGTGTACAGGATACCCCTAACTTACCTAACTCCTCCACCTCTCAACACACACACTTTCACAAAGGTCAGACAAAACAAAGAGAATGAGTTGCTAAACAAGGCAGTCAATTGCAGGCTCCTCCATCAGCAACAGGCCCAGAGTGAGAGAGCGAGAAGACTTCCTGGGTGCCTCCTTTATGGTCGGCCCTGGCTGCTGATAGGCCAGCTGAGGGTGAGAGGATCCAATCAGCCATCAGACTCAGGTGCACAGGCAGGTACTGATCAGCTGCTGATTAGCTGTGCAGAAGACAGGGAGAAGAGAAAAACAGGAGGGAAGGAGAACCACACCAGTACAGCCTGCCTGGCACGTAACACTGGGAATCAGAGGTGTGTGCTTATGCCTTATGACATGAAGTTGAGTCATATTGTAAAGTCTACATTTCCTGTCTTATACTTACTGCTGCTTGTGTGTCCGGGGCGGGAGATTCAGGTGATTGGTTGTTGGTCTAGCTTCAGACATGCCCGCCGGCAAGCTTCAACGCACGCCGCCGTGTGTAAGCTCCGTTAGTCCTAACATTTCTGTTTGCATTTGGTAGGGTCGAATAATTATGTATATACTTATACAGTACCTATGATAAGGAAACACAATCTAGGAGTTCAAATTGATCTTGACTTGAACCTTAATGTGGGACTTGTTAGTTTCAACTTCAGACTTGGGCTAAGCTCAGGTCACCTCACTCACCTCACAAGAACTGTCTATCAAAACAGTGACACGTTCGCTGAAATTCTGTAAAATGTAAATAAACCCTGAACAATAAAACACATAAAAACATCAACATTATAACTAGCCCGTTCAGTATTATACAGAAACGCAGAATAACAGGACGTTGCATCACAGACAGGTATCTCATGTCGCAGAAGGAATGGCGTTACTAAAGCAAGAAACCCAAATCACACAACTCAACAAGTCTCCTTTCACTGCAGCCACAGCTGCACCATCCTCTCTACTGCCTCAATAATTACTCTACAACTATAAAATGGCAAGAAAATATCAAAAATGTAAATGAAGGTCATTATAGCCCTTACTCACCATTGCTTGTAAGTGTCCAGCCGTGCTTTTGTGTCTTGCCGATGCCTTGGTTAGACAACTCAAGTTCCAAACCCTCTATGGCTCCAAACAGTGGATCAGTTGTGAATATCAGGCGTTCCCAGCAGTGAGCAGTGTTCCTCGGAGGTTGAAAGGTACCACTGTAGTTAGTGAATTGAAAGTGGTGGACAAACCCATTACCCGGCTGCGACAGGCTTGCTAGCTTCACCAAGTCAATTTCTCCCCCGCTGTCAGCCATTGTTGGTTAAAAAAATTGCTTTAAAATCTAAACTCAAATATGTTACCTTGTGCAGGTTGCTAAGGACGCTACAGATACAAGCTGTGTCCCAATTCACCAGGAACACCAGGGTCTCGATTGTGGCCCCCCAGCCGTGTCTCCTGTCCTGACCCAGGAGGTCCAGCAGCACCTTCAGGGACTCCCTGCTCAGCCTGAAATCAGGGCGTGTATCCTGTTCATTAAAAAACCTGTCCAGGACAGGGACGCTTACGTTGATCCTGCAGTACAGGGGCCTTGGCTGGTAGAGGGAAAGGTTGAGAAAAAAGGTGTGCCAGCAGGTCGCTACCGCTAGCTACCGCTAGCTACCGCTACACACGCTAGTGTTTGCTAGCTCTGACAATCCAATCAGAGAACGCCAAAATGCCGACGTCATCGTAGGCCTGCTAAATGGCCCCGGTTAATGGTTACTGGTTAATAGGTTTTTTCTATGTTCTATATTGTGAAGGTTCAAAGGTCATTTACTTTATTTCACCTAAACTTAATTTTGGACTCCAGGCCTTACCCAGCTATGATGGAGCGTAAACTTTCCTGTAATATTTAATAATAATAATAATAATAATAATAATAATAATAATACATGAGACTTATATAGCGCTTTTCTAAAAACTCAAAGACGCTTTGACAGAGAATAAAAAACAACAAAAATACAAAAAGAGATAAACAAAAACTGAAAATAGGGGGGGGGGGGGGTGGTCAGTGGTTGAATGCAGTGTTGAACAAGTGGGTTTTGAGTGATTTTTTTAATGCGGTGAGGGAGGAAGAGTCTCTGATGGATTGGGGTAGTGAGTTCCATAGGATGGGAGCAACAACGGAGAAGGCTCTGTCGCTCCAGGACCTGAGGTTGGTCCGGATGGGGGGGGGCAGGAGGTCGGTCCGGATGGGGGGGGGACAGGAGGTTGGCAGCAGCAGAGCGGAGGGGAGCGAGTGGGAGTGTGTCTGTGGAGCAGGTCAGTCAGGTAGGATGGGGCCAGGTTATGGAGGGCTTTGTATGTCATTAGGAGGATTTTGTACTGAATTCTCTGGGGGATGGGGAGCCAGTGGAGCTTGATGAGGACGGGTGTAATGTGTTCACGGATTCGGGTGTGGGTGAGTAGACGGGCGGCGGAGTTCTGGATGTATTGGAGTTTGTTGATGATTTGTTTTCTTTTTTTAAGAAACATGTAAATTAAAAATACAGTGAGCTGTCGCAAGGAATATTGGTTTTGACAGAGTAAACCAAGGCAATCATTTGACACTTAAAGGATAATTGGGTCCTATTTTTCTAAATTCAGCCATCCTCACTGTCACTGTAATCATACTAACCAAGTTATTGCTGGGATCTGAGAACACAGTAAGCACCACATTACACACTACAGTGATCATTACAGTCACATTAAAGGGGGCAGTGATTCGGTGTGGGATTAGAGTTAAAATAAGACGCAACTTGTAATGAATGTATCCTTTAATGAAGACCCTGACTCTACATGTTTTGATGTGAATCAGGAGCCACAATATGAGCAGGCTGTGCTTTAATGTGAAACACAGTGATTACATGTGATTATGTGGCTCACTGCTGTGCATTACAGAGTGCAGCGTCTGTCTGACTTTGTAAAAGTATGTGATTGCAGTTACGTGTGCACAGCATGGGGCGTCAGTTACACTGTGTGGGATTCTGAAACTTCAGGTGTGTACAGCGGTTAGAGCACATGTGTCAAACTCAAGGCCCGGGGGCCAAATCAGGCCCTTGGTGGATTTAATTTCAGCCCGCAGGATAATTTCTAATTACTATTAGATCTGGCCTATGGGCTCAGAACAGTCTCATAATACACACATGCACACAGAAGGATTCACACTTGTATTTCCGGATCCACACTTGTGTTTGTCAATGCACACACAAATGTGTTCCGTTTCATATACATGTAAATAAAATCCAAATACAGAAAAAAGTTTTACATATGTATTTTTGATCCTCACATATTTGTTTTCCGTTTAAAACCGCTGCACCTGCAAACACAAACCGCTTTCTGTGCATGGATCGCTGTGCATTCGTGTGTGGGTTTTTTGAGACTCCCCTGACGGTCACCCGATTCGTACTTGTAATTTTTTCTATCTATAGCCAATCAGATGTCTCCTCAATTCTAAGCCAATCACATGAGCGCGCCCCCACGAGGGTAGATTTCTTGCGTTCATGATGTAGCACTTCATGTACGCATTTTGCGCTGTCCGGAGCTGACAGGTCCATGGAGCCTACCTGCAGGCGCTAATCTCAGGACACTTCCACTCTCAGTACATTGCCACTTTCCGAGCAGGAAATGCACGCAAATACAAGCCTTTATATTATTAAGGTACAGCGCCACTTTCCGAACCATTAATGAATGGTTGTGTACACAAAAACGGCAGGCAAAACCGTTTTAAATGTGTTTCCTGTATGGCGAATACAGCTGCTTTATTTATGTCTGTATGAAGTTGTTGTGAGTGTGGAGGGAGCAGCTACAGGTTAGCTTAGCCTAATCGATCAGTGCACTACGAAGCCAGTGCTAGACAGTGAACTGTCAACGGGGGGAGCCCCGCCGGTCATTATCGGCCGATATTCACTCTTAATAGTTTGATCGGTGCTCTCTATAAAGGCCGATCAGGAGAGCTGGATCTGATCGATATGGACATAAACGTGAGTGAAGTTTTAGCGAGCTGCATGAGAAACTGACGGGCTGTCAGGAGAGAGGGAGGGAGAGAGGAAAAGAGATGATCCTTACTCCCGTGTTATTAGCCATCCGGTCATAGTCCGGTAATTACCCGCTAACGGAAACTCTGCTACACAATTCTTCTTCTTCTTCTTATTATTATTATTGAAACATGACCGGTAAGTTTCAAATTTGTCCGGTAAAATAAATTCTGTCCGCGGAAACCCTGCTCCGGACAGCGCAAAATGCGTATATGAAGTGTCATGAACGCAATAAATCATACCCTCGTGGGGGCGCTCTCATGTGATTGGCTTAGAATTGAGGAGACATCTGATTGGCTATAGATAGAAAATATTACAAGTACGAATCGGGTGACCGTCAGGGGAGTCTCAAAAAACCCACACACGAATGCACAGCGATCCATGCACAGAAAGCGGTTTGTGTTTGCAGGTGCAGGGGTTTTAAACGGAAAACAAATATGTGAGGATCAAAAATACATATGTAAAACTTTTTTCTGTATTTGGATTTTATTTACATGTATATGAAACGGAACACATTTGTGTGTGCATTGAGTGGATCCGGAAACACAAGTGTGAATCCTTTTGCGGATCATGAAATACAAGTGTGAATCCTTCTGTGTGCATGTGTGTATTATGAGACTGTTCTGAGCCCATACTGGCCGGCCGGTATATTGCACGCACACCTTCACTCAATCCTGAGGATTTCCTCAGCTCAGAGCCTGACCCCAATCATTGATGAACTTGCACCCAAGATGAGATGCCAAGTATCTGGCTTGAACTAGCATCACAGAGCAGCACACTGAGTTTACATGGATGTTTCCTTCTGCACTTTGTTTCTTGCGACAACAGGGCATGTTTGGTTTGTTCTTTGAGGGAAATAGTTTTTTTGAAGCAGATAGAGCCATAAGAAATGAATGCAACTGATTATTTAATGTTTAATGTTGTTTTTATAGGCAATAATTTAAGCTTTGTTAGTTCCAGGTTTAATATGTGCAATAAGTTCATTTCAATAAGTTTTACAATAAACATTGAACCAGTCCGGCCCTCGACTAGTACAGATTTTTTTATTTTGGCCCACCACTTGAGTTTGACACCCCTGGGTTAGAGAGACAGCGCTCGGTATGATCCTGAATGAGAGGAATGATGGGAGTAAGTCACGGCTGGACTGGAACAAACAGAAGAACCATCTGTGAGGCAGGCCGCAGACACGCTGCATTCTGATTGGCTGCTGAGATTTAGTTTTGATGCATGCATTTAACAGGAGACAACAAGGCATAGGTCTTAGTCAGATGTTTAGATGTATAGTATAAAATTAAACCTGCTAAGGTTTGCAAAATGTTGTAAAATCCTTGAATTACACAAAACATTAATTTCACATTACATTTTTCATAAAATGATTATAGATGTATAGATATAAATAAATTGCCTCCCAATGCGATGTGGTGATCCCTATGTAAACCCATATAAGTGTATTTTATTTTTATTTTTCTGATCTATCAGCTCCATGAGAATTCCCAACTGTGTATAGCTGAGAGGTTGAAATTGTCATAAGAAAACTGAAATAAAGAAAATAACAAACAAGACAATGCCACATAAAGGTAAACATGCCCTTTTGTGAACACTGTTGAGTGGTACAGGCTTATGAGCCTTTTATTTTTAATCTTTTGATTTATGAGCAATGCTGAGCTGCTTCATCTCAGTCCACTCCTTCCTGCTCCAGTTGGGAACCGTTGATTTTCAGAATAAAAGTTGAACTCAACACAACAAGGTCATGTATGGACATGATTTATCTGATAACTAATGTTTAGTTATCAGATAAATCATGTCCATACCATGGTCCATACATGTTAACTTCAGAAACACTTACTTAGTTCCAGCTGAGCGGCTGTGGTCTTCCTGTCTTTTAAGCTTCTCCCACCCAGTCCCACAAACACAGCTACGTAAGTATGATCACAAAAACATCCTCTCAAACTGTGACATGGCTACATTATTTTAGCCATACATTATTTGTTTAGTCAAAAACTGTCTGCCAGTGAGGTGTTTGAAAGGTAATTTCTGAGGATGATACAGACATTTAAAGTACACATAGTATACAGTGCCAACAAAAATAAATGATTATGTTAGTTTACATATGTAATGATCATAACCAAGGAAAATATGGACTATTTGAAGCTTTTGCAATGTACCATGAACCTGTATACACCTGTAACAGTCAAAAACAGGCAGCCGATGGGGAGTTGGAAAGGTAATTTCTGAGGATATTACAAATAAGGTACACACAGCATACAATGCCATAATATTTTTTTATTATTAGTGTAGGACACTTATGTATGTATAACATCTGAAGATGTGTAGTTTGATTCATGTTTTCACATCATTTTACAGGATATTGCTATATTATTTCACATATTTTAGTTCTACACATCTGAATATCTGATTTGTAAAACGTCACAGACAGAAAGGTTTAAAAAAAATCTCACAATTTCAGGCGGTGCGCGCAGAGCAACCTCTGTAGTTAACATACGTAGTATATACCAACACAGTCTCACTCCCTGAACGTCCAGGAGCGACGCTTGGTCAGGGTCCTATGGCGTCCAGTTGTGACGCGCCGAGTCTCCTTCAGCTTCATAAACGGACGCAAAGAGATTTCAACTGATTGCAATGTATTCCCATCGGCGGCGGTATTTGACGCTCAGGGAAGCACCGCATGTGAGCGTCCATTCCCATTGGATAACGGAGGATTTTACACCCGGAAGTAAGTATTCTCTTTACTGTCGATTGATTTTACAGTGATATCTGCACTACTCATCAACTCAAAAACACCAGATTATTCTTGTTAATTACACAACATTGATTGGTTTAAATTGTGTGCAATGCTTTTGTATTTTTCCCCTTCGATTCGGAGAAACAAATATTTTTTCTGAGTTTAGGATGGCAGAAGACACTACACTACCCAGAATCCTCAGCTATCGTTTGGGACTACACCATGTGCTTCGCTCGACAAACCCCGTGATTAGTCCTCAAGCTCTGTGATTGGTTGACCTCCAACTGCATTCCATATGGAAAAAAAACGTTTCGTAAAAGATAAAATCATACTTTATTCAGCAGTGCTTGCTTTACTCTTTGAAAGTCATCACATGAATGCATTGTAATGAATGGTTTGGCTGCATTAAACATTACACATCTGTCGTAGTTCTTTATTTATCTACAGAGATCGGGCCTCAGAATAGACCGGAAACTATTCTTTTACCGTTCGGTTTTAATTTCACAATAAAGTTAGTAGTAATAATTTGTTCTGATATTATTGTTTTTTATTAACTACTAGACCGCTGGGTCGTGTTAAGACCATCTTTTCTGTGTTGCTGTGGGTTTTTTACATCGCTTTTGTGTTACAAATATCAAAACAATAACAGAATATATCCGTCGTAAACTAAACCAGAAACAGCAGTATATTTTATTTTGTTAACACTGTAAACTTGACAGCTTTTTAACCCGCACCTCCTACTGGTTAAAGCACGTTATTACAAGTTTAGAGTAATTGCAATGCAGGTAGATTGTGTTGCTTTTTAATGACTGTTTAAAATGCCTTTTTCTTAATGTCTTTCATTTTTGTAAAGCACTTTTGAATGTGTTATATTTGATGAAAACATTTAAATATTAAGAGTACATACAACATAGGAGGAAAGTAGAAGGTCAATGATAGAAATATAGAATAGAAAATATCAAGAAGATACTGTAAATGGTATCTAGAATAAAACAGTTTAGTGCCTGATGTACAAAGATATTAATAGGAGGATGTGCAAAACAGACAAACTAATTAGGCTTGATTTAAACATTAAATAATACTTTAGGTTAAGGTCTTCTTTTAAATACATGTAAGCAAAAAGCTTTGGGGGTATCTATATTAAGCCTGACAAAGTACTTAACGTTTAATATATTGCATGGTTTGTTTTGGGACTTGACAATCAACTTTCCTGCAATGTTAACTATGTTGAAGCACTTATTTTAACCGATATTATACATATTTATTATACTCATACATCTGTATGTAGAGTCTGTATGACTCATACATCTGTATGTAGATAGAATAAGAAATGTGCAGAATATGACAGTTTAATGATGGAGGGATGTGCAAAATAGCCATTATATACAGTCTTTGATGAACGATTAGAGAATAACGAGTAATGAATATACTTTATAGAGATCTGCAGATAAATATTTAGTCTTCTCAAGCACCAACTATCAAACACTCGCCTGATTGTTGGCACTTGACAATCAACTTCACTGAATTTTACTCAGGTGTAGCTAAAGTCTGATTTAAGGGTTGTTTATATTTCACATCATTAATCCAAATCTGTAAAGTAACTAAAATAAATGTAGTGGAGTAAAAATACCAGGTTAACCTTAAAGAAAGCCCTCAAGATTATAAAAGACCCCCATCACCCCAGCCACAAACTGTTCTGTCTGCTGCCGTCTGGCAGGCGGTACTGCAGCATCAGGACTAAAACCACCAGACTCAGGGACAGTTTCATCCCACAGGCCATAAGACTATTAAACACCTGAACTTTGAAACAACATCCATAACATTCATCTGGCTGCTACTTAGAAATTATTTGTCTAATATATCATATTCCAATCACTTGTACATAGACTCTTATTGCACTATTTAACTTTTTACTATTTTACTATTTTTCTTTTTGTATTTACTTGCACTATTTTTTCTGTGTATCTGTTTTATTGTGTTGCACTGTTGGAGGAGCCTGTGACCTAAGGGGCGGGGGGGGAGTAGGACACGTTCGATTCCAGTTTTGGATAGTGTGCCGTCGATGGGTTTCATTCCATTTCAAAGTGCTGTTTGACGCTCGGTGTAAACTTTGCGCACTGCCACTCCAACATCCAATCACAGAGCTTGAGGACTAATCACGGGGTTTGTCGAGCGAAGCACATGGTGTATTCCCAAACGATAGCTGAGGATTCTGGGTAGTGTAGTGTCTTCGGCCATCCTAAACTCCGAAAACATATTTGTTTCTCCGAATCGAAAGGGGAAAAATACAAAAGCATTGTACACAATTTAAACCAATCAATGTTGTGTAATTAATAAGGATAATCTGGTGTTTTTGAGTTGATGAGTAGTGCAGATATCACTGTAAAATCAATCGACAGTAAAGAGAATACTTACTTCCGGGTGTAAAATCCTCCGTTATCCAATGGGAATGGACGCTCACATTGCCTTTATATGCCGCCGACATGGACCGATGCGGTGCTTCCCTGAGCGTCAAATACCGCCGCCGATGGGAATACATTGCAATCAGTTGAAAGCTCTTTGCGTCCGTTTATGAAGCTGAAGGAGACTCGGCGCGTCACAACTGGACGCCATAGGACCCTGACCAAGCGTCGCTATTGGACTATCATGGAGTGAGACTGTGTTGTATATACACGTTTTCCTGGCGTGACCTGACATCATTTTTGTAATATCTATCCAAATATAGATCCTACACATCCACTGGACGTAGATTCTAACAGTACAATATACACTTCTCGCTAGAAATCGAATCAAAAAGCATTTTAATGGCTAAACTATCCTACAGTTTAGGATTTTCCACAAAAAAGAAATCGGGTGGCCGCCATGTTTTTTTGTCACGCTGGGAAAGTTTGCGATCACGTGACATGGACACCGGTCATTAGAAATGAATAGGAAAAAATATTGTAGCCATGTCGCGTTTTGAGAGGTTATTTGTGAACATAGTACGTCTTGCCCTGTGGACCAACGTAGATATTACACGTTTTTTTGTGAGACTGTTGGATTCTCTGACAGCTGTGTCAGAAAAGAGGATGCTGTCTAATGTACGGTTAATCTAAGACAATGTCTCCCACCTGCTCCATGACACGCTGGTCAGGAACAGGAGTAGCTTCAGTGAAAGACTCATTCTACCATGATGCACCACAGAGCGCCACAGGATGTCCTTCCTGCCTGTGGCCGTCAGACTGTTTAACTCCCTCAACATCACTGAGTCCATAGACTGGCATTTGACTTATTTCACATGTCAGCAGCTATAACGCCATCATTGTTTTATGTGAGGTCTGCAGTATTGACCCTAATCCTAACTATTATATAACTCAACTAAACATTTCAGCTATCCAATGCTCTGATTCTGTGTACATTTTGAGTAGTATTATTTGTTATACTATTGGTGCATTTTAACACACTTAATCATAGATCCTGAATTAGCTTTACATATTCAACCTATATTTTTTATGTATCTGTTTTTCATATTTTTCTCATATGTAAAATATAAATGTATGGTCTCCGATATATTTGTATCACCCAATTTCCCGCCGGGGATAAATAAAGTTATTCTGACTCTTCTCCAGAGGCTGTGATTTGGTTCTTTGTCAGGAGGTTTTCATATCTTGGTGCCCCCACTCTAAGTGTGCCAGCCTTCTCTCTGCTCTGTGTTCCACTTGTCCTCTGACACCATTGTAAGTGGCTTCACTTGCTCTAGTTCTATCAGGGCAAGAGGGGAGGGTGGAAATTGCCTCTTTAATTGAGTTACCTTGCATATCTATTCCCAATTCCCTCCCCAACTGATCACCCGCTCTTAGTCTCTCGCTCCATCACATTATCATTTGGCCTGTCAACAGATTTGGAGGTGAAGCGTCTGCTCTCCTCTTTTTCACCGGGAGTCTGTCTCCTTCCTGTCCCAACAGCAAACATTTACATTCACCTGTTCACCTGACGGTGCCTGAAATATCTATTTGTTTGTTTGTTTTTAGCCTTTATTTATCCAGGTGAAATCCCATTGAGATCAACGATCTCTTTTTCATCTCAAGGGAGACCTGCAGCACATTGGTTACACATGTAAACATAAATACAACAGAAAACAAATAGGACGTCATACAACATCATTTACAGGGGTACAATTTACAAACCTATTCACAAGAGTCATGAGGCGCGTTCACACCAAGTACTTTTCCCACAGTAGTTCCTGAGAACTTTAGTTCATGAGAGTTCTTTTAGTTCTGACAAACTAAAGCAGATCGCGTTCACACCAAAATGAGTTCCTGGGGGTGGATTAGGCAAATGAGCCGCTGACGTCACTTCTTCTTCTTCTGCTTAGCTTTTCCTGGCAGGCCGCAAACAACTTCACGGCGAGTACAGTAGGTGGCGGTATGCACCTTAAAGTTGCAATCCGCCAAAAAACCGAGAGAAGAAGAAAAAAAACTTCCGCTTCCGCTGTATGCTTCTGTTTACCTTCCGACCTCAGTCAGACACGCTATGGAGTTGACTGAAGTTGTGGTTTTGGTGCTGAGTTATTTAAGCCAATAACTCAGCCACAAATACAGATCGCGGTTAAGAAGCCTTAACAAAAGGACTGGACGGCGACAAGCACACGCTATGGACATGTTTCGTCAGCTGAGGATGATGACCGTTATCACGCCCAAAGAACAGCAATGGTACGTTCAGTAAATCACATTAATACTATCTAATGTAGGATTTATGGAGTTATGTCGGGCTAATTTGTGTCTTTGTATGTGTTCCAGATATGCGGTGCTTGAAGCGAAACGACTGCAACATGGACAATATCAAAATCCAGGTGGCAGCATGTTGCGTATTGCATAACCTGTGTGAGCGTCGTGGTGATGAGTACAGGGAGGAATGGACTGCCTTACCGGCGACCCAGCTTGATGACAACCATTCATATTTTTTTGTTTATTACAAATGAAAGTAAAATATACACAAGTGTCTTGATTAAATGATTGTAGAATAAGGATTTTGGACGTTTGCCCTGCAGCCATGAATTGCATTAAAAGCAGCAAGAAACTTTGAATTGATTTCATTTTATACACATTTATATCTGAGTAGGCAATATCAATATAATCAATTACTGTAGTACATGTCATTCATTTATTTGTGATATAAAGTCTGCCTAGGTGGTGCATATTCTGGAAAATCAATTGAGAAACAAAAAGAACAATCTCAAATTGTTTAAATGACTTCTGATTTGTCTGACCATAGGAAAGAGTTAGATAAGAAATAATACCACTAACATGTCTATAGTATTGCACAGTAAATAGGCTCAGCAGTTAACACCTTTATTATATATCCTCCTATGTTCCCTTACTATAATTAATTAAAATATTGAACTCACAACACTGTTAATTACAAACTTAACCATTTATCTTTCTATAAATAGTGTTTGTGTTGATGGACGCCATTTTGAAATACAATTGAATGATCTTTTTCAAAGACACATATATGGGGTGGGACACAATAAATAAAGCTTCGCCAGTTTCATGGTGTCATGATGGTATCAGAATAATCACTTACATGTGATGTATAGGATGCTACACAGGTCACCATAAAGATAAAGTGTCAGGAGAAATAAGCAAGATACATTTTCTGTTTAATCGCAATGTAGGTTCTCTTTTATTTATCAGCAGCAGATCAATAAGTGTCAGTAGTATCAAAACAATATAATAACAGTGGCAATATATATATATATATATATATATATATATATATATATATATATATATATATAATAACAATAGATAGGCTCAGCAGCACACACCTTAGTGCAAAGTGAAGTGTCAGTATTAATAACAGTGGCATATATATATATAATCACAATAATACAAAATGAACTCTCCCAGGTGTAGGCAATTTGGGGTGAAGTGTCTTGCCCAGGGACACAACGACATCCTGACTGCAGTGGGGTTTGAACCTGTGCTCCCCTGATCCGAACACCAACTCACCAGACCACTGCACCACACGCCTCCCAACAAGTCATTGTACAGTTTATCAACGACGACAAGTTTTTCTTAATTTTTGTATTGAAGGCCTGTTGGATTTAATCAGCTCGCTTAGCACTGCCAGAAGCCCAGCCTGAAAGGTATTTTGTTGCTCCACCTCGATTCCTGGGCCTTGTGTGAATGCAGCAGCCGTTCGTCGTGCATCTCCTTGGCACGCAGGTCCTCATTCTCCTTGCTGACCATGGCACGGCAGTCCATCGCCATGATGGTGTCAAGGAAGCTGTCATCGCGTGCCCACTTTCCTAAGGTGAAATATGCAAGATACAAGATCAGTTTAATCGCAACAACGACACAACATTGTCCAAATACCAGAAGGGGAGCAGCCCATAACAGAGAGCCCCCCACGTCAGAGTCATCACTGTGGGCGATCTCCACCTCTGAGGCCCAATCCCAAACCACTCCCTCGACCCTACCCCTCCGTGACGGAGTGAACTCCGTCTGTAGCCACACTCGCAGCTCAACGAGGCTCCCTCCTGTCAGATGGAGGGAGTAAATACAGCGGCAAGCTTTGGGACAAACTCCCCTCTCTCCGGCAGAAACAGGAAATGCCGTAACTGTATGTAACAACGGTTTCAAATCAGCTTCTCTTAGACAAAAAATGTAAATTAATAACTCAAATAAAACTCCAAACATCTTTCATTGTGTTACTTTTTCTGTAAAGCTCTTTTAAACCTGATGTTTATAAGTTTCTTAGTTTTTGCAACAGTCTGTAAATATACACAACTTTATAATAAAATGCACACATTTACCTTTTTCTAGACTAAACACAGGTATGATCCTAAGTTAAAAAAATATGAGGTTATCATGAGGTTGTTAACATCGCAATTTATCAGTGGATGTTTGCTGGAACTACTTTTTAACAGCGTGTTTCCTGACGGACACACACAGCGTGACTCCGGTCAGGTAGAGACCGGTCTCAAGTCAGCACCGATGCAGACTCGCTGTTTGAGGGCTTGATAGCCCACTCCCCCTCCACACCTCTCCACACTCGTTGGTTTGGAACAGCACTTAATGTGGCGGACCCTCCGCGCGAACGCACAAACGGAGGGGTAGTGTGTAGGGGTAGGGTGTAGCATGTCGTTGTGTCCCCGAGACACTTCACCCCAAAGTGCTCCTGTGGGGATTGCCCACAGTATTGAGTAGGTAAGCTTTGGATAAAAGCGTCTAACAAGTGACATGTAATGATTCAAAAAGCTTTTGGTGGCCATATTGAATAACAAACCAATGTGGTTTACTTGTTATCCACAGTTTAGCTGCTAAATGTTACCTTTACAAAGCTACGCTGAAAACACAGCAAAGTTCATATAACGGTATTAGGTTAGTTGAACCTAATATTTTTATAGTTAAACTCAACACTTTTCTTTGTGCTCCACATATCTAAATGTATAAAGTGTGTTTTCACCTCCGTTCCCTCCTGTTTGCTGCAGTATGGCAGCAGCGGTCAGGATGGGATCCTCTGTGATCAGATAGTGGTCCTGATGGTGTCCGCTGACCGGGCGCAGGCTGCCTACTCTCAGCGGGGGGGAACTGAACGTGGAAACTGTGTTTCTCTGAGGGATCCTCCATGTAGTCTGAGAAGCCTTCTGAGGAAACAAGGTCAAACTATTTAGGATAATACTATGAGAAGGAACAATGTTTAGGCAGTAAATAGAATTTCAATTACATTTCTACTTAAATGTGCAAAAATATTAGAACATCAGTCTTTGTGGCATGCAGGTAATCAACTGTTTAAGCTTTTACCATTAACATGTAGAATGAATGTTGCAAATTACTTGAAATTATAGCAACTACAATCTGTTGTTTACCTCTATGCATTAGCCACAGAGGTAGCATTATGTCCAGCTAGCATGCTAATTGCTAACGTTATATTATCGTTTTTATCCCGGAGGGGAAAACTAGTTTCTAATACTGAGAGAAACACCTCGCCTGAAACACACGATTAGTGCCATGAGTTAGTGAAGCAAATTACAAAACATTGCACTTATTCACAAGTCAAAACGTGTTCATAGCGGGCATGGATGAGAATAGCTAGCTAGCTAGATGTTATTAGCCAGCTTGGACCTAACATTAGCAAGTTCTACCATGGCTAGCTCGATCTACTGAGCAAATAAAAGTACATCTAAGACCAGTATTGTGCAGATTAAAACAGTGCAGTGCATGTATTTTATTTTACCTTCGTAGTCGTCCCGACATGACTTTGCCAGGTCTGCTAACTTTGCTGATCCACTGAAACTGCATGCAGTAGAAGCTTCTGAATGTGGCGCTTCGCGTCCTTCGAGTAAATCGCCAGAAGCGCAGACACATCCTCATCACTCCAATTGATTTATTTAGTGTTGCTATAATAACTGCTTTCACAAAAGGAATCTCTTCGGATGTGCTGTCCAGCGAGGAAATACAATGGCCGCTTACAACAAAAAATTCGGAGTCAAACGGGCGTGGTTTGCATTCCGCACAGCCAATCAGACGTACGAACTACATTCTCCCACGACAGACCCTGCTCTGTAGCAGGGACTGAAAAGCGAGTCTCGCGAACTAAGTTGAGCTACTTTAGTTCCTGGGGCTTTTTGGTGTGAACGCAAATATATCGTAGTTCTGATGAACTATTGTGGGAAAAGTACACCAAAGTACTCCGGTGTGAACGCACCTATGGAGAGACCTATGATGATGGGTGGGATGCACCAGCAGCAGCAGAGCCAGGGGTAGCAGTGGCACAAGGTGCAGAGGAGGAGGGCAGGGACATACGAGAGGGTCTGAAGCGCTACCTGAATACCTAGAATGTATAATGTAATACCTAAATATTCATTGTATGGTATTGAACATAAATAAATCTTTTTTTTTTCATATTCATGTGTTTGTCAAACTATTTAAACACAGCAGAACTATATTCAGCCTCAAGGTTCAAGGTTTTGTATTTTGTCATACGAACATAGCTACAGTGTAGTTATGACAATGACAATCTTAGGTCACAGGCTCCTCCAACAGTGCAACACAATAACCCAGATCAACAGAAATATAGTGCAAGTAAATATTAAGTGCTGTGCACCGCTCTCTTTGTATAGGTGTTTTCTTTTGTTCTCTTCTCTTTTAAATATATAAGCAATGTGTTTGAGTCTAGCACAACAAGGGTATTACAATTGAGCGATTTTTACTACATGTATTATTTATTTATCATGTATTCTTAATACCATTACAAAATATGTAATGTTATGTTTTAGAGGAGGACCTCAAGCTAGCAAACTCAATTTCAAACAGTATGCAGAGTTGTCCTGCTAAAGACTTAAAATGTATTATTTAACCAAGTATTTATTCTCTTATTTGCTTTAATTGCAACAGATGATAAAGGTTTCACTGTACAGTGCTTTGTGGACGATGATGGTGTTTATGATATTTCTGACTGCAGAGGGACGCCTAGATGATGCCATCTTTCTGTGTGATCGCTGTTGGGTGCAATTATTTATCAACAAGCAATAAGATAAGTCAAAGAAGTACTTTATTTAACACAATTTGGGAAGTGTTTTCTTGCAGCAGCATAAAAAAGGCATGGCATTGTACAATACAAATAAAACAAAATGTTTGTATTGCAGCAGCATAAAAAGACATGGCATTAATTGTAAAAATAAACATCTTTTTTTAAAGATAAAAAATAAACAAGAAAGTACAAATGTAAATATACAATATAATCTCAGCCAGAGGTTATTTGTTGGATCACAGAGGCGGAGGAGACGGGGCACGTTGGCTGCCCGTTCCCCCTAGCACCTGGCAAAGAGTGTGCAGGAAGGATACATTAAAGCTCTCTGCGTGAGCGATCTCCTCCCTTCTCAAGGCTGCTTCCAACAGCCTCGCCTCCCTCGCCTCCACCAAGGTCTGGTTCATGTACTGAGCCTGCAGGGCCCGGTCTTCCTTCTGCTGGGCCCGGTCTTCCCTCTGCTCGGCCAGGTTCTGCTCCTGGTGTTCCTTCTGCTGGGCCAGTTGCCGTTCCAGCAGGGCCAGATCCTCTCCTCCTTGTTTCCTCTTGCCTGGGTGACAAGATAATTATATAAATAATAATTAGCAATAAGAATGAAAAAACACAGGACAGGTACAGGTCACACAAGGATACAAGAATAAAATGTATAAACAGAACAACAGTAAGGATGAATTAAAGAAAGTTCTGGCCCTAGATACTAGCTGCTTACTAGCTAGTTACTTTACTTGTAACAGAGCATTCCCACACAGCTTATTTTACTTACTGACGATGGATGGTCTAAAGTCTTTTTTAAAAGTCACAATTTCAGCCTATTTCTTACCTAGAACCACACGCAGCGGTGTCGAGCTGGCACTCGGCGTTGGTGTCTGTGCTCGTGTTGGTGTCTGTGTCTGTGGTCGAGCTGGAGTGTGTGCTGTTGATGTGGAGGATGTCGATGCAGAGGACGTTGTTGGGAACTGTTCCTCCTCGCTAGTCCCAATGTAATCATCTAGAACAGAAACATGACTTGTAAATTCCACAAACTACTGCAGCACAATACTATAAATAGCAACAACAACTATAGAAAAGACAAACTGAACGTAAACAATGGCACATGTGGTGTTAGCAAACAATAGCTCTAGCTAATGCTATCTGCCTTAGCTAGCTAGCTAGCCTTCGGGGCTCCATAAAAGCATGGGTTGTCGAACATAAATGTAAGGATAAAATAGACTTATTTGTTAGAAGTGAGCTTTAGAACAGATAGGGACACAAAGCTTTCAAGCAAATAACAGAGCGTTAGCAAAGACTTACCATGCAGAGACTCCAGTAACGCCGTTGCTGAGTCCAGGCCTCCCTCCCTCCCAACGCTAGCCGGTCTATGGCCGTAAATGCTGTCCATTAGGTCAAACCACTTCCAGTTTTTCCTACTGGCACCACTCGTGTTGTTATTGTCCTTTACCAAGCGATATTCACTCTTCATCTTTTTCAGTTTTTCCCTACACTGCACGACAGTCCTTGAGTAACCGCTTGTGGACATCAGTGTAGAGACCTCCTGAAAGACTTTGATATTGCGAGTTGTCCCGTCGAGCTCCCGCTGGACCTTATCATCTGCAATATAATGGAGGACCGTCGTCACTTCCTCGACCGACCATGGTGTGCTTTTCTTTGACATTGTTGGAGCTCCTCTGTTAACAAAAATGCTGTTTGTAAAAATGCTGCAAGCTTCGCTATATATATGCGACGCTAGGGATTATCTTGCGCGCCGATTGTGACGATTCTCTCCGACCAATCAGCAGCCGAGAGTGTTGACGTCACACACTCAGCCTGGTTGTCCCTGGCCCTAGAACCACGATTTTATGAGGCCAGAAAAACTGTGAATTAGGACCTGCTAGCCGTTACTAGGCCAAGTGGAAACGCAACCAAAAACGGGCCGCTGACGTCACAGCCCTCTTAAACCGTGCTCCGCGCTGTAGTGGAAACGCGCCATTATAGTGTCCCTAATTGTGGCTACAGCATAGTGGTCACTCACATAATTCGCAAATACTCCCACAGATGAGTATTAAAGTAAACAGATATGGTTCTAAACTGTATTGAAGTAAACATGTATTATTTTGAATTGTATTTTAGTGAACATGTATTGTTTGAACTGTTTTAAGTAATCCCATATTTATATATATATTGTCTTCTCACTTACAACTCACTGACCCAGAGATCCTGTTACACACACATACACCTCCTCCCACCAGCACACACACATATTCTTTTCAAGGTCCTTTCTGGGCATCAATATATCTGTGTACAATGTTTGGTTGTCTGGGAAAGAATAGTTTGTGTGAAATATTCCTTGGGAAAGTAAAGGAGTGAATACAGGTGCAGAGATAAGATTGACTCTGTCCTTGTGTACTTCCGAATCTCACGCTCTGCTCAGAAGAAAACATACTTTTTCCCAGAACTCTGATTCGCTGTATTGGACCTGACCAGAAGTGAATCCAACCAGTAAAAACACCTGGGGGAGTGAGCAGCTCACACAGCTCCTCCCCACGGACTCTCTGATTCGCTTCGGAGTAAAATGGGAAGGAAGAAGTCAACACATCTCCGCCCCAAAATATGAATATGAATACTGTTGTTTATGTATGTAAAATGCTTCCTGTTGCTGACTGGCTGGTCCCGATACCTGTATCGCACAGCGGTAGAACTGGAAGTCCAGAGTACTCTGTAAACTTGTATATGTGTTTTGTTTTTTACCAGTAAAATCAGATTATTGTTATAACCTTTATTCCGGTGTTTTGAATTCCTTCTTTATTAAATATAACCAGGCTCATCTAACGAACGGCGCGTAGCGGAGGGGGGGGCTTTCAGCCACCACCTAGGTGTTTGCTACAACAGTATTTATGGGGAACATTTGTTAAAATGAGATCAATTACGGAGGAATTATTAGGGGACTTAATGTTAGGGCGAGTAGGACTGTCTATAATCTGAGTAACATTTAAAGAGATACAAAGGTTTTTAAAATCCTCTGATACTGAAGTTAACCAGTCCCAGTTAAAATCTCCAAGTAGCACTATTTCCTTGTAGTCAAGTTGAGATAAAAGATTTGCCAACGAAAACAAGGAGTCTTTGACTGCTGAGGGGGTCTGTAACAGCCCACCACCATGACCTGTTGACCCTTTGCCACTTCAAAATTCAAGGCTAAACATTTGAGTTGCTTACTGATTGATTTGGAAACCAACTTGGTTACACTAAACTTATTTTTCACATAAATGGCAACGCCACCACCTTTATTAGGTTGGTCGGTAGGATATACATTGTAACCATTTAAAGGTCCCATGTCATGCTTTTCCGGTTATTACCCGTCCCCTTGTGTGTTATGAAGGTTTTTATGCATGTAAACGGTCTGCAAAGTCACAAACCCTCAAAGTACACCCTGTAGCGAGTAAAACTCTAACACAGAAAATACCTGTCTATGCTGCTCCAGAACGCCTTGTTGGAGATTTCTCTTTTTCCATTGTTTTCTTCCTGTGTACAGTGACGTGCCCATACCCAAATGGACCCATTGGTCCGTGGAGCTCCTCACACACACACACTCTCAGCGGTGAAACTTTGACGAGCTGGGGGGGCGGGTTGCGGGTGCTAGTGGAGCCTCGCAGATGGGGGTGCTGCAGCCCCCTCAGCATGCAGGAAATGAACCCAGCTCACACTCTCCGCTCCTCGCAGCAGCGAGCCGCGCAACGTCCCGCCAACACGGCACCCAGACCCCACGCAGCATTCTCATCTGTTTGTCCTTACTGGTGTCATTTTCTGGTTGCTAACGCCATTGTAACACATAATCACTGATGTTCCGCTGTAACGGTGGTAAACCATAGTGGTAGACTCATCAGAACAGAGTGGATGAGCTGACCAATCAGAGCACAGTGGGCTCACAGGGAGGGGGGGGGGGGGGGGGGGGGGCAGGAGTTCCAACAAGCCGTTTAGGACAAAGAGTGAATACACATACTATACAGAGATCACGCGCGTTCACACCGGAGTACTTTTCCCACAATAGTTAATCAGAACTATGATATATTTGCGTTCACACCAAAAAGCCCCAGGAACAAAAGTAGTTCAAATTAGTTCATCTGACCCGCTTTTCAGTCCCTGCTAGAGAGCAGGGACTGTTGTGGGAGAAAATAGTTCATACATCTGATTTGCTGTGCGGAATGCAAACCACGGCCGTTTGACTCTGAATTTTTTTTTTAAGCAGCCATTATATTTGCTCGCTTCGGGCAGCGCACCCGAAGAGATTACTTTTGTGAAAGCAGTTATTATAGCAACACTAAATAAATCATCGGAGCGGTGGAGTGATGAGGATGTGTCGGCGCTTCTGGCGATTTACTCGGAGGATGCGAAGCGCCGCATTCAGAAGCTTCTACTGAATGCAGTTTCCGTGGCTCAGCAAAGTTAGCAGACCTGGCAAAGTCATGTCGGGACGACTACGAAGGTAAAATCAAATACATGCACTGCACTGTTTTAATCTGCACAATACTGGTTTTAGATGTACTTTTATTTGCTCAGTAGATCGAGCTAGCCATGCTAGAACTTGCTATCATAGGTCCAAGCTGGCTAACAACATCTAGCTAGCTAGCTATTCTCAGCCGTGCCCGCTATGTCAGCTATGTTAGATGTCAATCCACTTACACTGTAACTACTCTGGCCTTGAAAGAAGGTTACACATCTAACTGATGTCCACTAATCCCTATAAAACAAAGTTCAAGCTTACATTAAGCACAAAACAATAAATAAGGGCACTTTGATATTTATTTTTTATTTGATATTATTTTATCCTATCTTATCTTCTACTTTACACCTGCATTTTGTACACTTTTCTCCTTAGGAAAGCGGGCACGGGATGACAGCTTCCTTGACACCATCATGGCGATGGACCGCCGTGCCATGGTCAGCAAGGAGAATGAGGACCTGCGTGCCAAGGAGATGCACGACGAACGGCTGCTGCATTCACACAAGGCCCAGGAATCGGACGACCAGCTGCTCATGGTGATGCCGCACCATGCTGACTCGGCGGCGCGCCAGGTGGAGGTGTCGGCGCGCCAGGTGGAGCAACAAAATACCTTTCAGGCTGGGCTTCTGGCAGTGCAAAGCGAGCTGATTAATTCCAACAGGCCTTCAATAAAAAAATAAAGAAAAACTTGTCGTCGTTGATAAACTGTACAATGACTTGTTGGGAGGCGTGTGGTGCAGTGGTCTGGTGCCTTGGTGTTCGGATCAGGGGAGCACAGGTTCAAACCCCACTGCAGTCAGCATGTTGTTGTGTCCCTGGGCAAGACACTTCACCCCAAATTGCCTACACCTGGGACAGTTAATTTTGTATTATTGTGATTATATATATATGCCACTGTTATTAATACTGACACTTCACTTTGCACTAAGGTGTGTCTGCTGCTGAGCCTACATATTGTTATTATATATATATATATATATATATATATATATATATATATGTTTTGATACTACTGACACTTTATTTGATATTGAAAATGTTAATTCTATTTACATGCATGGGACAGCGTGATGCTGTTATTGATATTGTCTTGAGTGCAATAAAAGAGAACCTACATGGCGATTAAACGGAGCCTGTATCTTACATTTTTCATTACATTTCATGTAACTAAGCTTGCTTCTTATTATAGTAAGGGAACATCTTAGGAGTTAGTGTAGTGAGTTTCAGAGCAGTGTAATAATTATTTGACCTAAAACTAAATGTTTTTATGAACATGACATGGGGATTTGCTAACTTTTGATTTCCCCCATTTTACACGACACAAATGGAGGCCACTATGGGCCACAACAAACACGTAGGTTTCTGTAGGGTTCATGGCAGACGGATGCAGTTGCTCTCAGGAGGATATATAATAAAGGTGTGTTAGCTGCTGAGCCTATTTAGTGTGCATACGACACACCTGGCACAGTTTATTCATTTCACACGTAGCGTAGCGCGTGCATGTCGTCGTCCAATCCTTTTGTCAATCCTTCTTAACCGCCTTCGCTTCCGAATCAGCATTGCTATTGCATTTGACTGGTCGACGATCTGTATTTGTGTTTGCTTAAATAACTCAGACGAAGCTCGGAAGGTAAACAGACGCCTCATTTACAGCAAGTGGGCGCGGGAGGTTTTTCTTCTTCTTCTTCTCTCGGTTTTTTGGCGAATTGCAACTTTAAGGTGCATACCGCCACCTACTGTACTCGCCGTGAAGTTGTTTGCGGCCTGCCAGTAAACCCAAAGCAGAAGAAGAAGAAGTGACGTCAGCGGTTCATTTGCCTAATCCACCCCCAGGAACTCATTTTGGTGTGAACGCGATCTGCTTTAGTTCATCAGAACTAAAAGAGCTCTCATGAACTAAAGTTCTCATGAACTATTGTGGGAAAAGTACTTGGTGTGAACGCCCCTAATGCGACCAATCTAGTTAAATAAAGGTTTGAAATGAAAGGAAACGGCAGAGGCAGGGGCGGATCTAGAAAAATATTCATGGGGTGGCAAGAGGGTGGCAGGAGATTTTGAGGGGTGGCATCCCCTGGCAGAAGTATATGCTGATTTAATCCCAGTCATATCAATCAATGTTAACTTGGAAAGCCACAATATTGATATTTTAACTCAATAACATTAGGTGACATTATTCACAGTAAAGCCTTACATATATATAAGGTGGTCATTTAATGAATTCAATAACTGAATGAGTTTGTTTCACTCTTAGACCAGCAGGGGTACCAAATCTATGCAGACTGCTGCAATAAGTACATTAATTAACTGTCTCATCGATGTTTGTCTGAATGAATATGATAATATTAACAATCATATTATTTCTATCAGCTGTCAATCACTGTTATGATTCACATATTCATTTACATATTTGATTCAATGCTGAATATAGCCACACTTGACAGTCTCTTCTCTGTCATTGTAGACCACAAATACCTCATTCCTTGTTCGAATGCTTCTCGTTTTGCGCCGTCCTGTTCAAATGAAATCACCGGCAATCACATTTCCATACTCGCGCCAGGGCCGGGGGAGGGGTTACAAGGCTTGCGTCTCGGGCTGCATTCACTTGCACTCGGATATTAGAGACTTTCTCTCATAAATGTCCGATGAGCCACAACTTTTCTTTCAAAACAAAGCTGCCAACTGGGGTGGCAGCTGGGGTGGCAAGGCAATTTTTTAGGGTGGCAGTTGCCACCCCATGCCACCCCGGTAGATCCGCCCCTGGGCAGAGGTCATGCTAACCCATGTGTTCAGGATTCATGGTTTCCCCAGTGATGTGGTGTCCGACCGAGGTCCCCAGTTCATCTCCGTCTTCTGGAGGGAATTCTGCCGGCTCCTAGGCGCCACCGTCAGCCTGTCTTCCGGCCAGACAGAACGCCTAAATCAGGACCTCGAGACCTGCCTCAGATGCCTCGTGTCCCAGAGCCAGAGGTCATGGAGCGACCAACTCACCTGGGTGGAATACTCCCACAACACTCTTCCTTAGGCTTCTACAGGTCTCTCCCCCTTCCAGTGCGCCTATGGATATCAACCCCCGCTGTTCCCAGCCAACGAGGAGGAGGTCAGAGTCCCGTCTGCGCACGCCATGGTCCGACGTTGTCGGAAGGTCTGGGCCGGAGCACGGCAGGCACTGCTTCGGACATCCGCTAGGATGAAGGCAGCGGCAGATCGTTCCCACCGTGCGGCTCCCGTCGACAGACCGGGTCAGCGTGTCTGGTTATCCACAAAGGACTTACCCCTACATGTTCATTCCAGGAAGTTGGCACCAAGGTTCGTGGGTCCATTCCCAATTCAGAACAATATAAACCCTGTCGCGGTGCGTCTCCGACTCCCCAGGTCTCTCAAGGTCCACCCCACGTTCCACGTCAGCAAAATCAAGCCTGTTCAGGAGAGCGCTCTGGTTCCCGCCTCCAGTATGACCGGTATACACGGTCAGGAAGCTACTAGCGGACATCAATACCTGGTCGAATGGGAGGGATACGGTCCTGAGGAGCGCTTATGGGTAGCTCCCGCACTTATCATTGATAAGACTCTGATCAGGGACTTCCACGATCGTCGTCCTGATCAGCTTGGGCCGTCAGGAGTCGTCCCTAGAGGGGGGGGGGGTACTGTTGTGTCTCGTCAAATGTGTTAGTTATGTTTATGTATTTTGTCTGTCATTTCCTGTTTTATTTTGTATTTACCTCTTGTCTTTCATTCCAGGCCCTGTTTTCTTCCTCCCCTTGTGTGTTTTTCCCGCCATCATCAGTGTCTGCCTCGCCCCTGATTGTTTCCACCTGTTCCCACTCACCTCATGTTTAAATAGTCCTGTCTCTCCCCTGTCCTGTGTCAGTTCGTCTTGTTTGTTTCCCCGAATGGTCGTGCCAAGCCTCTACTCAGAAAGGATTGCTTTCTCTCATGTCAGGTTATGTTATTTTGTATATTTTTGTAGGCTTAAGTTTTTTCTTAAGTTCTCCTTTTGTTATGCCTAATTTTTTCCTCCTTGTGAGCGCTTTTTGTTTATTCCAGCACCTACTCTGTTAAGAGGGATTTTCTGATCATTGGATTTAATAAATACATTTTATTACATTCAAGACTTTGTCTCTGGGTCGTGCATTTGGGTTCATCAGTTTGTGTCGAGGTCCTGACACAGCTTTAATGAAATACAATGTTGTTTGATCATAAGTTATAATACGCTTATTATTCATATTTGATTTGTCTGCTCAGATGACTGAATATCTTTGGTAGTCGTCTATAAATCTGTCCCATCTTTCAGTATCCAGTCTTGGTAGCCACTTGAAGGGTCTTTGGATTTTATTGTTTAGTTTGATGTGGTTTGTGAGTCAGATGGACCTAATTCTTGCCTTGACAGTAGTGTTGATTTGTGTCGTATTGTAGACTGCAGCCCGAGGGCCACATCTCACACCTGCTGATCCACACGGCGGTAATTGTACACAAATGTGGGCGTGGCTCTGGAGATATCTTGTGCGTCGACACAGAGAGAAGGCAGGAGTCTTGAGTCTGCTCTTGTTGTAATCATCAGCAGGGACGTGTATGTGTCCGTCCAGCAGAGTGATAACCAGAGCTCGGATCAAAGCGAGGGGCCGGGCGGGGGCTACACAATCAATAGGCTCTCATTAGTAAGAACACTACGGAAACAGAGCGCACGGCTCCCAGCTGATCAGCACCAGCTGAATAATGCTCCTGGAAGCATTATTCTCTCCCCGTCTATCTATCCATCTCTCTGCTCTGATGAATGGAGAGCCGCCTGACAGTCTGCTGGCATCCTGTCCTTAAATCATTATCATCATCACCTCGCTCCAATCCTAATTACCAACACATTTACCATTTATCTTAATTACCCCCAGACCCCTCCCTTACCCCCTCTGAATTAATTAATGTAATTAATTCAAATATCACTTTTTAAATTAATTATTGTTGCATTGCGGCTAATTAGCCATGCTGATTAACAGAATGTGTCTGAATCCCCTCTGCACATGTCACGGATCAGATTCGTGACAATCTGATGTGTTTCATTGTTTACAGGCGAGTCCTCATTATCAGCTCCCAGAGTCTCTCCTTCAGACTTTCCCTCGTCTTCTTCTCGTTGTTTGTTTATTTGGGTGGAAACATCCTCCCGTCCTGTCACTGAGCTGCACATCATTTAGCAGCTGTAATTGTCGAGTCTTTTTCCCCCTCTTCGTCCAACCTCCTGATTATTTATAGCTCGCCACAGCTCGCGTTCTTCATCATTCTTCTCACTTTTCTGTTTCACGCCATTACTCATTCCCTTTTTTATCATCTCACAGTTTGGTGTCTCTCTACCCGAGTGTTTGTTCCACTGTTTCCTTCTCTGTCTTGACATTTAGCCTTCATCCTACAGAGAGAGTTGTTGTCATGTGGCGCTCAATGGACAAACAAGAAGATGATATGGTGACAAGAAGAGGAAAACGGTTGTTAGATCACAGTGTCTGAAACAGGGGGAGCTCAGAGGAGGCACACATTGTACAGGTAACTGACAGCTGCTCTTCAACAGCACTGTCAAATACACAGATATTAGTCTGGAAACTGTTCAGTCAGGATCCTGATACAGAAACATCTATCATCCCTGCCACGTTCCCAACCTCTGGGCCCCATGAATCATTCAGCATCCCTTTGTACAAATGGGTGTTATAAGAATGTGAAGCAGGCTGTTGGCAAAAAAGAGCATAGAGCTCAGCTGAATTTGATCCGATTAGAAAGGTAAGGGTTATGGATACCTGTCAGATCTCCACCGGGGAGTTAACGGTTAAAACAGGTCTGATCCCAGTAGTCTCCTTCCCCCAGCAAACGCTGCAGGACATCCTGAACATAATACTTTTCAACTGAAACTAAAGCAGGTCTTTTCCATGCCTCATTATTTGATGATGAACAACATTGATTCCATAAACACCTATTCACTTCTTTTACAGGATTGTAATTACATGCTTCAACCTAATTGCTAGATATTATTTTTCAAAGCTACAAATGACGGTGTCAAACTTGTCATGTAACACTTTCTGTCATGTGTGATGAGAAACCAGATCCACTACTTCAAGTTATTATTTAAAGTTTCCTTGATGCCATCAATATCCCACTGCATAGAGATACATGAGTACCCTGATGGGTTACCAATACTACAAGTTTATTTTGTGGTTTTCCGTGTACATTGATAATATTCTAGCATGATATTGTGTTCAAGTTGTTTGTTGGGAGGAGGGTTTTCTTGTCTTTTGACTTGTTAGTTGACTGGCAGCATCTCACCCAGCGTTAATCTGTAATAGTTATGCATGGATATAGGCAGCTAGCTATATAGGAATGTACTTTTCCTTAATTCTTACAAGTTTCTATATCCTTAGAGGTTGATTGTTCCTCCAAAACCCATCAAATGGCACAACATCAGGTCTATTTTAATCACTGAACCATTTGTTATATACCGAGGTCTGGAACCAGGTAAACCAGGGAACACTTTGTCCTCTCAGTTGGGAACAAAACTGCACCATGGTTGAATTCATCCAAGTGAAAAACAGTTTAATATTTTATCAAGTGTAATGTTTAGTTCCTGTTCACCATCATATATGCATGCAACAGAACAGTAAACTGTAATTTGAGGTTTCCTACATCAGAGGGGAGAATGACAACGCAAGATTAGTGGGTTAGCGAGGTGTGCCGCTCCGGGAGTGGAAGTATGCAATATAACAGTTCGGTTCCAGAGTCCTGGATCCTGAGTCCTGGATCCTGAGTTGTGGCTGTGCCTGTTTCTGTGGTCCTGAGTCCTGAGTCCTGCATCCTGAGTCCTGCATCCTGAGTCCTGGATCCTGCATCCTGAGTCCTGGATTTCGAGTTGTGGCTGAACCCGTCTCTGTGGTCCTGCCTGACTCTCATCATACTACTTCCCTGATGGCTCCCACAGGATTGTTGACATCCTCGTGGATTCATCTTCTTATTATAGACACATACATTTCCAAACATTTGGTCTACCTATGCTGTAAAATGTATTATCTCTTCGATTTACACACGGCATCTATTGCACGTCTGTCCGTCCTGGGAGAGGGATCCCTCCTCTGTTGCTCTCCCTGAGGTTTCTCCCATGTTCCCCTTTAAACTGTGGGGTTTCTCTGGAAGTTTTTCCTTGTACGATGTGAGGGTCTAAGGACAGAGGGTGTCGTATTGTCATACTGATATTCTGTACAAACTGTGAAGTCCACTGAGACAAATGTAACATTTGTGATATTGGGCTATATAAATAAACATTGATTGATTGATTGATGGTTTAAATACAATAAAAACATGACTTGTTTTGATGCTGACTTCCTGAAGCCTTTTTTTTACACTGCTGATTTATTGCAGCTAATAGAGCACTGATTAAAAAATGTGTTTGTCTACTGATATCTATTATTTAACATTCAATCAATAAAATGTGTTTCACAAAAACTTATAAAATCGTATCCTTTAGTACAGGGGTGTCAAATTCAAGGCCCGTGGGCCAAATCAGGCCCGCAACTTCATTTTATGTGGTCTGCAAGAGCTTGCAAAGAATATAATACGTTTATTATACGGTTACATGCCGCTTTACAGAAGCACGTTGCCCATAAACTACATGTCCCAAAATGCATCTAATTTTGTGACATGCCACTGAAGAGACTTGTAATTATTTGCCCTTGACTTCTGCTTTCAGACGTAGTTAATTATGAAGTTATTACCCTATCCGATAATAATCCAATGCAGAGGCAATAATGTAATATAATACATTATTTTATATATATTTATATATGTATATTTATATAGTTCTGAAGTTACAACCGGCCCTTTGAGTGCAACCATAATGCTGATGTGGCTTGCCATGAAATTGAGTTTTTCACCCCTGCTTTAGAATGTTATACTGAGGCTATTGTTGCAAAGACTAAGCTAACTAAAAGAAAGCAGGTATGGGTTTGTAACTGTAATAACCAGAAATGTTATGACATAGATGCTTAAACTGTTGGAGCACTTGGAAACCCAAGACACTCATTGAGATGATCAAGCCAACAGTTTAACTACATCATCCACTGTCTTCAGAGGTCAACATTTAAAATCAGTGTTTAAGGTTATCATGTTTCAATGCTGGAACTACCATGCAACCTAAATAAGGTGCAAAAGACATGTGAACAGGAGGAACAGAGGATTGAACCCCCCATCCCTGCAATAAGTGGACGACCATGCTAGTCCCTGATTCACAGCCCTCCATAAAGAGACACCTACCTATACATGTACTTACTGTATATAATACAAAATTGAAATGTGCTATGTGAGTCAAATGTTTTATCTAAAATAAATCACGATAAACAGAACTACCAGTATAATACCCAGGATGTATCCTTTATATGGCTGTCCTCCCTAGCCTTGGGACACTACATTATGCTTGAACACACACAGACACACACAAGGCCAGTGCATGCAGATATCAGTGGCTGTGGACCCTTGCACATGGCTGGCTGCAGCAGCCGGTGAAGCGCAGCCAAAAGCAGGCTAAATTTAATGACATGGAGGACAATTATTGAGCATCCCGTGGAGACCGACACTAATTTAATAAGTTATGCGTTTGTTCGGTGTGCCGAGCCTCTGGCCTCATCAGCGAGGTGCTTTCAGAGGGAGTACTTCCAGACTCCACCACTCTCATTTTTCTCTCTCTGTCCCTCCATTATGATAAGCTGGGGCTTAATTAATTTAATAGGGTCAGGAGTTACTACCACCTCCACTGCACACACATTATTACCAGGAAGCATCACCTACATTATGAATTCTCTTTTTTATTGCACATATTTTCACACAGACTTTTGCACACAGGCCTCTGAAGGTACAAAGAGAGGCGAGCAGCATGTTATATTTAGGTACAGTATGAGCAGACTAAAAAACCTCTACATGTCCAGAAATGTTGATTTGCATCAGAAACCAAAGGCATAATTTCAACCATTTAGATCATTGATCTCTGCTGTGAGACTTAATGGACATTAGAGACTAAAATAATAATAATGAGGCATCTGTTATGAAACTGTTGAAAAAGTATAATCCCTTTTAAACTAATTTGAAATATTAAATAACCATATTACCTAACTTTTCCAGTGCCTTGCTCAAGGGCACCACGGCAGGGCAGGAGGTGAACTGGGACCTCTCCAAGTAGCAGTCCACACTCCATATTTTAGGTCTGTTCAGGGACTTGAACCGGAGACCCTATGGCTCCCAGTCCAAGCCCCTACTGACTGAGCCACTGCCAGACTTTAATGTTCTCTAGCTTTATTCGTCCCACAAAAATTACACAGAAATTTAAATTGTTACAGCAAAAGTGAAGATAAAGACAAAAAAGGGAAAAATAAAACACTATTAGATAAAAGAGTCTATAAACAGAGTTTGAAATATCTATCATGAATCCCATAACCAAAATAATTTACAGAGCCCATTTGAACTGTAATGCCTTGGTCCCACCTGCAGTTGAAACAGTATATGTCAGGGGGATATTTTTGGTTTTCCAATTGTCTTTCTCTTTAAGCTCTGTTTTTGGTCTCCACCAACTCCTACGAAGAATCTAAATAAGTTCAGCAGCTAGCCTCTCACTGTGCCTGTTTGCTGTGGTGTAGAGCAAATAGGCTTTTTGAGCTTTGTTTCTGAAAACACCTTCACCTAAAAACAACGCTATGAGAGTGAAACAAACCGTTGCAGCGAACGTTGCAGAGCTTTAAAATGAAATCACTTTATGGCATAATCATCTATTTAATGCACTTCAAGTGTTCATACTGGGTGGTAACCTCAAGAAAGACTATCCGCAGACATCTCTTACCCAATTTAAGTCAAAGGGAAAAAGCCTGATTGGGCACAAAGACATCAGAGGACTGACACGGAAGTTGTAGTTCCACTGTTTGGCTACTACGAAAAACTGTTCTTCGCCGGCCGGCCTCTACCTTGAGGATCGGTACCATACTCCAGACTGGTAGTATGGAGGAAATGTTCCTTTTGAATTGTATGAAGATCACATATCTGGCTTAGCTTCCCTTCATTCAGCCCTGCTGTAGGTGTGTCTAATCACAGCTGTAAGCACAGCCAGGTAACACTCTGTCTCCTCCTCCTCCTCCACCTCCTCACTGCAACTTCTTAGGCCCCATGGAGACGGTTCGGGTTGTATCTGCTACTTTACCGGTACCGGGCCGCGGAGGTGTTACTGCCGGGCCGCGAAATAGCTGTGAGTTTATCGTAATATTTGCAGAATTATAAATATATAAAAATATTTTATCACAATGTTTTTTTCTGTTACATACAATTAGTCTCTGTTGCTACCTGCTGGTGAGTAAATATTAAAATCTGTTAAAATTGACAACTGGTCCACGATTTTTTTTGTTATGTATCTGCCGGTACTTGGCACAATAAAGGTTGGGAACCCCTGGTATAGACGGTTCTTTCACACGAGGCCGTAACGGAACCGCGGAAACGGACCCCTCAAATGATAACGGGTCCCAAGGTGGGTAGATCTGTGGACTGAACGCTCTGGGGGGTCAAACGGCTCCGTGTGTACGCCCTATACGCCATACCCCCGCCTCTCCTGCTCACCCCTGTGTCACCCGCGTCATTGCTGTGTTTTGCCAACAACAACAACCGAGTGTTTCGAGCCAGGTCCCGGTATCTCGCAGGACAGTGGACTAGATTTGATCGATATGGACATAAACGCAAGTGAAGTCTTATCGGACAGGAGAGAGAGATCAGAGAAAAAATTCTAACGGAAACTCTGCCGCACGCATCCATCGTCCCTTGGAAGAGGCGGAGAGGTGGGTGTTTTTCATCTGCTGGTGGACTACCGGGGAGATTTACAGCAGGAACACATGCTTGCCTCGGGGAGGGAGAAAAAGAGCCAGAGCCCTGTCTCTCCCCACCTCTGCTGCTAAATCGGAGAGAACAAACAGAAGGGCAACCATGGCAACCATGCTCGGGAAGTCTTCTTCGCTGCTTTTGGTGTATTTTGTCGCGGAAGTACAGCGCCACTTACAGGCCCAGCATATGTACTACAGCGTCTCCAGCGGGTCGAGCGGTCTCGTGTGAACGGACACATTTATTGAGCCGATTGCGTGTGGACGGAATACTTTTTTGATATCGAATTCGGTTCATTTTCGTTTCCGTGTAAATGGGGCCTTAATCCTCTTAGCATTTAACTTGCTGCTGCAGGGTGACAAGACGTCAATAAGCAGAGAGAAAATGCAAAGCAGGCTCTATACAACAGCTGCCAGAGGACCTGCATATACACAGCAAATGTTTCAATTAAAGAGTCGACGCCTTTCATCCGGAAGCTTTAAAACTGACGGAAGCTTCTGATCAATATAGGAGATAATTGATTCTCCCCTGTCTCCTTACACGCTTTAAAAGGGAACATGAAAGAACATGTTCACTACTGAAGATTGCAGAGGATTCCCAACAGAGGATTCTGACATCTTATTTCCAGCATTAATTGTTCACAGAGGAGAATCTTCCTCAATTTTGTCCCATCGTTCAGTTACTGCTGTTTTGTTAAAACTCCAAGCCTATCTCCTCTAATAACTCTCAGCGTGGGGCTTGAGGAGCTCTGACCATCAGTTCTATGACTAATGAGAAGAGTGTCAGTTAAATACTGTAACACAATGTTGGCAACTTCATCAGTTGCTAATATTAAGCTGGCTGTGTATCTGTTGGCTTGTCAAAAATACAGGGTAAACATATTAATATGACAACTATTGATGTTTTAGGATACACTTATTTGTCATGTGAATATAAGAACAAGTGGAATTATTTACTGAGGAGAAACGACCACTGGAGGGTAGAGAGTCTGAAAGTGCATATCCCACGTGTCCTGATTACCTCCTGCACGTGACAAAATAGTTGGACCTGTATCTGCAAAACTGCTATTTTACACTTTCTTACAGTGGAACATTGTGTCTGGGAGCTACTACTCTCTGCAAGAGCTTTATTCCCTCACAAGGGACTGTAAAGGCCCAAATGAAATGTATTCAAAACTCAGTTTGAAAGCGCAGACAGGCCCTAGGCACCGGCAGCTGGTCGGGCTGCACATTTCCACCAAAATGGCAGCCTCTCAAAGGCCACAGACCAGGCTCCATCTCCACTGATTTGAATGGTATTTGACTAGGACCTTCACCATGTGCGGTGAGGCCATTATGACTGGAAATAGAACTGAGGATCAAAGCACAGTGACCTGTTCATTTTGGAAAGACAGCAAAAAAAACAAAGCTATTCCTTGACATCTCCACTCTCAGTGCATTTCAGGTGAAGGGAGAACTCTGAGATGTACTTTTTAAATGCCTCAGTTGTGCTATTCAGTAGAAAGAGTATATAAGCTTTATAGAGACAGTCTATCCCCTGGAACATGTGGTTGATTTAATATATTTATAACATCTTTATATAATCTGGAGTTACATTTGGATTTCTTAAGTCAGGGAGGCGGGGGGCTTATATGAATTAAATTGGAATTGAAATGATATCAAATATGTTAAAATATTATAATACACCTTTCAAATATCCAAACAAACAGTTGTGTGCACACTGAATACACATTATCACACTCGCTTATGTTCAAATTATAATCACCATGATTTTTTATCAATATTGAGGTCATGATCATTTGTCAATTAATATAGTAAGAAATTAAAAACAAAATATGCAATACGTATGATAAAATAATTGTATTGCACTTTCAAAATGAAAAAAATAGAGCTCTGATACTAACCTGCTAATGTTCAAATTTACAATATTACTTTCTAACATGTAAAATCACCAGAATAATTACAGGAAAATTCATCCTTTATGTTGCATTTTAAAGTTCAATGCACTGATCTGCTGAACTTTCAGATTAAAAAGTGTTTAAAAAGAATTATATAAAAAATATGTTGCGTCTGCTCTTAACTCAAATGATTTCTGTAGAACTCGCCTGAAACTCTTAAATAATTTAGGAGAAAAAAAACAATTCCAAGAAATGTACGTCTAAGGTTGCACTTTTACTCTTTACAAAATAGCATCTCAGAGTGCTATAGACTGGAACATGTAGACCAGTGTTGAGTTTCTCCTGAAGCACCTCACTCCTTTTTGGTATTTTTTATGTTTGAATACATCTTAAAAAAATTACAGAACATCTAGTTGCGAGTGCAGCCAGATCATTGCTGTATTTCCAAAAGCTTTTGGCAAACAATCACATTTCTTGTTTAACTATTTCAAGCAGAAAAGCCTGAGGATGGAACAGCACTCTAGTCTGTAGCACAGAGAGGCTTTACGTCTTAACTAAGATGCTCTCCAAAGTTTCTCCTCTGTACTTGATCTTCATTGGTGAGAGCAGCTCAAAGGAAAGTGTGAAGGGTGTGTTACTCTTTGTTTTCCAGCCGGGACAGGTGGAAGCGGCGAGGGACAGGACCTGTCAGCGGAGCCATTAGCAGGCTGACATTAAGCAGAAGACTTTAGGCCTGGAAGGCCATCATGGCCTCTTCTCCTGTCAGCTCTGCTTTACCAGCAACTCACTGACAGCACACACACACGCACGCACGCACACACACACACACACACATACACACACACACACACACACACACACACAGTTATTATTGTGAATAGGTCCAAGGTCATCCATCTGGTCTAATATGTGTCCAACTAAGAACCAATTCATAGCCCATCAGTGGGATAGATGAAAAGTGTGTGTGTGTGTGTGTGTGTGTGTGTGTGTGTGTGTGTGTGTGTGTGTGTGTGTGTGTGTGTGTGTGTGTGTGTGCATACTGTAATGACCCTACATCTTTGAGGACACAAGATGGGTGCCAGTAATAGTGTGAATTCAACACATGCAATGTGTGACACATGTAGCTACACACTGATGAGTTCCCCATGAGAGGGCACCAGCACCATAGTCATGTTTAACTTATTTTGTTTTGCTCAAAGATATTGTATGACTTGCCACCGGTTAATGGTGACCCTGAAGAGGTTGTTTTAATTAACAGAAAAGACTTGGTTTAATGTGTTTATTTTAAAAGTAATGTTTTTAATTATATCTTATATACTGTATGCATATTTTAGTCAAATGGAGTGGAGCTAAAGAAATTAAGTCATTAAGTCATCTATATTGTGGAGAATCTTTAACCAGTTAAGCCCCGAGCCTGTTTTTCAGGCCTCAGGCTCGAAAATGACATTCCCAGAACAATTGACTATATCTTCATAGTCATAGTTAGTTAGTTTAAAAAGGGTAAATTCATAATATTTTTTCTCAAAGCAATGATAAACCTGTGAGTTGGATGTAGAAAAGTCAGAATCAATATAGAATTTTTTTATTTTAAAGTAAATTCAGATTGAACATAGTAAAAAAAATGTAAATGATAGTGTCCGTCCAAAAGAAAACCATTACTTATAGTGAAAACCACCCTTGAATTATGGGATAGTAGACTAAAAAGCTACGTGGTGTGATGTCTGTGTTTGCTTCCCCTGTCGCGAGTTCTGATCGCTCAGTGATGATACTTATATGTCTGGAATCTGTGGAATGGAATCTCAGCTTGCTAATCGATATATTGTTTGTGCAGATCCGATAAGTAATAAGGGTATTTTACCGTGAGTTCTGTGCTAAGTGCGTTAGCATTTTTTCGCTCAGGGCTAATTCAGAGCCTTTGTTATTACCCTTTTGTTTCGTTTAGCTAAAAATGGTTAATATTGTCTGAAAGCTGAGTTTCTTCCCATAAAGTGAGTATGACACATTCATAGTTTCTTAAAGTGGACCTATCATGCTATATTTAAATGATATATTGTAGGGCCATACCTATATAAGGTATATTTATACGTTTCTGTTTTCAAAATACCAAACAGATCATGCATTTTAGCCATGCCTCATTTCACTCTATTTGCTGTTCTCCAGCCCTGTTTTTGCAGGGGGCTGATTCTGTGAGCTGCAGCTGACCACGCCCCCCTGCAGGAGAGGGGAGCGTGCTCTGATCAAGTCAGAAGAGGGGGAGAAAAATAGATCTCCGTCCTCCGTGTTTTATTATAGCCTATTATTATATAGAGTCGTTATTCATTTGTTTTAAAGCTCAATAAATAACAAAGAAGACCTTTGACCGGCACTTTTCTAATTTTGTCCGGAAGATTTCAACTTTAACGGACATCTTGACCGGCGAAAGAAAACCTAACTGAAACTCTGCCGCACGGTCCCCTCGTTCCTTGGAAGAGGCGGAGAGGTGGGTGTTTGTCATCTGCTGGTGGACTAACCGGAGATAATTACAGTGCTTGCCTCGACGGGGAGGGATTGCATTGAATTAAAGCAGCGGGAGCAAACGCTTGCCTCGGATAGGTGGAGAGTTGGCCCAATAGCCGTAGCGCCACCGTCCTGACGTCAGGACAGTGTTCAAATCTGGATCAGTTTTTATCAGATCCGTTGCAGCCCCTTTTTTAGAGATTTGGGTATGGAGGAAAATAGAGAGGGTTGTGTTTTCTGACACTTGGTGAGTTCCCTGGAACACCGGGGACACATATTCATGTATAAAAGATGTACAAAAGTGCATTTTGCATGATAGGTCCCCTTTAAATGTTAAGAAGCCCTCAGACGCTGTTTCTTGCAAGATGTTGCCCCGGTACCGGGGGCATGGGGCTTAACCAAGCGGCAAACTCTGGGGCAGAGCCGGGAGGCCAATAAGGAAGTGCCTCAAACTGCAGTTCATCTAGAGGCCAGTAGGAGCAGTCTACAGAAGGGAGCAATTTCCATAGACCCCCAAATGCCCAACTTTACAGCAGAAATAAACATGTTTACATCGTGTTTCAAAAAACCATATTCTCTGTGTAGCGTCCCCAGCTGAATAATGGTCATACTCTCGAACTGATGGTATCCTTTTATTGTATACCCTTGCATGTATACATTAAGTGTCAACGTACCAACTGGAGCTATGAAAAGAAAGAAAACACAAAAATTAGCCACCATCTCACAGATAAAACAACTCCATTCCTTGCATTTATAAACGTTACATTTCTAATTCTAACTAAATAATGCAATTATAGCTCACTACTGCCCCCTAACTAACAGAGCAGAACACATGTAGGCTAATATAGCAGTTTTGCTAATTCAAAAGCATGGACTCAAAACTCTGCAAAACTACGAAATAACACCACATAATATCAATACACATATTAATTAAAGTAATAACAAACCTTGTGCCCCTATCAGCCAGGTGCTAAAAACCCAACGTAACTAATTATTCTATGTTAATTTCTCCGTCATTCATACGTCATTACACGTGTTTTCACTCCTCCGTTCTCTATTCACTTCTGGCAAAAGTCTCTTCAAAATAAAAGTCCGGATCTTATAACTATCAAAATAAAAGTACCAAACTAAAACTTTACCACAGGAAAACATCGGGACACAAATATAACCACCTCTACAAAAGGTTAAACATATTAAAGGTCATTTACACTCTGTATAGTTAGATTCCCCCTTCATGACTATGGATTGGGGGGTGAATCTTTTCTCAACTGATCTGTTTAATTCATATTCAGTCTTAAAGTTATGCATAAATTAGGGCGTGGTCACATTGAGTGACAGCTCTGTCCAGTGACTGCTGCTGTAAGCTTCTTGTCTCTCTGCTAGCAGCTCCGTGATGCTACAGGGACTCTGCCTGCTCATTTCATCCGGGGGAGATAACAAGGGTTGGGAACCGAAACTCGGTTCCAGATGAGAACCGGTAAGAAGTACCGGGTACCCATACAAAATACACAATTTTGGTTCTGCTTAACGGTTCCTAAACGCGGTAGACCCTGTATTCCACCGGGTCCGTCTGCGCCGCGGGTCCATCTGCGCCGCGGTGACCCGGTGGAATACAGCCAGGGTAAGGGCGGACTGGCCATCTGTGTGTTCTGGAGAATCACAGAATGGCCGGTCGTCAGCGGGCCATTGACGGCCGGCACCGCCCTTAATTTTTTTTTAACGGCATCATGTAAGTTGCGGCGACAGAGGTCCACAGTTTCCCCGCAGCGAGGCTCCCCCCGCCCTCCCGTAGACAGTTCACGAGCTCAGTCACTTCATAACACCAAAGATGGGTCGCGGTAAACGCTCTAAAGTGAGGCTCCACTACACTAAAAAAGAAAAAGACAAGGCACAGTGTAATGCCTGTTAATAGCTTGCCACAGGCATAGCTCAGTTAAAATAAAGCACAGCTATTGTGCAATACATTTGTATTGCAAGTATATTTCTTATTTGTAAAACTGTCAGTTAAAGCTTAAAAGAATAAAGATATTTTTGTTATCTAAACGTTTGACCTCTTTCTTTTACAATTTTGGAATCAAAACGGGGAATCGATAAGAACCGGAATCGATAAGCAGAACCGGAAACGGAATCGATACATTTCAAACGATACCCATCCCTCGAGATAACTTGAACTCGGTCGTGTTTGTTTGTTCTTCATGCTTATATCGGACTATTTTGACTCGCTCAGCGGTTAAAACAGACGGTGCATGAATGCGGTTTTGCGGTAAGTGAAATTTGAGTACTTTATTTATGTGTTTAGGATTTTAATCAGCTACGTAATGAATGTTAAGGCTTGGGTTAGCATGTAAGCCAGTGGTAGCTAGCTACATCTGTGCTAACGATGCTAATCGTAGCCTCCAAGTTCAAACGTAATAAAGAAGTGTTAAGCGTTAACCTGTTAAGCCCGAGAGACCCCGGTACCGGGGCACTGCCGCAACATCTTGCAGGAAACAGTGCATGTTCATTTAATAACACTATGAATGTTTTATATCCATGTAACGGGAAGAAACTCATCTAACTGATCATTTTTATTTTTTTTTCAAAAGAAAACCCACAATGCTAACACTGAGCTTCTGAATTAGCAACGAGCCAAAAAATGCTAACACCTTACTGCACCGAAAATCACTCACAAAACCTTATTATTTATCTTTTCACCACATCCAACACATCGATTCACATCGTGAGGTGACACAGAATCTATTGACACCGACATTACCACTGAATTATACGTATTTGCGACGTTATAAGCAAAAACGGACATCAAAACAGGTGACGCTAGGTAGCTAAAATTGCTAAAAATTTTACCTTGGCTCTGTAGTCTCTCCAAAGTGGTCTTCAATGGCATTAAAACGATAAAAACGCTGCTGAAGTTAATCCATAGGTTAATCCAATGTGTCTGTGTCCCTTTGAAATGATTTCTGATAATCCATAAGCATTAAAACTGCTTTTCCGTTTCCAGATGTCAAAGCTAGAGATAGGTTCGCTCTGATTGAAAATTACATGCGCGAAGCCCCCACCTTTTCTCTTCACAACGTGTGTGTGTGGCGGACTCCCCCTTCAATTCTATTGGCTCTAACGGTCAGAAAGAGGTGTCAACCATCAAAATCGACCAAGGGGGGCCAGAGATATGGAAAATCCACCCAAATGACCCCAGAAGTGGTTTCTTTTTGCTAAATCTCTCTAAAAAGGTAAAATGTCACTTTTGCATCAATGTTGATACAGGGTACTTATTATATGTTGTACTTTGGATTCCTAAAGCTTTTAGTCTACCAACCCATCATCCAAGGGTGGTTTTCACTATAAGTAAAAAATAATTTTTGGACGGACACTATAATTTACAGTTTTTTACTATGTAAAATCTGAATTTTCTTTAAAATAAAAGACATCTATATTGATTCTGACTTTTCTACATCCAACTCACAGGTTTATCATTACTTTGAGAAAAAAGATTATTAATTTAACCCTTTTAGAAGGGAAGATATGGTCATTTGTTCTGGGAATGTCATTTTCGAGCCTGAGACCTGAAAAACAGGCTCAGGGCTTAACAGGTTAAGTGGGATAATACTGTAGAACAAACGGCTTCTGTTTGAGGTTGGTAAAATAAGGTTATCCTTGTAACTTAGAGAGATATTTTATTATGTAGGTAACTGTATGCATCGCTAAGGTTAATTTAAATTCGCTATGCTCGAGTATGTAGACAAGCTAACGTCAAAGTAGTGTTGAATAGCAGCGTAGTGTATGTGAAATCAACCTCACAATAAGATGTGTGTATATTACAATTATTAATGTCATATTTCAAGATGATTACTTAGATATTACAATATGGTTGGTTGAGCAGGAGTTTATTATTGAGCTTACACGTTAACGTCACAGTCATATCTGAAGAACGAACCCAAACCTTTTTCTTTTTATTAATTGTATTACCAAATTGGTATCAAATAAATAGTAAGTATTGGTAATACCAATGATTAATGGGGTTAATCGCGAGAGTTCACATTTTCAACTCGAGCGTCAAATTTGTGTGGCGCGTTCTAATGAAAGCCAATCAGCGGTGAGGATCTCAGCCTGCCGTCACTGACGTTGAATCAGAAAGCTAAACAGTAGCCGTTAGCTGTTAGCACACAGAGCTCACTGCTTCTCATATCTGTTCTGAAACTGGAGGAAAGTTCTACATGTACAAACCACAGACTGTCTGTGGCATGTTGAATACAGTCGCTGCTTTATTTCTGTCTGTAGGACGTTGTTGTGAGTATGGACGGAGCAGCTACATGTTAGCTTAGCCTGATCCATCAGATCTCCATTTAGGAAACACATTTAAAAGGGTCTGCATACTTGTCAAAGCATTAATTCATGTTTTTTTACTAACCGGTCTCAGTATGGCGTTATGTCGGCATCATTTTGAAATGTGTATTACAATTAAATCACGGTAGAATGTGTTAATTTAGTTGTAGTTGTATTCCCATGTAAAACAATTTGAATACATATAAAAAACTGAAAAGGATATGTAAGCACAACTTACTCTCTTTCTCCCTCTTTGAGAAATTCTGGATATCAGCTTCACTGTTCAAACATGCTAATTCCTGGCAAGTAAATGCCATGAATGCTGAATTGCCATCCATCCAGCCAAACCACCTTAAATCCCCCAAATCTCAAATGGAGGTTCCCCTCGGTGTAATGAGCTCTATAACTCCCTTCAGCTCACTCTTTTGATTTTACAGCTGTGATAAAGTCACTGTCACTGTGCCTGCAGAGTAGTAAAACAGCAGACAGACACAGTTAGAGACTAGCTGCAGACAAAGAATATGATTTTAAGGCTGTTTCAGTGAGACAATGCAGTTTTGATTATTTGACAGATGTGGGCTTAATTCTCTATTAAAGTTACTGTAAGATACACTTTTATGGATGAAACCTTAAAACTACAAAATGAATTACTCTGTCTGAATGGATTTTCATGGATTTTCTTCCTGATCTACTTGTTGATAACTTTTGTATTTGGTATCAATGAAAAGCGTATTCCCCATCAGACCAGGGTGTCATCACATTATACAAGTTTGAAAATAGTAAAGATGTAGTTTTCGAGAAAAATCAGTCAATGGAGCTGTTGGAAATATCACACAACAAGGACGTAGGAGACATTCTCTGTGTTGTTGAGCTGAAAGGAAAGAGTGATAATGTCAGGCAGATAGTTGCCTGGATATACTTCCGACAGTTGCTGTCAGTCATTTAAAAGCATTTTAGTTTAGCAAAGAGATATGCATTCACAGTGAAGGTAAAGCCATAAACAACAAGTATTGTGGTGATGAGAGAGATAGAGCCTCTGCCGTCTAAAGCTTATCTGGAATCTTTCTCTCTCTTTGTTTCAGAGCAGACCTGAACCTGACAGGATTTATAGCTCTTACAAAAGGTGGAGGCTGAGTGCTAACATAATTACAGAGCAACCTTCCCACCTCAGCTGTACTAAGTAATAAGAATGGCATATCTCTCATGCCATTCAAATGAGTGGTTGTTGTTCTGTTCCATCATTGAGTGATTTCAGAGGTTCAGTTTGTTGTGTGTCTAAATTCATATTCTAGCCTTTGTGCACTGCATGACATGCGCTTTGTACATTTATAGTGCTGTGGAGGTTGCCATATTGAGTTATATAATTCAAACGAAAGTTAATATAATCAAATATAGTTTTGTAAAAATGTTTACAATGTAAAATGCACTATACTTCACGTTGCTCTATACTTATACACTAAATGTAAACGGTTTGGTAAATTTAAAGAAAATAGTTTGACCAGTGGTGGGCCGTCAGGGCCAGCAATGCCTTCTCTGTTGGCCTAAACACTATCAGAATCACTGACTAACCTTATAATATAGTTTTTTCATGAACATGTATTAAGTTATTTCTTATAGTCTATTTTCTTCATTTTATAGCTTTTCTCTGTGTTGCGCTTGGTTGCGATGCGTCCAGTAATGGTTGTTAAAGATCTCCTATTATACTATTTTTAGGCATATATTATAAGTCTCAGATATATAAAAAACATGTCTCTGAAGTGTTTTGCTCAAAATACTATATTATGTTCCAAACCACATCAAGCATTATTTCTGAAACAGTATGGAGCTCAAACGCTTTCTCTCTCGCGGGTTTACCACAAGGACAGTACCTTTTATATCCGGCTTCTTTACACATACTCTCTCCAGTACAGCGTTAGCTCTGAGTGTTAGCGATGCTTGCTAATGTAAACACAGACCATATTACTTCCAAAACACGTTGTGCATTGTTTCTGATAGCGAAGTGTAAAGCCCGCCCACATTTGAGTAATGTCGTCATGACGCAGCAAACCTGGATCAGCTCCGTTGTACCCCCGTTTTTAGAGATGTGGGTAAGTAGGAAAAGAGAGAGGGTTTTATTTTCTGACACTTTGTGAGTCTCCTTACAGACGAGGACACATTTATGTATAAAATACATCAAAAAGTGCATTTTGCATACTAGGTGACCTTGAAGGTAAGATAGCATAACTGCCACACTCACACTTAGGCAGGGCCACACCTCATTACAGATACCAGAATCCTAAGGGATCGCTTAAACGGATTTAGTAAGTGGTCTACCTTAAAAGAGCAGTTAATGAAACCTGGTTCTCCAGAAGTTAGTAGAGGTAAGACCTTGCTGATCCAGGTGGTAAACTTGCATATACTCAAAGGCTTCTGAGAGGTCAATTAGTAGGTCTGATTAATAGTTAGATATTATTTCAGGCCTGCCAACCTCAACAGTGCGAATTTTCAACAGGGTGTATTCAATCGCTGCTGTGCCCTCACTGGAAGTGAAGATTGCCGCTGTTAGCTAGCTAGCTGGCTTGCGACAATCATTCATGGTACCAGATCATTACAGAATGCTCAATTGAAAATGGAAAAATGAACTGCAACCATATATTGGTACTTTACTGAATTGGTGGAAAAGAAACAGATGAATAACTTTTATGTGTTTAGTGCTGGTCGTATAACCAAGATGGCGGATGTTGCATGTTTGAAGGTTCCAGCTTTCCATACTAAACTTTTTGACCGTTATGCGTGGATCATCTGGCTACTCATAGTGCACTGCATTTGTCAATGCACTCGAAGCAGGAAATGTAAATACAGAAGAACGCGATTTGAGACACAGAGAAACAAACACAGTCAGTGGAGCAGCGCTGCAGAAATTGCTTAGATGATTTTATTTCAGTCAGACAACTCCTGTGTTTCTTGACATGTTTATTAGAAGCAGCATATAGTTTTAGTTTGGCGTCTAGGCTCGGGCCTCATCACTCCACAGATGTACAAAGAACATTGAGTGATGATTAGATAGCTATCCCCTGAGCCTACAGGTGGATGCTGGGATGGAAGCTGGGGGTGGGGGGGGGGCAGGCAAGCAACAGCAACATGAAACACAGCAGCAGGGGCATGAACGCAGCAGAAGGGCACGAAGGCAGCTGCAGCAGCAACATGAACGCAGCAGCGATGTGAACACAGCAGCAGCATGAGCGAGGCAGAGGCAGCACATCTGGCAGCTTAAATATAGCGGCATGTTTAGAAGAATGTGTTTGGTTGGTTGTAAGAGGGACGAGGTGCGTCACGTGTTAATGTATTAATGTTTATATTTAAATTATAAATAATTTGCATATTACAAAATACTTTAACCACTTAAGCCCGATTGCCCCAGCCGAAGCCATTACATTACATGATAGAATTACAACTTTTGGCATTATTATTAACTCAGTTAAAAATCTGCAGATGTTTAGCACACATCTTTTTCCCAATACCAGGCTCAAAACCCGAGGGGACCGAGCCTTCGCAGCAGCTGGCCCTAGGCTCTGGAGCAGTCTGCCCCTACATGTGAGGTCGGCCCAGACCAGGGGTTTTTAAATCTCACACTTATTCTCTCTGGCCTTCTAGTCAGAGCTGAGCATGACACCTGACTTTTCTCTGTGTTTTGTCTTTATATTTCTGTTGTAAATTCTTCTCTTTTCTATTTTAATTTTTTAATTTTTTATTATGTTATTGTAGTGTGCTTTTATTACATGTACAGCACTTTGGCTCAACCAAACATCGTTTTTAAATGTGCTTTATAAAGAAAACTTGATTTGATCTGATTTGATCTTTTATTGCTCTTGTAAACTTCCATAAAGTTGGGGGAGTGACAAGAAACTAAAAAGGTCAATATTGAAGCATTAAAACTAACTGCTGGTAACTAAAAGGTAACATGCTTTTCCTTTTCATAAAAACCAGGTCCAAGGTAAATAACATAAATGATAAAACAAGCCAGTAAGTGATTCTTTAGTTAATATTGTTTTATGAACTTAAGATGCAATGAAAAGACTGAACAGTGACTTTAAAAGCACTGATGATGATGATGATGGCAGTGAGATCTTCTCTGTGTGATGTGTGTTTCAGCGGGGATACCTTCTGTATGAATGCAGGATGCATAATGTCTGCCTGTCCTCACCCCAGCTTTGTATGAAGGTGAGTTTTCAGTCAAATATTTGCCTCTGTAATCCCCCCACGCCCCCTCCCCCAATAATGTGCTCAACCAATGCAAATGTTGTGTGCTCTAGCATGAAGCCCGGAAAACCACTTGCCACCTTAATTTGTATGTGTGTGTGTGTGTGTGTGTGTGTGTGTGTGTGTGTGTGTGTGTGTGTGTGTGTGTGTGTGTGTGTGTGTGTGTGTGTGTGTGTGTGTGTGTGTGTGTGTGTGTGTGTGTGTGTGTGTGTGTGTGTGTGTGTGTGTGTGTGTGTGTGTGTGTGTGTGTGTTATTATAGCATCAAATGGCTTGGCCATGCTATAATGTGCATAAATCCAGGAACGTCACCAGCACCTCCCCATGTAACAACCGACAGTCATCGATAGAAGGAGGCTGTGGCTCAGTGTGATAATGAGCGGATCTTCGGATCAGGGGAGAGTTGGTTCCCTGATCCGAAGATTGGTTTGAGTCAATGCTGCAGTCAGCATGTTGTTGTGTCCCTGGGCAAGACACTTCACCCCGAATTGCTACTGTGGGGATTGTCCACTGTATGGACTATATGTAAGTCGCTTTGGATAAAAGCGTCTCACAAGGGACATGTAATGTAATGTAACACTTTACAACACAACATAATTTGCCAGGTAGGGCCAGCGGCCATTCCACTTTCTACTTTAACATCTGGAGATACTGATAGTACTTTAGTATTTAACAAGCAAGACTTGTGCCATTACTTTAGACTATGTCAGACTTACTTCAAACTAAGAGGTCCACAGTGTTAAAATGAATAAAAACTAGGGTTGCGGTCGAATAGTCCAAAAATCAGCTCCTAAATTCTAACCCTATCGTCTATTCCTTGACCTCTGAGTGAAACGTCACGGGGTTAAGGGATAGTGGATAGGAGAATTCAAAAGGACTTAGGAGAAGAGACTGCGGTACTTTAGAGAATCCGACTGCACTTTCACTATCCGACGTGTTTATGATGCGCCAGCGGACGTCATAAATGTGCGTCTGCTGCTGTGGGGAAACTATGGAAACTACAGTTTTCTATACAGCGGACTACAACATGGATGTATAATAAGAACGAGGGACTACTGTAAACTCATCTAGAGACTCTGCACCGTGCTCTGATGCTGTTGTTTTATGCTTTATGAACGGGGACAACAGAGAAACATATTCTTCATGACCAAAGCTGGAATTGAAATAAAAAAGGAAAGTGAAACTTATGCTCGTCACCCTCTCCCTCCGGTCCACATTAATACAAATGATCCCAATACGTATGATTGTATGAAAAGATCTTAAAATCAATACAAATGTATTTATTATAAACGTTAGTCCTTAACATCTATCACTGTGTATATCACCATTCAAACATATTTTAAAAGTTGAACAAACCCCACACAGCTCAGTAAAGACTGTGAAATGTTGACTTTATTTGATCATTTCAGTAAAAACTAACGTTCATATTTCTCTTTTTGATTATAATACTGATGAACGTTCAAAACAAAGCACTTTGGCAACTTACCACATACGTTTTAAAATGCTTAATAAGCACCGTAACTTTCATGATGTCATTTCTCGTTCATAATCGGTTGATTCCGTGAACGGCCGACTGTTGTGTGTGACGGCAAATGCCGCGGCCGCAAGGCATTGTGGGGCAGCATTTTCTCCTCTCCTTTCGGTTAGGGAGGTCCAGTGGTTCCTAAGCTAAAGGAGGTTATAAAGGAAGTTTGAAACCTCCTTTCCTTTCATTTAGAGAATTCGAACGGCACTTATCATGGCTGCCACTGAGGGACTTCCGGGTCATTTCACTCCGTTAGGAAGGTTCCTAAGCTAAATGGACTATTCGACCGCAACCTAGGGCTGTATTAAAAATATTTAATCGCGATTAATCGCATGATTGTCCATAGTTAATCGCGATTAATCGCAAATTAATCGCACATTTTTTATCTGTTCTAAATGTACCTTAGAGGGATATTTTTCAAGTTTTTAATACTCTTATCAACATATGAGTGGACAAATATGCTTTATATGTTTGTTTATTAGCATTTGAACAATGACAAATATTCTCATGAATATTAAACACAACAACCTCTGAACATTACAAATATTCGCCTCAATTCAACCTGGAACCTCTCTCATACAATAATACAATACTGTGTGTGTGTGTGTGTGTGTGTGTGTGTGTGTGTGTGTGTGTGTGTGTGTGTGTGTGTGTGTGTGTGTGTGTGTGTGTGTGTGTGTGTGTGTGTGTGTGTGTGTGTGTGTGTGTGTGTGTGTGTGTGTGTGTGTGAGAGAATGTGGAGACACTGTGATGGATCGTTGGAGCTATGTGCAGCTCAAGGCATATATGCTCGAATGGGAGCTGCCTGGACGCTGCAATCATGTTGCGTGCACTATCCGTGCTGAGTGTGCTGACTTTTCGTACAATGTCCCACTGTCTGGCTACCTGCATAAAGTCAAGTGCTCGGCGCAGTTGTCGGCGAAATGTCGCTCCTCTGTTTTCATTGAAACAGCTCCTTATATCCGTTAGCGCAGCTAGCTAGCACCAGATGCTAACAACAACAACACGTAAGGTGTGCCTCGCTCGCACCACACATGCACACACCCTCCCGGTCCTCCCGATGGCCAGTCCGGGCCTGCCGGTGAGCGTGGAAGTGTGGTCTGCCACAAGCGGGTGGCAGGAGCGGGGCTGTCAGCATCAGCTGGTAGATGGTATTTTAAACTCGATGCGCTCTGAAACTACGGGGCGGCCGAGGACAAAAAATACATATGCGTTAATCGCGTTAAAATAATTAGTGGCGTTAATTTCTTTTCAAGTTAACGCGTTATTAACGCGTTAACTTGACAGCCCTAATAAAAACAAGTAAACCTACAAGTACTGAGTTGAATTAACCTGTCAGAGCTAGCTTTAGCAAGCTAGCTCAGTGGCTCAGTCCATAGGGACTTGCCCCTGGAACCGAAGGGTCACCGGTTCGGTGCCAGTTCAACTCCTGGGCCCTGCCGAGGTGCCCTTGAGCAAGGCACCAAACCCCAAAACTGCTCCCCGGCGCCGGCTAGACTGGCAGCCTCTTCGCTCTGGCTCTCTCTAGATCAGGGGTGGGGAACCTCCGGGCTGTATACGGACCGCAAGACCATTTGGTATGGCCCTCGAGGTAATTTATAAACACATGCAAAAAAGAAAAAAATTAAAGAAATCTAGACTGCAAAATAATTAAACAAGCGAGTGCCTGTTTTTCCCGGCCAAGGTCAGGGTCCTTGAACACAACACGAGTCTAACGTGTCATCACGTGGTATATGTCTCGTCTGACAGGGGTGTAGTTCTGATGGAGAGCACCAGGACGCCGTTCCGCCACTTAGAAAATTGCAGTACCCATAAGGAGCCGTACACATGCCACAGTTTTTGCGTGGCTGTGTCTTAGTTGAAAGCCCAGTGGCGATCTGTTCATCTGTCATACTGATCATACAGTCAATACCTTTGTTGTTATTAGCATCTGGTTAGCTAGCTATGCTAACGAATATAAGAAGCTTTTTCTACAACCAGTGAGGTAAAGGCACATCTTTATATGATCATTATAGTTATAAAAAAATAAGAGAATAAAGTAAACGGGTTTAAAATACTATAATATTTTATACCCGTTTACTTTATTCTCTTATTTTTTTATAACTATAACTGTCATATATGACAGTAAAAAAAAAATGGTTATTAATAAACAAGAATACAGTTTAAAAGGGGAGTGATTTGTAAAATATCCATAAAGCAAAAGAAAATCTGTTTACAGTTCTGTTTCATATGGGTGTTGAGAGATGTATCCATAGATCTCCTAATGTTGCTCTCAAATTGCACCAGATTGATGCTTTCAACTTCAACATTTAAAAATATATATCTTCCCGGGGGAGCATGCCCCCGGACCCCCCTAGAGGAGGTTAGGTCCCCCCCCCCCACTTAAATCATGTTCACATGGATAGGAAACTAAATACATTTGCACACATCTTGTGTCCATATCTTTCTGTTTTGGTGGTCATGCCACAACCGTGCACGTGCATGCATATGCGAGTCATGGTAAGATATCTGGATTAAGAGGTTGCTTTTTCTTTGCACAGCATGAAAGAAAGGCGAAATGAATGGGCTGTGATTTTAGTATTTTTAAGCAGAGGTCAATAATTTGTACGGCCCTTGAGAGGAAAAAGGTTACCCACCTCTGCTCTAGATGCATGTGCATGTGTTCTGTATAGTGTGTATTACTGGCGGCAGCCACACGGAGACGATACGGGTCGTATCCGCTACAGTTCTCTATACGGTTCGGCCACAGGGAAACGCAGAAACGATAACGATAACGGTTCCCAAGGTGGGTAGATCTGCGGACGCAACGCTCTGGGGGGCCAAACGGCTCCGTGATTACGCCCTATACGATCCTTTCCTGATAACGAAAATACTGACGGGCTGTCAGGAGAGGGGGAAGAAAAGAGAGACTCCGTGTATTATTCTTATATTATTATATAGAGACGTTATTCATTTGTTTTAAAGCTCAATAAATAACAAAGAAGACCTTTGATCTGCACTTTTATAATTTTGTCCGGAAGATTTCAACTTTAACCTGTTAAGCACCAAGCCTGTTTTTCATGTTTCAGGCTCGAAAATGAAATGACTACAACTTAACTTCTAAATGGGTTATATGAATAATTTCTTTTATCAAAGCAAGGTTACATCTGTGAGTTGGATGTAGAAGTGTCAGAATCAATATAGATGTTTTTTATTTTAAGGAAAATTCAGATTTTACATAGTAAAAAACTGTAAATTATAGTGTCCGTCCAAAAATTCTTTTTTACAGATAGTGAAAACTACCCTTGGATGATGGGTGAGTAGACTAAAAGCTTTATGAATCCAAAGTACAACATATAATAAGTACCCTGTATCAAGATTGATGCAAAACAAGTGACATTTGACCTTTTTAGAGAGGTTTAGCCAAAACCACCCCACCCTTGAGGTGATTTGGGTGAAAATGTTTTTTTTTCCATATCTCTGGCCCCCCTTGGTCGATTTTGATGGTTGACACCTCTTTCTGACCGTTAGAGCCAATAGAATCGAAGGGGGAGGCCCCCACACACACACGTTGTGAAGAGAAAAGGTGGGGGCTGCGCGCATGTACATTTGCAGCAGAGTGGACCTATCTCTAGCTCTGGCATTTGGAAACGAAAAAGCAGTTTTATTGCTTATGGATTATCAGAAATAATTTCAAAGAGGACACAGACACATTGGATTAACCTATGGATTAACTGCAGCATCGTTTTTTTATCGTTTCAATGCCATTGAAGACCAGTTTTGACCAAGGTAAGCCATGTTAACGGTTCTAGCTACCTAGCTCCACATGTTATGATGTACGCTTTCGTTTATAGCGTCGCAAATGTTTATCACTGAGTGTTGAGGTGGGCACCCCCAGATTCTGTGTCTCCAGCTGATGTAAAACGAGTGGTTGGCTGTGCATCTAGGATAAGTAATAAGGGAGTTATTGTGAGTTTAGGTGCAGAGATAGGTTACATTTTTTCACTCGTGGCTAATTCAGAGGCTGAGTGTTAGCATTGTGGGTTTTTTTTGGATTTTTTTTTTAAAAAAGATCAGTTAGCTGAGTTTCTTCCCGTTACATGGATATAAAACATTCATAGTTTATTAAATATTAAGATTCCTTAGACGTTGTTTCCTGCAAATGACGCGTTTATCCGCCCGGTACCGGGGGGGGGCGGTGCGTAACAGACCCCGGCAACATCTTGCAGGAAACAGTGTCTGAGGGCATCTTAATATTTAATAAACTATGAATGTTTTATATCCATGTAACGGGAAGAAACTCATCAAACTGATATTTTTTTTTTTTTTTCAAACAAACCCCCACAATGCTAACGCTGAGCCTCTGAATTAGCAACTAGCGAAAAATGCTAACAGATTACTGCACCGAAACTCACTCATAAAACCTTATTATTTATCCTTTCTGCACATCCAACCCATCGATCTGATCGTGAGATGACACACAATCGATGGGTACATACATTATCACTCTATGATAAGAACTCGCGACTTTATAAACAAAAACAGACATCAAAACATGTGGCGCTAGGTAGCTAAAAACGCTAACATGGCTTACCTGTGTCGTTGTCTGGTCAAAAGTGGTCTTCAATGGCATTAAAACGATAAAAACGCTGCTGAAGTTAATCCATAGGTTAATCCAATGTGTCTGTGTCCCTTTGAAATGATTTCCATAAGCAATAAACCCTGCTTTTCCGTTTCCAGATGTCAGAGCGAGCGATAGGTTCGCTCTGATGCAAAACTGCATGCGCGAAGCCCCCACCTTTTTTTTTTACCATGTGTGTGTGTGGGGAAATTTCCCTTCGATTCTATTGGCTCTAACGGTCAGAAAGAGATGTCAATCACCAAAATCGACCAATGGGTTCCAGAGAAACGGTAAAACCCCCATTTCCACCCAAATCACCTCAGAGGTGGAGTTTTTTTTGCTAAACCTCTCTAAAAAGGTCAAATGTCACTTGCTTTGCATCAATCTTGATACAGGGTACTTATTATATGTTGTACTTTGGATTCCTAAAGCTTTTAGTCTACCATCATCCAAGGGTAGTTTTCACTATAAGTAAAAAAGAATTTTTGGACGGACACTATAATTTACAGTTTTTACTATATTCAATCTGAATTTTCTTTAAAATAAAAAACATCTATATTGATTCTGACTTTTCTACATCCAACTCACAGGTTTATCATTACTTTGAGAAAAAAGATTATTAATGTAACCCTTTTAGAAGGGAAGATATGGTCATTTGTTCTGGGAATGTCATTTTTGAGCCTGAGACCTGAAAAACAGGCTCAGGGCTTAACAGGTTAACAGCCAGAATTATTTCTAGAAAATGGTGAAGGTTTGTTTAAGAGAAGGCTGTTCCTGTAATGACAGTTCACATTTATGCTACATTGAAGGGTGGAATCGACTACACATCTTCAGAAACATAATTTGCTTTAGATATAACTCATAGCAATATTGTAACCATTAAGAAAAGCCAACTGCATTAAAAACCCAGTTAACAAACACTAGGTAAAGTATTTTCCTTCAGTAATGAAGATGTAATTCCAATGTAGACACACCTGGGGTCGCTGTTCTGTCTGTTATACTGAGCCATGCATTGTCTGGAACGTAAAAGGGACGAAGAAGACAAAGTCAAGTGACGTACTTCCGGTTCCACATGAAAACATTCCCAGTTAAACATGCAACAACAAATCGCTAAATAAAAAGATAAAACACTGGCATGTAATTTACGTTAGAATATATAGAATGGTTTTGAATAACCCACAGTGCCTTCATGTACCAGCGAAAGAGGCTTTTTGGATGATAACAATTTAAAAGTGTGTAATTAAGACATGAAACGACTACAAACAATATTGTGATTATTTACCCATTAACCAGCATAATAACGGATTTGGTAAACTGAACAGTGAGCCGCCAGCCCGAAAATAAGTTTGCTCTAAAATGATATTAATAAATTATCATTATTATAAGCAAGACAATAAATGGCAAATATTTAGAACATAAACGTTTTTGAGATATGTTCATAACAAACGTAACGTGGGAGAAAATAAGTTTCTTGTTAAACGTAATTGAGAATGCAGTATGAAACGACTACAAACAATATTGTGATTATTTACCTATTAACCAGCATAATAACGGATTTGGTAAACTGAACAGTGAGCCGCCAGCGCGAAAATAAGTTTGCTCTAAAATTATATTAATAAATTACTATTATCATTATTATAAGCTAGAAAATAAATGGCAAAGATAGGTAGAAAGTAGGGCTGTCAAGTTAACGCGTTAACGCAAAAAAAGATTAACGCCACTAATTATTTTAACGCGATTAACGCATGTGTATTTTTTGTCCTCGGCCGCCGTAGTTTCAGAGCGCATCGAGTGTAAAATACCATCGACAAGCTGATGCTGACAGCCCCGCTCCTGCCGCCCGCTTGTGCCCACTTCCACGCTCACTGGCAGGCCCGGACTGGCCATCGGGAGGACCGGGAGGGAGTGTGTATGTGTGGCGCGACTCGCGCGAGCGAGGCACACCTTACGTGTTGTTGTTGTTAGCATCTGGTGCTAGCTAGCTGCGCTAACGGATATAAGGAGCTGTTTCAATGACATTTCGCCGACAACTGCGCCGAGCACTTGACTTTATGCAGGTAGCCAGACAGTGTGATATTGTACGAAAAGTCAGCACACTCAGCACGGATAGTACGCGCAACATTATTGCAGCGTCCAGGCAGCTCCCATTCGAGCATATATGCCTTGAGCTGCACATAGCTCAACGATCCATCACAGTGTCTCCACACACACACACACACACACACACACACACACACACACACACACACACACACACACACACACACACACACACACACACACACACACACACACACACACACACACACACACACACACACACACACACACACACACACACACACACACACACACACACACACACACACACACACACACACACACACACACACACAGTATTATTGTATGAGAGAGGTTCCAGGTTGAATTGAGGCGAATATTTGTAATGTTCAGAGGTTGTTGGATTTAATATTCATGAGAATATTTGTCATTGTTCAAATGATAATAAACAAACATATAAAGCATATTTGTCCACTCATATGTTGATAAGAGTATTAAAAACTTGAAAGATATCCCTCTAAGGTACATTTAGAACAGATAAAAAATGTGCGATTAATTTGCGATTAATTGCGATTAACTATGGACAATCATGCGATTAATCGCGATTAAATATTTTAATCGACTGACAGCCCTAGTAGAAAGTAAACATATTTGAGTTAAAGTGGACCTATCATGCTATATTTGAATAATATAGTGTAGGACCATACCTATATAAGGCATATTTATACTTTTTTTTTTTTCAAAATACCAAACAGATCATGCATTTTAGCCATGCCTCATTTTGCTCAATTTGCACTTTTTTATCCCTGTTTTAGCAAGGGCAGATTCAGTGAGAACAGCACCATCTACTGGCCTGGCATATGTACTACAGCGTCTCCAGCGCTTTCGAACGGCAATGGCCGTGGCTGTCTCCTCCTGATTGGTGGAGTTGGCCCAATAGCCGTAGCGCCACTGTCCTGACGTCAGGACAGTGTTCAAATCTGGATCAGTTTTTATCAGATCCGTTGCAGCCCCTTTTTTAGAGATTTGGGTATGGAGGAAAATAGAGAGGGTTGTGTTTTCTGACACTTGGTGAGTTCCCTGGAACACATATTCATGTATAAAAGACGTACAAAAGTGCATTTTGCATGATAGGTCCCATTTAAATGCAAAACAAACGTAATGTGGGAGAAAATAGGTTTCTAGAAGATATGTGGAAAATAAACGTATTTGAGATACGTTCATAACAAACGTAACGTGGGAAAAGATGTGCGAAACGTAATTAGATTTCAGTATCCTGAGGCTCTGAGCCCCATTTATTTTCCTCACAGACGACAAAAGAAGTCCGACATTATACGATTTAAAATAAAAACAATAATCGTGGCTTGATATTGAGTAAGAAGATGTTTTTATGAACCCCACAGCTTCCGGTCTTCCAAGACCCGACCGGACAAAAAGACGTGTTGCAGGCACGAAACACACTACCAATAGAACATTGGTAGTACATTGCTTTTAAAATCATTCTGTGTGACACGAAAAAAAGGGGAAAATCGTGTTGGTGAACACGAATAAATAGATTAAATGTTGTGACTATAACACGAAATGCCGTGAGACTGGGTTGCTCACAGAGATCAGAGGCAGAGACAGGCACAGTATTCAAATAAAAACACTTCAAATACAACACCCTTGAATGACGCATCTTAAAGAAGAGCAGGTGATACAGATTGCTGGTTGAGGTCAACTTCAGGAGCAAACAACCTTGAAAGTTGGCACAGGAGTAGGGACGGACGCGTCTCCCAATCTTAAGGTAGTAAAACAAAATACAGAACTTATAGAAATCAATTATTCAATGTGCGGATCAATGCACAATAACAAGCCAGTGGTCCCTTTCAAATCATTGTCCATATAGTTTTTTGAAGAAGTAATGAGCCAAGCATGAGAGGGTTTATCCAAATCTATTTTATCTCCGGAAAATGGTTCAGACAAAAAACAAATAGCACAGTTTAAGTCGCTTGGTTCCTCCTTTTTCCTTTTGATTAACACAGAGACTCGGACCCAAAGCTCTTATGATGTAAAAGTGTAGAGCCTTAAAAAAACTGTTAAACCTTCAGGTTCCAAGAAGTGGATGGGCTGTTTTACATTTACACCTTCCATGAAAATGTAACTTAATAATTCTTCCAGTTATTGAAGCTTGAAGACATCATTTTGAGAAATTCCCCCCCAAAAAAATAAACACAGCTTCTTATTTGTTGCTTCAATAATCTTGCTTTAAATGGCCTTTTGGGTTTCATCTTGTCGTTCAGCAACACGTTGGTGTAGCTTCTGTCTGCTAAAAAAGGAAACACACAACTGCTCAGTGCTACTATGATTAAGAGTATTGAAGAGTGCAAAAATATGTGATGGAAAATCATGACAATAATTCAAATTAAATATTTGAATAAATGTTAGCTCTTTTTAGACAAAGTAGTGTCTGTGTCAGACTGCAAACGTTCTCTTTGGGCTTGTGTCTGTATCCTCAGTGTGTCTTCAGCTCTGTCTTTGTTGTCTTGCATTCCCTGGAGCTCGCTACGCTCCCCCCCCCCCTTCTCTTCTCCTCCATCCCTCAAATCATGTAGATTCTCTCCTCGTCCTCCTCGTTTATTTCTGGTGAAAGGGAGAAAGGGTAACGTTTGGATTGGTTCAAACCGTATATCTGAGAAAGGCCAGCCTGACATTTTACACAGCTGTTACATTTTATTACTGTGTGTGTGTGTGTGTGTGTGTGTGTGTGTGTGTGTGTGTGTGTGTGTGTGTGTGTGTGTGTGTGTGTGTGTGTGTGTGTGTGTGTGTGTGTGTGTGTGATGGAGGATGGAGGAGTAGATGAAGATATGGTTTATAGATTGAAGCGTTCCCTCTCCCTGCGCCTGCACCTTCTTCACTTCTCTTTTAACCTCATTCCTTATTTTTTCTTTCATTCTTTGAGTTTCTGGATCTCTTTCCACAGCCATATGTTGATTCGTGGAATATTGATTTGCATTGAGACGTGCAGATATTGTATCCGCTGGCAGTCCTCAGTCATATTCCTGTAGGTCTGTGCTTTGATTCACATTTCTAAAGTCATACTGTGGCTTTCACTGCAGTATGTTTTGATAAATGATGATGTTCCTATATTGTGTTAATTGAGACACTCATTTTGATTCATGTGAAACTGATAGGGCTGTATTTGGATTTCAAGTTGACATGAATAATTCCTTGTCACAAACAATTTAAGGAAACCTCATTTTCTGTCTGCTGCTTCTTTCATTAAGCCATCTATCCGTATTATATGAGCATGTGAGCAATAATGATAGACATGCACAGGTCTAATGGGACACAAACACTGAGGAGACGGTATGAAGGAGTGCATTCAGTTGTGTGTGTGTGTGTGTGTGTGTGTGTGAGAGAGAGACATTATTGCATCCTTACTGTAATACCATAGCAAAACCTAAAGATTGGATTGCATGTACTTATAGATTTCATACCTCCACCTCAAATAAATCAGTCTGTTAAAAGGAAAATAAATCATTCATATAACTTGTAGATCCTCCAACTAAGACACATACACATGTGGTAATACTGGTGTGTTCCCTTTATCTTATACATCTTAGCAATACATAAAAGACAATAAATAAATAAATACAATGTTCCCTTCCAACATTAGCTGTAGTAAAATATGGAACAGTGGAGGTTCATCGAAGGGAAAATGTGATATTAATTATAATCAAATATATCTACATTTCACTGTTTACTGAGTTTTAATTCAACGTATTTTATTTATATATTATTCAATTGAATTGATGTTGATTACTAGTGAAAAAAGTTAGACAAGATTGCGCGACAAACCATTTCCTTTCCTTTTTATTTCTGTTCCAATTTCTGTATGAAGTTATATATTTTTAACTCATGTCCACATTTTAAAAGCCTGCATTATAAGAACACCTGGGTCAGAGTATCTAGACGCGCTTTCACTAGTTCAGCTATGGAAAATGGAAGTTTTTCCCACAGCAGACGCACATCAGTTACATCATGGTCTCATCATAGATCGGTGAGGTCTCTTTTCCAAGTCCAAGGGTCCTTCTCAGGTCGATTAAATGGAATCCTTGCGTCCCTCACTTGCGTCGTTTCCCTGCGTTTAGTCCCTCCCACCAGGGAAGCATGGAGAGACGCAAGGAAACCACGAGAAGCAGGGAAATGAGTTTTAAGAGCAATGGGACGTCCTTTCCTCCGGAGCGTCACGTGAAGCGACGTCCGTTTGTGATGATGCCGCACAGCTGATCGTCTGACAGCAGCTCTGTCCCCGTTATTTTCACAAACACCCCCGCCTCTGTTAGTACACATTTACTGACACAAACATTTGTATCATCTGTTGTAGACCCAAATAAATCAAATCAAATAAGAACTAATTCTCAAAAAAGATAAACGCCATTCTTAAAATGTATAAACGAACATTAGTTAGATTAATATTGATTAGAGTGCACAATAGAAATAAAATAATTGAGAGAAGAAAAAGAGATATGTTATCTATCAAAACCCAGTTAGATTAACATTCATTGGATTGCACACTTTGTCTGTTTGTGTGGATATGTAGCAAATTAACATGTTAAATAGCACTTAATGACTGACTGAATGGAAATGACAATAAATGAAAATGTAAAACGAAAAAAGCGATCATGAAAATGTTTCCAATAAATGAATAAAATAATTGTTGACCACTTTGTTGTTCAGATATATCACATATTTGTAACTGAATGATGCATTCATTGAAACAAAACACAGTATAAACTGAGGAGTGAGTCCCGTGAGTTTCATGTGTTTTCTTCACTCCGCTGGGAAACTCTGCTCTCATGTCAAGAAGCATCAGATCTGCATCGTCCAATCAGTGAGCGATACACAGTAAGGGGGCGGGGAGAGTATCTGAGGATTTCACCGGAGGATGGTCTGGTGGTTCCTCGGTTATCGCTCCTCCATTATCGCTCCTCGCTCCTCGCTCCTCGCTCCTCCGGCAGAAATAAGAGCCATGGGACGCTACTCAAGATGGCGCAGACAAATCAACTTCCGGTGATACCGAGGACCGAGGACCGAGGAAATGAAAATAGTCGACCTGAGAAGGACCCCTAATGAACTCTCCTTCACATCTCTCCTTATGCCCATGACATTTTTTCACTGAGGTTAAAGAATAATGGTAAGAAAGTAGGGGTGTAACGGTATCCGTATTCGTCCCGAACCGGCACGGTTCGGCACATGCAGTCACACGACGAATACGCCTTTTTTTATGAGTTGGAAAAAAGTCTGTCACTCAGGGCAGTATCCATTACACTATATATAATCCAGGGGGCGGTATTGCGCCTAAAAGCTGTTTGCCAGCTGCCATTAAAGTGGACCTATCATGCTATATTTTAATAATATAGTGTAGGACCATACCTATATAAGGCATATTTATACTTATTTTTTTTCAAAATAACAAACAGATCATGCATTTTAGCCATGCCTCATTTCGCTCAATTTGCACTTTTTTAGCCCTGTTTTTGCAAGGGCTGATTCTGTGAGAACAGCACCACCTACAGGCCTGGCATATGTACTACAGCGTCTCCAGCGCTTTCGAACGGCAATGGCCGCGGCTGTCTCCTCCTGATTGGTGGAGTTGGCCCAATAGCCGTAGCGCCACCGTCCTGACGTCAGGACAGTGTTCAAATCTGGATCAGTTTTTATCAGATCCGTTGCAGCCCCTTTTTTAGAGATTTGGGTATGGAGGAAAATAGAGAGGGTTGTGTTATCTGACACTTGGTGAGTTCCCTGGAACACCGGGGACACATATTCATGTATAAAAGACGTACAAAAGTGCATTTTGCATGATAGGTCCCCTTTAAATAACAAATGAAGGACAAGAAGAAAAACACAACAAAACGAACAAAATACAAGATGAAGAAAAGTTAGTATGGCGATTTCAGATAACACACAGGAGCTAGAACCCACCTGCTTCGTTTAAATCAGCTGTGTGGGAAAATGTCGGGTTCTCTGTGGACTACAACAACGATGGAGTGCGAGTGGTGGATCGGACGAGGACGGTGTGTCGGCGTTGTTCGACAACGGTGCGGTATGCTAATGGTAACCAGAGATGGGGTCGTTACTAAAAAAAAAGTAATATATTACATATTACATATTACTTTAAAACAAAGTAATATATTACACTACTTCGTTACTCTCTACATAAAGTAACTTGTTACTTTACTCGTTACTTTACTCCTTACTTTATTCGCAGGGTGCGATGGTGATTCCACTGTGCAAATGGACAACATTACCTCTACTATGAAGGATGCTACAAGCCTGTCCATCTCTGCTTTGGTTACCGGTCCTCCAAATTCTACTTTGTGCTGCTTCGGAGTCGGCGGCGGCGCACTCACAACATCCTCACTCTGGGTTCGGGGGTCCTTAGCTATTAGCTTCACCTTAGCATGTGTTCTTTGCAGGTGTTTGTTGAGGTTTGACGTGGTGTTTGCAGCAGTGGATAACAGCTTCTGGCCTGGACACAGTTTGCACCTCACCGTCACATTCCTGTCTATTCTTCGGACGAACTCAAAATAATGGGCATACCTCCACCCCTCGAAAGTTATCGCTGACTCTGCCATGTTTATGCAGCACTGCACGTGGAGATGTGGACGCGCAAGTCGTGCAGATTACGTACATATAAACCTGCGGCGGAAACCCCTCTTGTCTGTCAGTGTGATTATGACTGATTTTATAAAAGTAACGAAGTAACGCGTGTCGGGGCAATGTTAGTAACTGTAGTGTGATTACTGAATTATAAAAGTAACGCGTTACACTACTTTGTAACGCGTTACACCCAACTCTGATGGTAACACACGCCAAACATACTAAATCATATCAGAAGGCATCACAGCTGCATTTCCCCCTTTAGATATACGATTTCAGGATCAGGGTCTAATCGCCAAAGACTTAACATTTATCATATAGTTAATAAATGTTCTTTAAACAAAAAATGAAATATTTCCGGATTAAAATGTCTTCACACACACTTTAGAGATCCTTAATATGTTTAAAGTCAACTCAATTTTGTATTACTCAGTTATTTGACTACCCCTATGCCCTTGCCAAATACAGTATGTTCCTCACAAGATGAACTGGCCTCTCCTCTCTTAATGATATTTAGCTGGAAAACAGCATGGGCATTAACATTTGGTCTTTTGTTTCATAACATAACAACATGTGAGGAATGTGGAAATTGCACTCTCTTCATACATGTGATTTACAAAATACAAGTGAGTGAGTGTGATGCTGCCGTGGACACAGAGAGGAAACATGGATGTGTGTCACATTAATAAAAGCAGAATGGGGACACTTAGATTATAGTTCCATTCAAACTGCAGCTGTCTGCAGCGGATGGGAGCGTTTATTCTACTATGACCTCTTTGAATAGTTTGTAGAGTGACACTGGCCTGACACGCTGTGATCTTCACACAGACTTAAACATCAGTTAGTCTGTTTGTGTTATTTGTTTGGACTTTGGACCCTGCATGCACAGAAGAAAATCATAGATGGGCCTCAGTATACTGTGATGTTGGGACGCTGTCGATAGAAGCCAACAGATCACATTCTGAATGAGAGAGCAATCCAATTCTGTGGGGACGGGAAGACACCATTTATGAGAAGAAATGCAGTGATTTCTCCAGACAGAACAAAGCATAAAAAGCCTTTCTTTGTGTGTGAATATGGAAATAGGGCAGCACAGTGCAAGGGTCCTCTGAGACACTTTAATTATGAATAGAAAATGAGAGAGACAGAGCAGAGAGAGGGTTCTTTTTGTCCTTTCCTCTGATGTCTGTGACAATGACACTAGGACATGTTTTGTAGGGAATGAAAGCGATATGCCTCCATATGTGGAAATACAGTAAATCTCAGCACTCATTTCTTACACTCCAATGTGCAACAGATATGATCCAGATATTATTATTTGTATTTATTTTTTAATAGGCAATGCAAGGCAAGTTATTTCATATAGCACAATGTAAGAAGAAATGGCAATTTAAAGTTTTTTTAAAAAGTACAAAAAGGTATAAAGACAAATGTCAAAAGTAAGACATTTTGGAATGACATTTAAATTTGATTAAAACATTTTGAAGACAAAATAAATGAAAACAAACTAATACTACTACTACTTCTGATTTGAACTATTCAAGATTAAAAAACTGTGTCATTTACAGACCACATGTTATTCAGCCTAAACTATAAACAATTTTAGCCACCAAATAATACAAATGTACTAACAGCTAACTAGTATACTTATATTATTTCAGTTATAAGTCTTATGTGTAATGTAACTATGATTTGTTATCCCCATTTTTTCCAGATCAATCAATAAAACAATGACCGTCCGTCTAATCCGTTGTGTTGATCTTCTATCCTTGAACTTTAGCCTAACAGATACATACAGATGAAGCGTCTTATTTTGGACAGTTTAAAGTGCGAGGGTCGTGATCGGTTCATGCACGTTCCGTGATGGCCGGCCGGCCCCCAGTCAGACTTGATACCGCCCCCATGATAAATACATTTAATTATTGTGAAGCCAGCTGCAATGGATCATTGATCCACCAGGGGGTGCAGTGGGGTTCCACACTGGAGTCATGTGAAATCAACTTCTAAATAATAGATGTTGTTTAGTCGGAAAAAACGAACGAGCCGGCTCTCCCGATTTTTAATCCTAATTTAATCATCATCATTGATGTTTATGTTCGCCGAATTGACATGAAATCACTGACAAATATGAATATTCTGTATTCAACTTCATTGAAACGATCAGGATGGGTGTTATTTTTCCCCACAATGACCAAGTCGCTGCAAATGATCCCATGTATTACATGTACATGGCCACATTCTCAACAAAGTTACGTAACGAAACATTCTGTATTCCTTGCTTACTTTTTATTTAATGCTTTATAACAGCTGGAATAGTTCGTTTAGAACAGGCACCTCACTCGCAATCTGCTCCTCCGCAACGCCTACCACCTACCTCCGGCTGAAATTATGAATGTACAGTAAGGCATAGTAATCATAGATAACACGGCAGGGTCCGTTACAGTTTGTTTTCATCTGATTTCAAATATTTCAAATGTCTGAAGTTAATAAATACATTCTCAGTGTTCAAGTCAATAATAGTCATATAAGGAAAGTACTGATCTAATAACAGAGATTTTATAAGGACTTTTCAATGTTCGACATCGCTCATGTGAAATACAGTAAACTGGATGTTGTGGTGCCGAGAGGCGGGGTATCAAAAGTACAAGCTAAACTTTTATTTAGCATCTGAACACACTTGTAAACAACGTGATGCCCGGGAAGCGAAGACCCGGCGGAAACAGCTGGTCTGGTTCACTAAAATGTCCGTGTACAGTATATCTGGTACTAATGTATAGCGGATCTTTGTTAAGATCCATATGTCACGGATAGAACTATATATTGAGCTTTAAAACAAATGATATATATTATAATAAAATAAACACCGGCTGTTGTTATGCCTGCTGTAACGTTTACTTTCTCCGTTCTCCGCTTAAGTAATTATTACTTCCTGGTTAGCTTTCCGCTCGAAATTTAAATCTGAAAATGGCAAAATAACGGAGAAAAAAACGTTCACAGAGAAGACGACAACAATTGTCACTTGCACTTGTCATTTAGCATCTGAACACACTTGTAAACAACGTGATGCCCGGGAAGCGAAGACCCGGCGGAAACAGCTGGTCTGGTTCACTAAAATGTCCGTGTACAGTATATCTGGTACTAATGTATAGCGGATCTTTGTTAAAATCCATATGTCAGTAGAGATGGGATGGCAGAAGGTGCTATATATATATATATATATATATAATTCCAAAGCTGGTAAAGACCTTTCAAATTTAGCAATAATAGTCATATAAGAAAAGTACTGATTTGTTCTTGAATCAACTTTTTTATGGAAAATGTTTTATGTAATTTTATTTCATTTTAAATAAATGAAAGACATTCACAGTTAATGTAATTAGATATACATTATTAATGCCATACATTTTTAAATGTAATTAGATATACATTATTAATGCCATACATTTTTGCATAAATATTTATTCAGTATGATAGCTGTCTAACAGAAGTTAAATCCATTTCTCACTTATTCTGACAATGTACTTAACCCCAAATAAAAGAACCCAATAAAAATAGTTGTTAAATAATAGTGAAGTCACGTTGTAATAACAATAACTCATCTCTCTCGGTTTTTTTTGTTTTCTTTGTGTGCTTTGCCAAAAGCCACTGTGTCAAGTGTCCTAGTTGGGTTACCGTAACAAACAGCAGCCGGCTCTCGATTTTTAATCCTAATTTAATCGTTTATGTTCGCCGAATTGACATGAAATCACTGACAAATATGAATATACTGTATTCAACTTCATTAAAATGTTATTAACGTGCCTAAACTCAGTAATTCACTAAAAATTACTGATCCCTCCGCGTCGCGGAGGGATCTTGATCCCTGGGTGTTATTTTTCCCCATAATGACCAAGTCGCTGCAAATTATCCCGCTTATTACATGGCCACATTCTCAACAAAGTAACGACATGACTCCCAATATTAATTAAAATGCTTTTATGGATTTAGAAAATATTTTTATTGATTTAAAACATAGTTCTATGTATTGATTTAAATTTACATGCATCCGCTAAGAAAAATAGTCCGTTGTTACCGTTTTTTAAACAGTCAGAATGAAACGGCAGCTCTCAGCTGTGTGTTCACACTCCTAACTCTGATCTTTCTTTTCCAACAGTTAAGTTAACTGTAGGTTACTCTGAGTGACAAGCTTACAGTTAGTGAAGTAACACTTTTTTTTTGTGAGTCACGACCTCGCTGTTTCATTCTAACATAACGCTCCAAATATGACTGTTTCCACTCGGACTTCAATACAGCAACACCATTGTTTGGTTTCCATGGTAGCGTGTCTCTTTAGTAGCGTGCACTCCTTTCCTGTAAATTACAGGTCCAGCCAGGCAAAACAGTAATATGAAATATGAACGTTAGTTTTTAACTGAAATGATCAAATAAAGTCAAAATGTCACAGTGTTTACAAACATTGACCATACCGTTCACCAGCCCCCACCCCACTCTTTGTTTAAAACGAATTGGCCATCGGAATGTGTGTGTCCCAACCCCCCCCTGTGATATCTCTTCACAGGGGGGAGAGAGTTAGACGCTCGTGAATTGTCAACGGGGGGGGGCCTCTCTGCACGGAGGAGCCGCGGAGAAGTGAATCACAGTGATCTGCTATTTTAAAGTAAATTCAACACATATCGACCCTAAATATAGCATATATTAAGAACGAGAAAGTGTTAACATCGTTTTTTGTAAACATATGACCAATGTGCGAGGGTGATGACATCAGAGCATCGTCCTATGGGCTTAGCCCCGGACAGGTACAACAGGTATTCACTCAGAGGGGGGTAGTTACCCATTTACATGTCAAAAAGCAACATACAGTAGGCGGGTGGGGGATGGTGAACGTTTACATTTCTCTACAGCAGTGGTTCCCAAACTTTTTGTGCCCAAGGCACACCAAAGGACAAGTAAAAATCTCAAGGCACACCTATTGTGCGAAATAGCCCTTATAACACGTGTTATCACTCATATCATGTAAAATATCTGTAAATGTGCATAATTATTTACTAATGCCAAATAAAATGTATAGATAGAACAATCAGTGGTTCAAGTTAGTATATTCCTCAGTGTAACATATCCACTAGTTGCAAAGCTTAAACATTTTTATATATTTTTTTATTTTAAGGGAAAGGATGTTTTCACTACTCAGTTTGTCAACTATGTTACGGACAAACTTGATGTCATTACAATCATTTGATTAAGTCCTGCACTTCAAGTAAAATCAAATTTGAAAGGCTCTTGAGTCTATTCTACCATATATCCAAAGATTTTTTAAAGTTTAAAAAATAATTGTATTAAAGTTTTGTTTTTTCATGTGATATGTTCAGCACTGTCATTAAGTTTAGGGATATTTTGTATTATAAAAATACCATACAGGTCATTTTGATAGTTTTAAGAGATGTCATGTAAAACTCCAACCTGTGTAGATATACATTATACTATAAAGGATATCAGAAGCACTATTTTAGATATTTTAAATTTGAAAAAATGAGGTGCAACATAGTTGACAATGAAAGTCAAACATTTGACGCAAATAACATAGTTGACTGGATCCATCATTTCAATGGTAGGCCTTGCCTGGATGACCACATGTCATTTTCTTGAACAGGTTAACATCACATTTGCACATATAATTGAATTAAAATCATTAAACAATTGTAAACCATAACAATGTACGTAACATTGTTGATTGTCAATGAGTATATTAATTGACCATGTGCTATTATACATAAAATATTGTAAAAATGTAGAGGACAATCACCACAGTGTGTTCAAAATGTCTGCCAAAGAGGAACATGGCATCATGTGATGCTGGTGACATGGTATTGGGACAAACAATTTTTGAGTTAAAGGGGGAAGTTCTGTTAGTAACATAGTTGACAGAACTTTTGCGGACATTCATATATTAAGATATTTAAATTATTTAAAGGGGGAAATCAATTAAAAATATGTTATTATTCTTTAGTATTTAGACTTTTGAAATAAATGAATCATTTTTTAAATTTACTTTAATGGTTTTTATTCATTATTTTGAATCCAAGACACCCTCAACTAAAAAACGGACATAGCAAAAACTGACAATTTAAGAACATCATGACACATTTCAAGCTAAATAAAGCATAGGATGCACATAATGTTTGTGTGATATTATAACATGCTTTCCAATAATAGGCAAAATATGATATTTTTGAAGAAAATAGTTAGAATAATTATAATTATCATCAATGGACATCAATGGACATGGAATGTACCCTAAATTGTAGAATCACTCAGCAGTTACATACACCAAACCTTCCAGTTATATTCCTATCAATATTATGAAGGCTTTTACAGAAGGGTTTGGTCATATATAATTCATAGCCTGAATTATATAACATTTTATACCTAAAAACATGGTGAAAATTGATATTTTAGGGCTGTTGACAGTATTTTCTGAATTATGGAGTGATACAAAGAGATATCCAAAATCCCTTCTGTAAAAGCCTTAGATACTAATATGACTACAAAATGAAACAATAATTTTGATCCTGGCTTTATCCAAAGTTCAGATTTCGGTTCCTGAAATGTGTTAAAATATGCGCATATTTCATGAGATAATGGTTCATTTGGATATTTAAACATGCTATTTCAGAAAACTTGTAATACAAAAAACAATTGCCTTATTGTAAGTAATTAACTGGAGAAATATTTAGCTGATATCTTTAAGTTAAAAATACCCTATTCACCTGGGGTGTCTCGCCTTAATTAGATGTTTGATAAGTGCAGATCACATAGTAAAACACGTACACAGATACATTATTTTGTATTTTTATTAAATTCGACAATGTCAATTTCACTTTCCACTATGTCCACCGTTGTTTTTCACAACCAATGGCAGAACTTTATTGAGGCCTGTAATTAGTCAACTACAGGTCTCTTGAGTCAGTCTTTTTCTTCCAAAAAGCTTGTGACAAGATGTTATTGCTCTTGGGGCATTAAAAACAAGATTTTAACTTTAGTTTTTTATATAATATCTGCATTTTCTATTGTGAAAAACTAAGTCTTAGTTATTTAATATATAGCGCCATCTCCTGGTTAAACCCTGAAATTGGAGAATAGTGGGAGGGCCTAACATTCCTGAATACTGGTCTTTGGCAGGCAACTGGCTGGCAGTCGGCAGGAAGCTGTATGCTGGGGTCCAAAATAAGAGGCTCCATCTGTAGTCTTCAATCCTCCATGACATGCTGTGGGTCAAACAAACAATTCACCAATTCATGGTGTGCATGTGTTGACCATGTAAAGGTAACCACCAAATTAAGGTGACAGGTGAAAAATATTATTATTAAATATAATGTAAAGTAATGCAGTCAGGTATCTGAGTAGCCTCTCTCAATGAGCACAAATTAATTTACGTGTGACTATAAAAAGCGATTGGAGAGAGGCTACTCAGATACCTGACTGCATTACTTTACTTTATGTGTTTCTGAAAGACCTCTGCACATTCCACGCATTCTGTGTTCTCTGAGATTTCAAGAATTAAGTTGCAATTCTTCAGAAACAAAAGCCATAATAAATGAGGAGTGCTGGAGTGCACTGTAATGAATTGGACATTTGATTTTTGCAATTGTTAATCAAATGATGCAATGCTGTGGATGGATGTAAGGTCCTTCGATCGCCTGAACGTTTTTTAACTACTGTAGTAAATTAACGACTTCAGTTTACATCACTCTGTCTTTTATTCAAATATTAGTTTTTTTACTAACATATTTCTTTGTGTACATTTGAGAAATTCCTTTCATCAAATTGTTTTAGATTTTTAATTTACACATAAATATATTCCAAAAACATTTCATTTAAAGTAATACTTAACAGGGACAAATGTTGATATATTTCAGTTTGAACCATATAAAACACTTTGTAACTTTGTTCTGAAAGTTGTCCAATGAATAGTGTATTATTTATATCATCATCATTATTAGAGTAACGCATCAAGATCAGAGCGGTATAGTAGGCCAGTGTGACGCCTTTGTGTTCCCTCTGTTTGAATAGAAAGTCATTATTAGAACAACCTGGATACAGAGGAGAACAGATGTGCAAACAAACATTAAAGTGTTGTGCTGCTCTGATCGGGGGTCGACATGAAATATTCAGCCAGAGGTTTGTGTGGCGTGGCGCTGGGCTCTGAGCCAGGACGCTCCCCACGTCTTTGTCTCCAACACACACCACGTCCCTGTTTAATGGAAGAGAGGCAGTGGAAGAGGCAGATGGCTGCAGCTCCCAACCACCCCCCCCACCCCCCCACATGAAATATTCAGCCAGGATCTGCAATCTTTATGATTGTCTTAAAATAGGAAAGAAAATAAGCAAACCCCTGTTTGTGTTCGGCTGCCCTTCCTCCACTGAGAGGGAGAGACATCTATCTCCAATATATGTTTAAACATCCCATTTCTCGGGCTTCCAGGTGTACTCAGCATTGGTTCCTTTCTGACGGCGTGTGTTCTCAAACTATTCAATGACTTAAAGTACCTGGGATAATTCATGGTGAAATGCAGGAAAGACTTCCTCTATAGAAAAGCCAAAGCCTGGGTCGCATTCAATAAGCTGGACAAAAGAAAGAGATCATCTGCCGAACGCAATGAAGCTCATTCTGTTCAGGACAACCGTGGAAACCGTCCTTGTGGACCGCTGCGAAGCCCGGACCCTCAGTGCTCGCTCCCTCATCGTCTCAATGGGTGCTGTTTTTCTAGGCTGACCTGAAAGTTAGCATCGCAATAAAATAAAAATAAATGAGTATATTGCAGAAAATAAGCTTTGTGGCTAAGACATGTTATAACTATTTGTTCAGCAGGATAAATTCCACATAATTAACACCACTACATCACCACCGCTAAGCTGAAGGCGGACTCAATACATTTAGTAGTCCCATTTTGTCTCTCGTTTTTATCCAGTGCAATATTTACTGACGTATTTTATTTCTAAGAACCAAACACATAAATCTCTTCAGCTGGTGTTAACCACAGACCATAATCAGGATTGCTTTATTCGTCCCACAAAAGGGAAATTGACATTGTTACAGCAAGGTAGATAGAGACGAAGAAAATAGATCAGTGTTATATAAAAAGCATGCACATAGCATTTAAAATAAAAATGATTACAATTTAAAGAAGTACACATTCAAGTAGATAATATTAGCAGAGGATTTCAGACTTCTTTCCACAAACACGTTGAAAAACCATTGACTTTGAGATGAGGGAACTAGAAGTGCGGCTCACTTATTTCCTGGTTTTAGGACACATTACTGCACCTCTATACCAACCTCAGGACACAAAATATATCCTGGAAGAATCACCCGACGCTACAGTAGATATATGACAACATTCTACCTCTTAATAAGGAGCTAATTCAATGGAGGGCTAGATTTGCTGACCACTGTTTCCGCGACAAATGTGAAGTCTTCTCAGATGTGATCCTCACGGAGCCTTTCAGGGTTTGAAAGCAAACCAGCACAGAACAGAACATCTCTGAACAGACACGAACAACCAGAAATGCTAGAAAACTGTAGTGAGAGGTCACTCAACTTAGGTCAAATGATAATGATGATGATGATGGTGTTGATGATGGTGATGCTCCAAATGAGCAATATAAAAAGATGATATCGTATTTTTTTTACTCTTCTCTTCAAATTTATTTCACGAAAAATCAGTACACTCTGCTCTTGCCAAGATTTTTTTTTAGAGATTAATAAAAGATTAAGTTGAATAATGAATTAAAGAATATGACGACTTCCTATCTAAAAGTGTATGCACTAATGGAAAATAATTAAAACCATATATAAACAAACTATTAAAAACTGTAACAGTATCAACAACTAGTCAGTCCAGAGGAAGTGACAGGTGGATGAAGGGAAACCCCTGACATCACACACCAATAACAGTTATAGAAGGAAACTGATGTTTATTTGGAAAGTATATTATTTGCATCATTGTCATTTTAATTTATCATTAAATATATTCAGCAATTTGCAGATACACTAGACACCAGAGATGGAGTACTCGAGTCCTGGACTCGGACTCGAGTGCCGATTTTCGGGACTCGTGACTCGACTCGGACTCGCGCACTGATTGACGCGACTCGGACTTGGACTCGTGAATTCTCGCACACGATGACTTGGACTCGGACTCGGACTCGTGAATTATCGCGTACGCTGACTTGGACTCGGACTCGGACTCGTGAATTTTTCCCCCCACGATGACTCGGACTCGACTTGTACATTGACGCTCCGACTTGGACTCGGACTCGAGCAATTTTTTCTATGGAGTCTGATGTCCTCTATCCTGGCGTGTGCACCGGCTGCGAGGCGAGTTCACGTACTGGGCCCCGCTATTCCAGTCTAAAGATGTCTAGAGACACACCCCGCATCGTGCTGTATGCTTTCACACATTCTGCTTCCACATTGGAAAAGAGCAGCGCAAAATGCTCTATGTGGAAACAATATTGAAGAGAAGGCTCCGTAACACATTACTCTAAACATCGAGTTCAGACATATAGGCTGTCTTGAACACTATCATCAGAGTAACGTGATCTAATCAATACATAAAGATTCAGCCGATAACACGAGTAGCCATGTGCTTTCTGGGGCTAAATCTTTATCAGTAAACCGATTTAACCGGTAAAAGTTCCTTCAAAATAAGAGTCCCGATCTTATTAAAGCTCGGTTGGATGCTACTCAATCGGAAGCTGTTGGTACCTGTGCATGTGGATAGTTATGTAAATTGTAATCCCTGTAATGCTAATGTATGATGTCCTTTTGTTGTTCTGTTTATGTTTTTAATGTTTCATGTGGAACCTACTTGAGCAGGTCTCCCTTGAAAAAGAGGTCAATGATCTCAATGGGATACAACCTGGATAAATAAAGGTTTGAAATGAAATGAAATTACTATCAAAATAAAAGTGCAAAACGAAAACTTTACCATAGGAAAATATTGGCATACAAATATAATCACTTCTCTAAAAGGTAACTCATTTTAAACATAGTCTATTTATATATAATAATAATAATATTAATATTAGTAATAAGCTTTATATTTGTATAGCACCTATTACAAGACTTGTAGCCAAACTGGCTTCACAGCAGTTCAATAGACAGATTAGTATAACATGACAGGATAAAAGCAATGTAGAGGAACAGCTACATTTCAACACATATATCCACGAAGATTAATACATGAAGACTTGTGACTCGGACTTGACTTGGACTCTTCTTAGGTGACTCGGACTTGGACTTGGACTCGAACACAGGTAATGATGACTCGGACTCGGACTCGACTCGGACACTCCTTGGGTGACTCGGACTTGGACTCGGACTCGAACACAGGTAATGATGACTCGGACTCGGACTCGACTCGGACACTCCTTGAGTGACTCGGACTTGGACTCGGACTCGACTACGACTCTCCCTTGGTGACTCGGACTTGGACTCAGACTCGAAGAGTGGTGACTCGAGAGTGACTTGGACTCGTGAATTGGTGACTTGACTACAACACTGCTAGACACTAAAGCACATAAGCACAATCCCAACCCCCCCAGGCCCCTTCCAATAGGTGATATTCTGTTAGGGTTCAAGCAGAGGAATCTGGTCCTTAACCAGACTCTGAGGTGAAACCCCTGAACAGGACAAGCGGGAACCAGACCTGGACTTTAGGCTTAGACCCAGATTGGGAATCACTAAGTGAGGAGGCACGAACTTCTTCGTACAACAGTTCAACATTTCACAGTTCAACATCCTTTACAGAACCTACCTTTTACCGGAAAGACTCTACAAGATGAATTCATTAAATTATTTGCAATATATGTGTGAGACAGGAAGTCCCATTTAAAAGTTATTGGAATATAATCAATAAAAACTGTGTTTAAATACCGGAGACTCTTATACAGATTACAGCTTTGAGATTCCCAGTACACCTAAAGTAGCCTTATCAGACATATCTGACATCCCTTCTGACAACCGGCCATGATTTTTGGAAATAAATGTATTGCTTTATTGTGGGGGACAGTAGACTCGCCTTCCATGAAAGAAATGTCCTTTCATTACATGACATGACAAACTTTAGTTCATCTTCAAAAGAAAGAAACACATCTCTTTGATACATAATAAAGTCTTTGTGTAATTGAACTTGTTCTTACTGGCATTTCGTAGAACCCAACTATGCACTTACTTGAGTAAGGTAGGGGTCGGCCTGTGGTACTATTCTTATTTCATTCATTTTTTAATACATTTCTGTCATTGTTGCTTTCTCATTTTACTTGACCTATACCTAAATAAAGTGTTAATGTTTTAGTTTGTTGTCTTCAAAGTGTGTACTATGAATTCTCCTTTCTCTGGTATCCCCCCCTTTTTCCTGTCACACATTCAGTGTAGAGATGGCAAATCCGGATCCTTTTACGGACTCGGAGTCTTCTGAGTCAGTCATTGAAGAGATCCGGATCATACGAGTCCTTTGAGTCATATGAGTCAGCATCACCAAGAGCGTAGAAATCCTATCGGTGAAACCGAAAAGTTGTTGCATTTCACGAGCATATTAAACTAACGTTACATTAAAAGGGGACCTATCATGCAAAATGCACTTTTGTACGTCTTTTATACATGAATATGTGTACCCGGTGTTCCAGGGAACTCACCAAGTGTCAGAAAACACAACCCTCTCTATTTTCCTCCATACCCAAATATCTAAAAAAGGGGCTGCAACGGATCTGATACAGACTGATCCAGATTTGAACACTTCTATGACGTCACAGAAGTGGCGCTACGGCTATTGGGCCAACTCTCCACCTATCAGGGGAATGTGGGGTTGGGCCACGGCCGGCCGGCCATTGCCGCTCGAAAGCGCTGTACATATGCCAGGCCTGTAAGTGGCGCTGTAGTCTGCCACAAAAGCAGCGAAGAAGACTTCCCGCCCATAGTTACCATGGTTACCCTTCTGTTTATTCTCCGCTGTGGCTTTTTTTCTCCCTCGCCGAGGCAAGCGTTTACTCCCGCTGCTTTAATTCAATGCAATCTCTCCCCGTCGAGGCAAGCACTGTAATTCTCTCCGGTTAGTCCACCAGCAGATGACAAACACCCACCTCTCCGTCTCTTCCAAGGAACGAGGGGACCGTGCGGGAGAGTTTCAGTTTCAGTTTCTTTCACCGGTCAAGATGTCCGTTAAAGTTTAAATCTTCCGGACAAAATTGAAAAGTGCCGTTCAAAGGTCTTCTTTGTTATTTATTGAGCTTTAAAACAAATGAATAACGACTCTATATAATAAAACACGGAGGACAGAGATCTCTTTTTCTCCCCCTCTTCTGACAGCCCAGCAGCTGATCAGAGCACGGCTCCCCTCTCCTGCAGGGGGGCGTGGTCAGCAGAATCAGACCCGTAGACAGCAAACAGCACATAGAGCGAAATGAGGCATGGCTAAAATGCATGATCTGTTTGGTATTTTGAAAACAGAAACGTATAAATATACCTTATATAGGTATGGCCCTACAATATATCATTTAAATATAGCATGATAGGTCCACTTTAACCTCCGCTACACAGTGTGTTTTGCTTTAATAAAAAATGTTGATCACAAAAAAAAAGGGTTATTTTGTGATTTGGCAAATCTGAGTCTGCTGTTGACTCATGCATGACGACGAGTCTGCTGGATCTCTGGATCTGCTGCTATACGGTTATGGCTCTGAGTCCGCACAAGTCTGCTATGTTTTGCACAGTGAGTCAGGATTTGGCATACATTAGGCAAGTCATTAATGTACAGAGAAAACAGTAATGGTCCAAGAATGGAACCTTGTGGAACCCCAACAGGGTTCACAACAGCGACGTGCAGTCAGGGGAGGCAGAGCCTCACCTGTCATACTCCAATGTAACGGAAAAACAACTAAAGAAAAACTAAATAGTAATAATAATAAAATGTCTCCACTGATCTGTGTTGTAAGTGTGATTTCTGTATGATTCCAATCGCTTTTTATAGTCAAAATCAGCTAATTTGCCGAGCTCCTCTACGGGAGCGATGAGAAGTGAGGCAGGGACGTGCTCTGCCTCTCGTAAGCCCACAGTAACTTGCTGGAGCACGGGCACTAATTTAGCACGGCACTTATTTTGTGAGCATGCTCAAGCCAGTTACTGTGAGGTGAGGTGAGGCACAGATGAGCTCTGCCTCACCTCAGAATGTGTCACCCCACAGAAACTGTCTGGAAAGCGGGCCCTAAGCGCATGCCTGTTACCATCTCACTGTAGGTGTAATGTTTGTAGATCCCTTTATTACATTTATCCTCACCATCCATAGTCTCTAAATAACTTATTTCACGTATATATGATATTTAGGCCCGCTGGTCTCATCATACAACGGCAATGAAAAAAGCACCAGGGGAGGCAGCCATAACCTCTGCCGCACCTGAAGGGGGCGCACGTGAGCCCACAGGTTCTTGTTGCTACTGTTATTCTACTCAGAGACAGTAGACGCAAACAACAAACTAGACTTTTGAAACTACAGGAAGATAAGGAGGACTTTTACAAAAAAGTAATAGAGATTGTTGTCCAGAAGGATAGCATGGACTTCATCTTCAAGTCAAGGTAAGACCATCATTGTAATGAAAATGGGATCTTACTAAGAAAGAACAATCCAATATTTAGATTTTGGGTATTATTGATGAATTGTGATCTTCTCGCTCCCAGGAAAGAAACTTAAAATAATGAGACTAATGGAGTCTCTGAAAAGGTTCAAATTGGTATTTAATTAAGTAACGTGGTTAAAGAACAAGCATAGGTAATGAAGAGACAAAGCCGGTGATGTCCCTCGGGAGGCTGCAGCGAAGACAAGAGCGCGAGTTGTCTTTTCCGATCTCTTTTATACTTTTCTCATTCTCTCCCGCTGTGCAGATAGGGGGACCGCCCTCCTCGTCTTCAATGTTTGACATCGCGTGAAACAGAGGATTTCGACATTTTGTATTCCCTGCTTACTTCCTTAAGCCTTTTCTCCTCCTTATCTCTGTCATGACTTTCTATTTAATACCTTATAAACAGCTGTAATAGTTAGTTTAGAAATCCTAGAAACACTTTTACGGCACAGTTCTCATTTACGGTAACTCCCTCTGACGTCATAGCTACTCACGTAATGTGAAAACACTTTACGATCAACTGTACCTTCATTTAATATTCAGCAGTAATAATATCTCGACGTCTATAGATGTAGTGTTAAAGTCCGTAGGTTTTGGTGTGCAACACTCCATGTCATTTTCACTTTACATTCAGAAAATATATTGGTTAGCCACATGCTACATACTGACCGGATATGAAGGATTTTCAGAATAAAAGCTTGGCATTGAGATTTCCTGAGAACTTCTGGATTTTTTTACAATAAAACAGCTTTTAAACTGACGATATGTTTTAGACTAAATTATGCTATTAAACATTGATTTTAATTTCTAACAGTATCCTTTTGTTGAACGGTCTGTTTAAAATTAATCATAGCATCAGACTAAAAAAGCTTTTGAAAATAACAGAATATTTCGATTAAGGTCAAAATATAATATTTGTAAATCTGACTCAGTGAGTCAGTGCCTCACCAGCCATGAACCTCACCGCACGTCACTGGTTCACAAGGTAGGGGGATTTGGTACCGTTGACCAAAACACACTGTTTTCTGTTTGATAAGTAAGATTTAACCCACTGTATTGAATCTGCCGAAAAATTGAAATACGTCATCTTTGGAAGGAGCACTTGGTGGTCAACAGTGTCAAAAGCCTTCCTGAGATCAAGGAAGACAGCACCTACATATGGGCTCGTGTCCAACATACATTTAACCTTTTCCACAAAGACACAGTTAGCTGTCTCAGTGGAGTGGTGAGCACGAAAACCAAACTGCATTGGGTGGAGCGAAACCTTTATCTAAATGTTTGGTGATTAGTTTTGACACCCATTTCTCAGCTATCTTAGAGACACAGGGGAGGATGCTGATTGGTCTGTAATTGGACATCATTGCCTTATCCCCAGATTTAAAGATCGGTGTCACCGTGGCCACCTTCCAGGATGATGGAACTTCCCTCGTGCTAATAGATTGATTTACTAGCATAGTAATTGGTTTTATTAGACTGTCAATATTTGTCTTTATGAAGTTGGTGTCTAAATCATCTGCATCCCTAGCCTTAGAACCTCTTAACCCTGAGATTATATGTTTTACCTCCACCTCTGTGATTCCCTCCAGGTCAAAAACTGGATGTGTATCCACAATCGGGCTAGGGAAGACCTCAGATGGCGGGAAGAGCTTTGTGATGTCCAGAGCACTATTTATAAAATACTCAACTTTACTGTTGTTGAAATCTCTCCCCACTTTTGTCCATACCCCCTAAGTAAAATGACTTCCCAGTTCCCGCGGCTATGCTCGTGCATGACGAGTCTGGATCTCTGGATCTGCTGGATCGGTTACGGCTCTGAGTCCACACGACTCACGAGTCTGCAGGAAGTGAAGGAAGTTCCCTTGATTCAGTGAGTCAGGATTTGCGAATCTGAGTCTGCTGTTGACTCGTGCATGATGAGTCTGCCTGGATCTCTGGATCTGCTACGGTTACGGCTCTCTGAGTCTGCACGAGTCTGCAGGAAGTTTCACTGATCCGCGTCCCCTGAGCCAAACGATAACTTCTGGCAGCTATACTTGCTAAAGGCTAGGCAGATGGACTGGGGTACATTGTAATGTGATTTTTTTTTTTTTTTTACAAATCTTTTTATTGCAAACAAGTCATAATCCAGCAAATGACAAGAAGTGAGAGTAGTAATACTAAACAGTACTGATGTTACAATTACAATGGGGATCATTACAAAGGACCTCCTTGAAATTGCATTCACTTCAGGGTTCGTAGAGTCCTTGTTTACAGTCTTTTTCTTTTTTTTCATTTAACCCCCCCACCCCCCACCCACAAGTATGGATGGCCCCAAATAGTAAAATAACTGAATAAGTCAGATACAATAATAAGTAAAACATAAATAATAATACTAATACAAAATTTAAAAAAATAATAATAAAAAAAAAATAAATAAATAAAGTCGAGAGCGAAAACAGTCTGCTGGTATAAGGGAAGAAAATAATAGTAAACATTGTCGTCTTGGTGAGGAAAAAGGGTTTCATTAAGAGCGAAAAGGAAATATAGATGAGTAGTCTAGGGCAAAACATAAAGGATCATGGCGGAAGAGCAGTAATATGAATGGTCACTTTTATTTAATTTATTCCCTTTCAGAGAGCTACCTGCGACTCAGCGTCAGAAGTGATAGGGAGTTCTTTGATAAGGCCTAATAGTGGGTCCCAGGTAGTACGGAAGGATTTCAGAGATCCTTTTAATGAGAATCTTAACTTCTCCATCTGAAGGCATTGCAAGACATCACGTATCCACTGATCATGTGTTGGTGGGGAAGCATGTATCCATTTCAAGAGAATAGAGCGTCTAGCTAATAGAGTGGTGAAGGCAATGACACGGCGTATAGTAATGGGCATATTCTCAGATGGAGGAAGGCCGAACAGTGCAGTCATAGGATTAGGGTTTATCTTTGTGTTATAGGCCTGCTCAATGGTTCCAAATATGTCAGACCAAAATGTGTCCAGCCTCGGGCAAGTCCAGAACATGTGCAGATGGTCAGCTGGGGATTGATTGCATCTGTTACAGGCATCACTCCGATCCGGGAACATTTTAGCCAGCTTAGCATTAGTAAAGTGAGCTCTGTGGAGCACCTTGCACTGGAGTAGGCCATGTCTAGCACAGATAGATGATGTATGGACTAGGTTGAGAACGTCACTCCATTGATCATCGGAAATGTTGCTACCTAGATCACGCTCCCAGAGCTCCTTAAGAGGCACCATAGGGTCCGGACTCAGGGAACCAATCTGACCATAGACAACTGAAACCAAGCGCTTTTGATCAGGGTCGAGTGTGAGAAATGTATCAATTGGCGATTCGGGGGGGGCGGTTAGGAAAATGGGGAAATTGCTTTTGGATGAAGTGCCTGATTTGGAAAAAACGGAAGAGATGACTGCTTGGCAGGTTGAATTTGACTGACAGGGACTCAAAGGATGAAAAGACTCCATCCTTGTAAAGGTCATTAAGCGTTGCCAGACCATTGTTCGACCAAACGCGGAAGGCCGGGTCAGTACATGATGGGGAGAATAGGTGATTGTTTGAAATTGGGGCGTGAACCGAAGCTCTATGTAACCCGTGCTGTTTCCTGAATTGGAGCCAAATGCTTAAGGTGCTAGTAACAATTGGGTTACTCAAATGTTTATGGGTCGCTACAGGGAGCTGAGAGCAGATTATAGAGTGCAAAGGATCAGAAGATGACAGCTCGATATGTACCCAAGGTGGGCAGGGGTCTGAAAGTTTATATTTAGCCCAATAGAGGAGTTTGTTAATATTAGAGGCCCAGTAATAGTGGCGAAAGTTGGGGAGCGCCAGGCCCCCTTCTGATTTAGGGAGTTGGAGACATAACCTTCTAATACGCGCAGGCTTGTTGTTCCAGATGAACGCATTCAACTGCTTATCAAGATCAGTGAAAAAAGATGTGTCGATGCGTACAGGGATGTGTTGGAAAAGGTAAAGAAACTTTGGCAGGATGACCATCTTTATAAGGTTGACGCGACCCGCAAGAGACAGGGGAAGGGAGGCCCACCTAGACATATCAGCTTTGCATTTATCTAGTAGAGGCTGAAAGTTTTTCGGGAACAGGTCTTTAAAAGAATTTGCAACAAACACCCCCAAGTATTTGAACCCCTCCTCAGCCCTTTTAAAGGGGAATAGGGATTGGGGAAGTGCCTCTGCCATTTTATTTACAAAAAATACTTCGCTCTTTTGAATGTTTAGTTTTGTAACCTGATACACGGCCAAATTGATCTAAAATCGACAGTATGGGGGGGAGAGAGGATAAGGGGTTCGAGATCATAAGAAGAAGGTCATCAGCATACAGAGACAGTTTATGAACCAAGCCATGACGCGTAATGCCCTCAAACCTATCATGGCTTCTGAGCCAGATAGCGAGAGGTTCAATGGCTATATTGAACAACAGCGGCGAAAGAGGACACCCCTGGCGAGTACCACGTTGGAGAGAGAAAGGGGGAGATCGAATGCCATTAGTGTGTACAGAGGCAGATGGAGAGGCATATAGGAGTTTAATCCAGGAAATAAATTGGGAATCGAAACCAAATTTATCAAGACTAGAAAATAGGAAACCCCACTCAACCCTATCAAAGGCCTTCTCTGCGTCAAGTGTCACTATGACTTCGGGGGTGTTAGAGGAAGGAGAGAAAATTACATCAAGCAACCTCCTTGTGTTAAAAAAAGAGTGTCTCCCCACCATAAAGCCTGTTTGGTCCAGCGAAATTATATCTGGCAGTACGCGTTGGAGGCGGATAGCCAGTATTTTGGCCAGTATCTTACAGTCCACATTTAACAGTGAGATTGGTCTGTAACTGCCACATGAAGTAGGATCTTTGTCTTTCTTGAGAAGCAAGGAGATAGACGCAATGGACAACGTTTCTGGCAATCGGCCTGTCTGGAGAGAGTCATTGTACATCCTTGCCAAAATCGGGGCTAACTTGAAAGAATATGCCTTATAGAATTCAACTGTATAGCCGTCAGGCCCAGGAAACTTCCCACTTTGCATAGATTTTATTGCATCATGTATCTCAAGGGTGGAGATGGGGCCGCCCAATTCGCCAGCGATGTTCTCGTTAATTTTGGGGTATGTTAAGGAGCCAAGAGGATTGGGGGTCGTGGCAGGGATCGGGGGACAATCCGAAGTGTAGAGATTGGTGTAAAATTCAGAGAAAGCCCTGTTAATATCAGCTGGGTTAGAAGTAAGGTTGCCATCGGACAATCTGATTTGGGGAATCAATCTGGACGCACTGGCCGCACGAGCTTGTTGAGCTAGGAGTCTACCAGCTTTGTCGCCCTGCTCAAAGTAACGTTGCCTACACTGTCTCAGTTATCTCTCAACAATGCCTGTCATCAGAAGGTCGTGTTCTGAATGTAGCAGGAGGCGTTTTTTATAGAGAGAAGGAGAGGGAGAGGAGGAGTACGTTTCATCGAGTAAGCGAAGCTCAACACAGATTTCTGAAAGCCTAGCCTTTTCCTCTTTTCTCTTACGTGAAGTGTACGAAATGACCTGTCCCCGTACAGTGGCCTTAAGAGCCTCCCAGAGAATACCGCTACTAACGTCGGAAGTGTCATTAATTTCAATGTAGGAAGAAATCTGAATGGAAAGATAGTCTCTAAATTCACTGTCTGACAGCAGGGGAGAATTGAATTTCCATAGTGGAGGGGGGGACATACCAAGAGGGAAATTAATGTCAACCGAGGTGGGAGAATGATCTGAGATGGCTATCGGATGGTATACGCATAAATTGACTAGATGAATCAAATTGTTATCGAGTAAAAATAAATCAATTCGTGAAAATGTGTGGTGCCTGTGCGAGAAGAAGGAAAATGCTCTACTTTGCGGGTTAATAAATCTCCAGGGGTCTGAGAGTCCTAATCGTGATGCATTGTGCAGTACTACCTTGGCCGAATTGGAGAGAGTAGCTTGTGTGAGCGATGACCTGTCGAGACTCACGTCCTGGACCAAATTCCAGTCGCCAGCCATAATAATACGATGGTTGTCGGCGTTGGGAATTTGAGCGAAGAGGTTCACAAAAAAATTACCATCATCCCAATTGGGAGCGTAGATAGAAGCTTGTATCACTGGTGTGTTCTGTAGCGTCCCCGAAACTATGACATAACGACCATTAGGATCTGATATCGAATTTGTCAATTCAAATCTGACATTCTTGTGAATAATAATTGCTGCCCCTCTGGCTTTGTGGGAGAATTTTGAGTGGAACAAGTGACTCATCCATGCCCTCTTAATACGAAGGGTATCAGAAGATTTAAGATGAGTTTCCTGCAGGAATATGATATCTCCATTCAGATCTTGCAGCCGTGTCATTACTTTACCAACTTTAGCAGCGTTGTTCATGCCCTTAGTATTCCAGGAAATCAGGCGCACTCCTCTACCTGTCGTTGTCATGGCAGACACCATCTAGGAAGTTCCTTGAAGACAAGTTGACCTGGACAAACACTGTCTTGCATACACAGGAGAAAGAGAAGAGAGGACGACGAAAAATAATAATAGTAATGATAATAACAAAAAATAAAAATAAAAACCCATGTGACCATACCTATAGCTAAACCCAAAATACACAGCATAATCAAGCACTCTGGCTCAGATCTATGTAATTACACTAACACTTGTAATTACACTAACACTAGTCTTCCGGGGACCTAGTCCCTATCTAAACAGTAAACCATCCCCATATTATTAAGTGAACAGGAAATTGTCAAATATTATGCAGAAAAAATGTGAACACGCATACAATTTAGTGCAGTAAAAATCAGCATGAACAATCGGTCCAACAAGTAAATACAATGTATTTTATCCATTCAGATAAATGAGACATAATAGGAAATAAAATAAAGTGCAAAAGAAATCTCTGAATGGTAAAGGCACAGGTAACAAGAAAATAAGCTAGTGCAACAGCTCCACCTCAATGGAGCTGTTGCTCCCTCTAGAGGCAAAAGCGATACTCTGCGGATAACGCAGTGACCTATCAACAGGCATTCATAACGGCAAGGAACAACAAAAAGGAAAATATAAGAAGTCAATGAAAACAGGCCAAGAAAATAACTACTAGCCATGGAGAAACACACATGTCTGTCTGCGTGATAACGCCATAATTAAAACCCATGTGAACTAATAGGTCAGACAAGTTACTGAAGTAGCCACGATGGGCTAGTAAACTGGGCTAACGTTACCAAACCGCAGCAGTCAGGCGGAAGAGGATGTATGAGAGCCGATACCAGATCGGTCAGCTGCAATAAAGTCCTTGGCCTCAGAAACGGAGGAAAGTCTCTTCCTGACCCCATCCTTCAGTGTGATGTTAAGCCTCGCAGGGAAAAGTAGTGAGGGCTTGAAGCCCCGTTGGTAAAGTTCAGACATCACCTCTTGGTATTCCCTGCGCTGCTCCACTATCTCAGAAGGATAATCCTCGTAGATTGCAATGGGGGTCCCACGGTACTGCAGCTTGCCTCTCTTAGCTCTGGCCTCACGGATGATTTTATCTTTCTGCTGGAATCTGAGGAGTCTGACGACCACGGGTCTCGGTCTCTGACCCGGTCCTGGCTTGTTGGAGAGTGTACGGTGCGCTCTGTCGCACTCCGGTGGAGACTCAAAAACGCCGTCACCAAGGACCTCAGCCAGAAGTTCAGAAAAGAAGGTGGAGGGGTGAGGCCCTTCGATGGACTCAGGTAGACCAATGATCCTGATATTGTTACGGCGGCTGCGAGACTCGAGGTCCGTCAATTTAGCTTGTAGCTTGGTATTATTCTCAGCTAGCTTAGCACACATCGATTCCAAACTTTGTAAGCGTCCGTCTTGTTCGTTAGCGTTGGATTCAAGCAAATTAATTGAGTGGGTATGATCGGAGACTGTGGTTTGAATGCAGTCTAGCTTGGCTTCGAGCGTAGATAAAGTAGCCTTGAAGTCTGCAGAGATAGCATTCCGGTGTTGTTCCAGTTGGTTAGCCAAAACCGCCATGTTGAAGTCACTGCCATTTGCCGCCGGCATGGCAGACTGCTCCTTCTTGTCCGACTTCTGCTGCTTGGAAGGCATAATCCAGCACCGGAGTGTTTAGAATGGAATAATTATCCACCTGGCGATGGCCAAAGGCAAAACTATGGGGATTTAAAATAGTAAATGAATAAAAGTTACGGGAGCTAGATTCGACACTGCCTACTCCATGTTGCCCCACCGGAAGTCCGTAATGTGATTTTACATGTTATAAGGAGAGTAGCGAGTGACGCAATTTATAGTTTTAATTTGTACGTCACCAGGTGTAGGACTCAAAGGACTCGGGTTAATGGAGAGGGGAGACTGGTCACGACCAGCTCATTACTAGGATCCGGGTTAATGATCCGGATGAATCAGGACTCACCCATCTCTAATTCAGTGAACACATATCCATGTTGGAGCATGTGGTGGGGAAAGTTCTGCTTCTAGTCAGTGTGTGTGAGTGTGAGTGTGAGTGTGAGTGTGAGTGTGAGTGTGAGTGTGAGTGTGAGTGTGTGTGTGTGTGTGTGTGTGTGTGTGTGTGTGTGTGTGTGTGTGTGTGTGTGTGTGTGTGTGTGTGTGTGTGTGTGTGCTCGGCCTTAATAACACTACCTTACTCCTCAGAGAGTTATCTGTTCTCGATCCGCGGGGACTGAGATCGCTCTCTCCCCCCGGGGTTTTTTTCCCCAAAGACCCGCTCCTCTTCCCAAGATTGCAATGATGAACAACAATACATAACACCTAGAAAGTAGGCCACAAGCATGTACAGTCAGCCCTGCTTCCACAAAACTTTTGTGAAGGAGAAATGGGAAGTGGTGGCGGCACTGTGGAAGAGTCGTGTCTTTGATTGTATAAAAACAAAAACAGGTCTTGAAGTGACTTTAAAACGACCTGTTTTTTGGCAACATCAGGTAAAACGGTTGGAAAAATGTATTATGTTGTCTTTTTCATTAACGAGCCTTCTGTTTTTTACTTTTACCTTTAACAACAGAATTGAGAGCCATACTGTAGTGTAGCAGCAGCAGATTTTGGGACATATGATGAGACAGAAAGCCTTCGTAGAACGCAAGGATGCAAGCCTGAGGAGAAGTGTGAGAAAGGGGGGCAAAATGAAGTCAGGGATGGAAAAAAATAAAACTAAATAAAACTTTCGGATGTGTGTGTAGAAGGAGATGTAAATCAAAAGCTGTAAAGGTCCTGTGTGGCAAAATCATCCCGATTTCAAGTTCTGAGCTGTCGTGTAGACTGTAGAACTTGTAATGTGATATATGCAATACAGATCTTATTGTATTTACCCTGTATCGATGTTTCGAGTCATATCTTACACACGTTTGTTTTCCTGTTTCAACCAGCGCCAATGAACTGTGCGTGTGTGCGTGTGTGTGTTTGTGTGTGTGTGACCTTCCCATGCAGAGCCCCAGGGCAGGGCAACAGCCATCTTCTGACCTTACAGAGTTTGGAGAGGTTCAGTCCCCTGGCTGCAGTGTGTGTGTGTTTGTGTGTGTGTGTGTGTGTGTGTGTGTGTGTGTGTGTGTGTGTGTGTGTGTGTGGGGGGGGGGGGGGGTGGGGGGACAGACATGTAGCTAAACTCTGATCTCAGTCCCATCACTGGAGCGGCCTGTGGTGAAGGTCAGACAAACTTAAAATCTGGGAGATGTTTCATTTTTTTAATCAACATTTAGGAACTTTGCAATTGAAGGTTAAAACAATAAATGCTGTGCTGTCATTGACAGGTGTGTGGCCGGAAGTTAAAGTGTCCAGCTTTAGAAAGAAGTTTGCATAACAGTGTTAGAACATCTTACAGGGTCTGCATCTCTACATGTCATTGCTTACACAGAGAAATTGACAATTATGGCCACTTCATGCAGTGATTGGTGGAGTTACAGACCGAGTTTGAACTTATCCGCGGGGACTGAGATCGCTCTCTCCCCCCGGGGTTTTTTTCCCCAAAGACCCGCTCCTCTTCCCAAGATTGCAATGATGAACAACAACACATAACACCTAGAAAATAAGCCACAAGCATGTACAGTCAGCCCTGCTTCCACAAAACGTTTGTGAAGGAGAAATGGGAGGCGGCACTGTGGAAGAGTCGTGTCTTTGATTGTATAAAAACAAAAACACGTCTTGAAGTGACTTTAAAACGACCTGTTTTTTGGCAACATCAGGTAAAACGGTTGGAAACATTTATTATGTTGTCTTTTTCATTAACGAGCCTTCTGTTTTTTTACTTTTACCTTTAACAACAGAATTGAGAGCCATACTGTAGTGTAGCAGCAGCAGATTTTGGGACATATGATGAGACAGAAAGCCAAAATGAAGTCAGGGATGGAAAAAAATAAAACTAAATAAAACTTTCGGATGTGTGTGTAGAAGGAGATGTAAATCAAAAGCTGTAAAGGTCCTGTGTGGCAAAATCATCCCAATTTTAAGTTCTGAGCTGTCGTGTAGACTGTAGAACTTGTAATGTGATATATGCAATACAGATCTTATACATATCTTATGCTGCCTTTTTATTCCTCACACAACTACTGTTGGTGCTTTTCATTGAAACGATGACAAATGACTGCTGCACTAGGAACGTCTTTGAGGGGAGACCGTGAGAACAGGAGCTTTGTTTTTCTGGATGGACTTCACAGAGGCTTCCTGTGGCCTTTCAGAGGCATACTTTGTGGTTTTGGAGTGAAAGCAAAGCTAATTCTATAAAGGTGGAGAACATGAACTGATGTACATGTTTCTCTAAATGTTGCAGGAATAGGTACAAAAGTGTTTCAACCTGAAGAAAACACTTCTGAAGCATTATGATCAGAGTTGGGTGTAACGCGTTACAAAGTAACGCGTTACTGTAATAATATTACTTTTGTCGGTAACGGAGTAGTGTAACGCGTTACTTTTATAATTCAGTAATCACACTACAGTTACTAACATTGCCCCGACACGTGTTACTTCGTTACTTTTATAAAATCAGTCATAATCACACTGACAGACAAGAGGGGTTACCGCCGCAGGTTTCTATGTACGTAATCTGCGCGACTTGCTCGTCCACATCTCCACGTGCAGTGCTGCATAAACATGGCAGAGTCAGCGATAACTTTCGAGGGGTGGAGGTATGCCCATTATTTTGAGTTTGTCCGAAGAATAGACAGGAATGTGACGGTGAGGTGCAAACTGTGTCCAGGCCAGAAGCTGTTATCCACTGCTGTAAATACCACGTCAAACCTCAACCAACACCTGCAAAGAACACATGCTAAGGTGAAGCTAATAGCTAAGGACCCCCGAACCCAGAGTGAGGATGTTGTGAGTGCGCCGCCACCGAAGCAGAGATGGACAGGCTTGTAGCATCCTTCATAGTAGAGGTAATGTTGCCCATTTGCACAGTGGAATCACCATCGCATCGTTCAGAGATATACTGCGCAAAATACAGATAGCAGGAGACAGAGGACAGCCATAGTCAGAGTTATCTGGATCAGTCTTATGCGGCAATGGAAACTGAACTAAAGAGAACATTTGAAACTTTAGCAGTCTGCGTGATCTGCCTGTAGGGAGGGGCGGGCCGGCCCTGCAAGTAAAGTAACGAGTAAAGTATCGAGTAAAGTAACAAGTTACTTTATGTAGAGAGTAACGAAGTAGTGTAATATATTACTTTTTAAAAAAGTAATATGTAATATGTAATATATTACTTTTTTTTAGTAACGACCCCATCTCTGATTATGATTCTACCAGATGAATGAACAGTGAGAAGATGAAATAAGTATTCTATCTTAGATTTGTTCAAATGTTGAGGCCAGTTAACAGTGAAGAAGTCACAGTGCAGAAACGTACATAATGAACTACTATTATGAAGAGCATGGAAGGTTACGAGGTGTACGCTTTGTAAAATAATTAGGTTCAATGTCTTCTCCAAGGCTTTTTAAAATCCTTTTTTTATTATTTTAGCACTTTCTGAATTTTAGCATAACCATACTGCATTGACAGGTGGAATTGTGATGTCTTACATATATGTTTACATCTTTTGTTGGATGAAAAAAAGATGATAGTTACATATTTGTTTCTTTACCAGTCTCTATATTTGTCAAAAATAGATCCTCCAACCGAGAGAGCTAACAAGACTCTGGCTCGAGCCTTTCACTCCTCCGGTACCGGCGGCCAGGTGCCCTCAATCAGCGCTGATAGGGAGGAAGGGAGACCGTTAAAGGGCCATGCACACACAACAGGAGAGAATAAGGCAGGGGTCGTCACAGTTATGTTTTAATTAATTTCTACAAATGAATGTAAAGCACTTTGAGTTCAATTCAGGGGACATGCTAGGAAAAGTGGAGATTTGGAGGCACTGTTGGGTGCTCTGAAACTCCTGTTACTCACAACCCGGTATCACGGCAAGATGTGAACATGTGACGATTTACCACGCTGGATCGACGTGAAGATGTTACGATTTTGTCCCTTCAAACGTGACAGTTACACGGTATTGTTAACATGGCCCACCAGTGCATAAATACCCGGCGTGAAAACAGTATTTATGGAAGTTATTCCCTATCTTTATTCAAGAGCGTGTTCTTTCAATTTGAGAGCATCATTTATTGATTTCACATTTAGATTTTGTATGTCTTTCAGTCAAACCCTGTCCTTGCGCTTAGATTTGCTCTGCTTCTGCTCAAACTGTACGCTTGCACTCAGATATATTGCTGCTTTCACAGATTTCCTGTTTTCCAGTTTAAAACCTTCTCCTCGCACTCAGGCTGCTTCTGTGCTCTCGTCAAATGTCTGCTCTCAGATTTCTGCTCTGCGCTTGGATTTTTTCTGTGCAACAAGCATTTCAAAATCCCTCAACCAATAGGCCAGGTGAAGTGTCGTCTCCTTGTTGGTGCGTTCGCTTTACTTATTAGAGCGTCCCGTAAGGGCGGTTAGTCTTGAACCAGGTTTAGCCTAAATAAATAAATAAAGCAAGTGAAGTAGGCTACATTTAATAAAGCGTATGGAAAGGAGTTTATAAACCTGGTTAAAGAGTAACCGCGGAGAAGAAGGTTTTAAACTGGAAAACAGGAAATCTGTGCAAGCAGCAATATATCTAGGGTTGGGAACCGAAACTCGGTTCCAGATGAGAACCGATAAGAAAATGCTGGGTACCGGGTACCCATACAAAATACACAATTTTGGTTCTGCTTAACAGTTCCTAAACGCGGTAGACCCTGTATTCCACCGGGTCCGTCTGCGCCCGGTGGAATACAGGGGCGGACTGGCCATCTGTGTGTTCTGGAGAATCACAGAACGGCCGGTCGTCAGCGGGCCGTTGACGGCCGGCACCGCCTTTAATTTTTTTTCACGGCATCATGTAAGTTGCGCTGACAGGCGACAGAGGTCCACAGTTTCCCCGCAACGAGGCTTCTCCCGTAGACAGTTCACGAGCTCAGTCACTTCATTACACCAAAGATGGATCGCGGTAAATGCTCTAAAGTAGTGGTCGGCAACCCCTGGCACGCGTGCCACCATTGGCACGCGGCACCGTAACCAGTGGCACACTAGGAATAAGTGGAATAAGTGTGCAAAATATTAAAATTTTATTTTCGGATCCTGAACGAGACCGCCGCCAGAGCGCGTCTCCCCGTTACCTGCAGAAGGAAGCCATGCACGCAACGCAGCCCCGCTCTCTTTAACTCCAGGCGACTTTCTGCCGCTTTCCTCCGTAATGCAGTGCTGATAGTTTCATCACAGAGGAAAGCACTTCACAAATTGCATTACCCATAAGGAGCTGTAAAAATGCCGCAGTTTTTGCGTGGCGATCGATATCGGCCGATACTCACTCTCTGCCGATCGATCGGTGCTCTCTAAAAATGCCGATCGCCAGACGTAAAATACATGACACTTTTCTCTGTGTGCGGCAAAACAAGCTCGCCAAAATGGCTTCACCAGTCTGGCAGTATTTTAAGGTGTCCGAAAATGACAATAAAATAGCGGTATGCAACGTGTGAAGCAGAAATCCTGCAGCTCCACCCGCTGTGACGGACCGGTGAGTGGAGCAAAACACACAAGAGTTAGACCTAACACACTTAGCTATTTGATCTACCTCTGGAACTAGTTATAAATATATGTATTCTTCACTGTCGGGTCACTCATTACTGGATCAGTGAGCTGCATGAGATACTGACAGGCTGTCAGGAGAGAGAGAGAGGGGGAGAGAGGAAAAGAGAGCGCTTCAGCTCATTTCTCCCGTGTTATTATCCAAAGTTAATGTAAACTTGAATAATGTAGGCTACTTCATTTGAATGTAACAATTATGTTGGTTGTTGTTTGTGGAAGCGCCAGTGAATGAGCCCCATTAACTGAGTTTTAAACATTTCTTTAAATGGAAGATCCCCATAGGACCCGCCCACTCGATCGGATCGGCGATCGGAGCATCCCTAATGTAAGTTGCGATGACAGGTCCACACTGCTTCCCCGCAGCGAGGCTCCCCCGCCCTCCTGTTGACAGTTCACGAGCCCCCCCACCCCCCAGAACTACACATGCTGGCTAATTGTGTTTCGCAACATGTTCTATGGCACGTCTCTACTGGGAATTGTAGTTTTAAAAGACGTTTTCGTATTTCCTATAATTAGAAGTTGCCCGTATTAAACTGTGTACATCCCTGGAGGTTTAGGGGATGGGAAACACATTGGTGTTATCAAATTTAAAACATATAATAATAAATGGGTGAAAATTGCTTGTGTCCATAATGGGCAGCATTAATATACCCACATGACAGCTAAGGTCAGAAGAGCTTTATTTAATAGCTGGTCTTATGTCTGTGACACCTCCTGTTGTTAATTGATAAGCCTGAAACATGCACTTGTCAAGGTTCAGAGGCACAATTTGAAAATATGGCAGTAGCCATCGATCATGTTAAGATAAGATATACTTTGTTGATCCCAAGTTGGGAAATGTTTTCGTTACAGCAGCATGTAAAACATGCAATTTATTGTTACTTTGTAATTCTACTCCACTACCATTAATAATAATAATAATAATAAATTGAATTTATAAAGCGCCTTTCAAGGGACCCAATGTCGCTGTACATGGTGGACAGACAAAACAAAACAGACAAAGAGGAGCAAACAAAACAAAAATAAAATAAAGGAAGCCGGGGGACCAAGAAAGGACTAGGGTCCGAAGGCCAGGGTGAACAGGTGCGTTTTCAGTGCGGATTTGAAGATGTCCAGTGAAGCAGCGTTCCGGATCTCAGCAGGAAGTGCATTCCAGAGGGTGGGGGCCGCAACACTGAACGCCCTGTCACCCACAGTACGAAGGCGTGAGCGGGGGATGGAGAGCAGGCCAGTGTCTGAGGACCGCAGACTCCGAGAGGGGGTGTAGGGATGTAGGAGGTCTGTTAGGTACTGGGGGGCGAGGGTATGGAGGGACTTGTACGTGAGGAGGAGTGTTTTGTAGTGAATCCGGGACTTGACCGGCAGCCAGTGTAGGTGGATGAGGGTGGGGGTGATATGTTGCCATGGCTTAGTGCGGGTGAGAAGCCTCGCGGCAGAGTTCTGGACATATTGGAGTCTTGCCAGGGTTTTGCTGGGAATCCCGGATAGGACTCCATTGCAGTAGTCCAGACGGGATGTGATGAAAGCGTGTATGAGTGTTTCTGCCACATAGTCAGAGAGTGAGGGGCGGAGTCTGGCAATGTTTTTGAGATGGTAGAAGGCGGATTTGGTCAGGGATTTGATATGCACCTGGAAGGAGAGGGTGGAGTCCAGGATGATTCCCAGGTTGCGGACTTCAGTGGACGGGGAGATGGAGCAGCCGTCAATGGTGAGAAGCAGGTCACCAACCTTCTGGAGCTGCGCCTTGGGAGCCACAATGATGAGCTCAGTTTTGTTGCTGTTTATTTTGAGCAGGTTTGATGACATCCAGTTTTTGATGTCCTGGAGGCAGTTGACAAGGGAAAGAGGTGGGAGCTGTGTGGACGGTTTGGTGCAGAAATAGAGCTGTGTGTCGTCGGCATATGAGTGAAAGCTGAGACCATGTTGGCGGATGATTTGACCAAGTGGGAGCATGTAGATGGTGAATAGGAGGGGTCCAAGCACAGAGCCTTGTGGTACACCTTGGTTAACTGGGGCCGGAGGGGAGCTGCAGTTACTGATGGTGACGAAGTGTGTCCTGTTAGAGAGGTAGGACTCGAACCAGGCAAGAGCTGTGTGACTGAGGCCAAGGTAGTCTGACAGGCGGCTGAGGAGGATGCTGTGGGATATTGTGTCAAAGGCTGCGGAGAGGTCCAGGAGGATAAGAATACTGATGAGGCCAGAATCAGATGCGATGAGGAGGTCGTTAGTGATTTTAACCTGTTAAGCCTTGAGCCTGTTTTTCAGGTTTCAGGCTCGAAAATGCCACTAACACAACAAAGACTATATATTCACTTCTAAAAGGGGTAAATTAATAATCTTTTTTCTCAAAGCAAGGTTACATCTGTGAGTTGGATGTAGAAGTGTCAGAATCAATATAGATGTTTTTATTTTAAAGTAAATTCATAGGGAACATAGTAAAAACATGTAAATTCTCCGCCTAAAAAACCCCCATTACTTATAGTGAAAACCACCCTTGAATGATGGGTTATGAAGTAAACAGATATGGTTCTAAACTGTATTGAAGTAAACATGTATTATTTTGAATTGTATTTTAGTGAACATGTATTGTTTGAACTGTTTTAAGTAATCACATATATAGATATTGTATTCTCACTTACAACTCACTGACCCAAAGATCCTGTTACACACACATACACCTCCTCCCACCAGCACACACACACACATATTCTTTTCAAGGTTCTTTCTGGGCATCAATATATCTGTGCACAATGTTTGGTTGTCTGGGAAAGAATAGTTTGTGTGAAATATTCCTTGGGAAAGTAAGGGAGTGAATATCGGTGCAGAGATAAGATTGACTCTGCCCTTGTGTACTTCCGAATCTCAGAAGAAAACATACTTTTTCTCAGAACTCTGATTCGCTGTATTGGACCCGACCAGAAGTGAATCCAACCAGTAAAAACACCTGGGGGAGTGAGCAGCTCACACAGCTCCTCCCCATGGACTCTCTGATTCGCTTCGGAGTAAAATGGGAAGGAAGAAGTCAACACATCTCCGCCCCAAAATATGGATATGAATACTGTTGTTTTTGCATGTAAAATGCTTCTTGTTTGCTGATTGGCTGGTCCTGATACCTGTACAGCAGTAGAAACCTGAAGTCCGGAGTACTCTGTAAAACTTGTATACGTGTTTTGTTTCTTACCAGTAAAATCAGATTATTGTTATAACCTTTATTCCGGTGTTTTGAATTCCTTTCTTTATTAAATAGAACCAGCCTCATCTAACGAACGGCGCGTAGCGGAGGGGGGGCTGTAAGCCACCATCCAACAGTGTTTGCTACAACAATATGGTGACCTGCGACGTGATGAGTGCTGATCTCTAGAAAGGAACACCGACAGCCAGCGGACGGAATTCAGTCCAGGGGAGGACACCTAGATACTGCTGACAACTAAAACCATGGCCATATACAAAAGGTGAGCAGACACCTGTTTTGACTACCAAAAATCTGTAATCTAGATATACTACAACATTTTAGAGTTGTCAGCGGCGTTCTCAGTGTTCTTAGTCACGGTAGGAAATACAATACATATTCTAGTTGGGAAAGTGCTTAGAGTCAGGTAGAGCATTCCTGTACCTAAGGCACAAAGTGTTTGTAAGAGGCGGGTAGCTAAGTCCCGTGCCTTAACTCACTAAAAAGAAAGACTGCAAGTACGTAAAAAACAGATGGGTTAAAATCCCCGTAAATCAAGTAAAGATTGATTATACGGTTGGCTTGTTAGTGCTTTAATGAAGACTGCGAGGGCATAAAAAACAGATGGGTTAAAATCCCCGTAAGTCAAGTAAAGATTGATTATACGGTTGCCTTGGTAGTGCTTTAAATGTATAAAATTGCTAGAATTGTTATATGTGGGTGATACGAGAGGAGAGATACGCGACCTCCAACTAACCATTTGGAACAACCGAATCTCATCACAACTCTTGCTGTGGGGTTAATCAGGCTCATTAAACGTGACGATAAAGAGATTTTGTTGACTGGGTTCCGACTCCTTGCCTGAAGCCGCAATCGCCGTAAGGGGGTTGTCGAAGCTTGCTTCAGGAAGTCACGCTATCTGTTGAAATATACATCGCACAATAAAAATCTGCCTGACTGTATGGGGATAAAATGTATGTAAAACTGCAAACATAATTTAAGAACACCACTCTGTACACAGTACATACTTAGACAAGAAGTAGTACACGGAGATAGAATTCAGATAGTACGAAGTCTGTATAAGGGAATAAACTCTGTGTGATTTTTTAAGTCAAATCTGTGTAATAATTGAGAGAAAATCATAGATAAGAGAGTTGTGTGGGCGAGTGTGCGGACTTGCAACAGAGAGGGGAAGCTCATTCGTGGTCAGCTGCTGCCCTCTGGTGGCGAACAGGGAGTGTAACAATATTTTGTACTGTTTCACACTGGACAACTTTAAATTTCGGACAGGGCATTCAAATAAATACAATAAGGACGTTAAGAGTAAAGACAAGAATTGTCCAGTATATTAAATAAATACAAACGAACACATATCAACATAGTCAGATAATATAAACGAGGTCAATCATGGAAGGAGATTTTGAAAAAAATGATTAGGCGTTCCAATTTCCGGAAGCTTCCGTGAGCAATGGGAACAGACTGAGAGATTGATTTTCAGTGGAATCAAACAGAGAGACAAATGAAAGGGAGTCTCAAGTATTTGTGGCTGAAGTGAAGCTCATTCGTGGTCAGCTGCTGCCCTCTGGTGGCCAACAGGGTTTGGCACAAAACAAACAGAGACTAATGGTAAATTAAGGTTTGGCTCCATCTGCTGGACATATGATATATAAGTAATAATAATATATAATATATAACTGATATTTAATAACTGATATATAAGGCTCGATATTTCTGAAAATGAGAACACCGTTAACGGCATTCTATTTCAGAAAAAGGGGGGATGTAGATCAGGCAATATGTATGTGAGATTATTACGTTTTTAAGAGAAATTTATACATTTAAAATAATCTAGTTTTGGTTCTTTTTTGTTTTGTGTTGTTTTGTTTGTTTGTTTCTTTTTTGTTTGGTTTTGTTTTATTTTTTTTATTTATTGTTTTCTGCATAGTCTCTTGTCCACACTCCAGTCTAGTTGGTGGCGGTAATGCACCTACAAGTTGGTTTGCCAACCGCCAATAAACACTAAAGAAGTAGAAGAGATGAGTTCAAAACCATATTTCCAGTAACTTAAGGGCTTGGTATGAGACTTCTCCACACAAGTTGCTGACGCCAAAGGGGGACCCGAGAAACACGAGGCCAACACAGCAGAGTTCATCTGGCTGAAAGTCATCAGGCCTAAGTGGCTCAACCCCAGGTTTTCCGGCCCCTACCGAGTGACCCAAAGGACCTCCCATGCCGTCCGCCTAGAAGGAAAGGGAGACAACTGGTACCACTGGAGCCAGTGTGCGGTCGGGAAAAACACCTGCGAGGACCCTAGACGACATCAGGACAGATCTGGCCCTCGTCAAGGCAGTCGACTCAGAAGGCGTCATCAGCGGACCGGAGGAGGAGGATCGGGAGGACATCTCCCCAGCAGTCGACCCAGGAGGCGCCATCAGCGGACCGGAGGAGGAGGATCGGGAAGACATCTCTCCAGCATCGACCCGGAAGCCGCCATCAGCGGGCCGGAGGAGGAGGATCGGGACATCTCTCCAGCAGTCGACCCGGAAGCCGCCATCAGCGGGCCGGAGGAGGAGGATCGGGACATCTCTCCAGCAGTCGACCCGGAAGCCGCCATCAGCGGGCCGGAGGAGGAGGATCGGGACATATCTCCAGCATCGACCCGGAAGCCGCCATCAGCGGGCTGGGGGGACAAAGACACGGCAAACCAAGACGGCACAGGGAATTCCACTTCCCGCTGAAACAGGTTGATATAGCCGGTGTGGAACTTTGTTTTAACAATCCATTTTTTGAGGAACTCTGAACTTTGTTTTTATATCCCATTGTTTAAGGGATTTGCATATTTTTTGCCCATTGTTTAAGGGATTTGTTTATTTTTATTCTACAGAACTATGTGTTAAAGGTTCCAGGAAATGTTGAAGGGTTCTTTTGGGGCAGACTACTGACATATGTGGGGACCCACATTTACCATTAAAAACCTATCGCTTAAAATCAATCACTAACCAAGTTGGGAGTAACTCCTGTTTTACTTTCCAAATAGGCCCTTTTATCATTACTCAACATCTGGACGAGGGTAGATGTCTATTTAAATACTCCTCGTACTCAAGAGGGTTTTGGCATATCTGGGTCTCAATCTCCCTCAGGGGGCACGTTTTGTATTCTGGGAAACCAAGGTACGATCGCATTGACCATTGGTAATATACGGTTTAAAGATACCAGAAGAATTGGAGCTAACAGCATAATTATGTACGGGCACTGGAGAATGGTAGCGGGCCTGGGCCTCCTACTTACCATTATGGTAACGATAATTTTCATTGTCTGTAAAACTAATGATGTTCTTTCTCCAACTCCCGCCCCAGAGGAAGAGATAGTAAGGACCAAAAGAGGGACTAGAGTAGCGAGCCTTATGTCTCCAAAAAGAACCTTCACTCTCCAAGAAGGTAGCGACGGAATAGTGGACATAGATCTGTGCGCAATCGCCCCATGTTCCAACTCTGACAAATCATACTCAGGTTTCGCTAAATATGTCTGCCTCACCCCAACAGTATGCAATACATTCACGGAAAGGTCCACAGGTACAAGTTATGCCTCTGATTCTCCCTTTAAGAGGGCAGATAACGTATATATTACTCACACCCAAGGATGTAAATGCGAATCCTGGTCTTATGTACTAGTTAACTCTGGTCCGAAAGACTGGGGATATACGCCTAAATTCAAATCAGCAAGGATTGTTGCATCACTAAAACGTAGAATGAAAGTCATTAGAAAGAATCCTACCTCTCCCTGTTCTACAGGAAGATACAACCCTGTCTTAATTATCCTAAGAAGGGTTGAGATCGGCGATGCAGGTCTATATATTTTGGCAGCACACGCAGGAAGAAAGTCACCCCAAGGTCTGTTTAAAATAGTTGTCACTCCGAAACCAGCAGTAACTCGCCCAACTACCGCCGGGATACAATATATGTCCAAAATCATCTGCGGAGATAAATGTACTAGCGAAGTTGGCGAAATGGAACCACTAGACATAATTGAAATGGCCACGGGTTTTACTGATGATAATCTATGGTTAAAATGGGTTGCTGGGACTGCTCACGAACAAATGGTAGGTGATTGTTTAGCTTGCGCGACCGCTCGTCCCCACTTGATAACTGACCCAGCTCCTCTCTTCCATTCAGATATCTGGGGTTACAACTGCATGTTAAAACTTACCCAAATGGCTAGCCCATCAAACTGTACAACCTTAGCCAGCCTTTTCCCACCGATTGATAATGGCACAAAAACAGGACCCTTTACACCAAGAAAAGACAGAGGGGGATACACTTGTTTCGAATTAACCAGTGCCTCCCCTAAATTTAATCTGGGTAATGTTTCCTCTGACTGGTGCAACAGCACTCTAGCAGGTAATATGGTAGGTCAGTGGGCCAGGGGTGGGCTTTACTATTATTGTGGCGGCCGACGGTTGTATACCAGAATTCCGGAAGCATCAATAGGACTTTGTGCAATGACCCGCCTCCATGCCCCTTTGACATTACTAGGTGACAGGTTAATTCCCCTCGATGCGAAACACGTCTCGAACGGTCAGTTAGCTAACCGACGGCGAAGACACGTTTTAAACAAAAGAGACGCAGAGGTCAACTTTGACCTTTCCAGTAACTCCCCTACTTACATTGACTCCATAGGAATCCCTCGGGGGGTCCCTAATGAGTACAAATTAGTTGACCAGATCGCGGCAGGGTTCGAAAATATTCCTATCATTTCAGCTTTTCTTCCCATTACCCCTAACAAAAATGTAGACAGGATTAACTTTGTACATTACAATGTCCTACGTTTGGCGAACCTCACTAGGGACGCAGTAGAAGGCCTAGCTGAACAGTTAGGGCCTACCTCCCTTATGGCTGTACAAAATAGAATGGCGTTGGATATGCTTCTGGCGGAGAAAGTGGGTGTTTGCGCAATGTTCGGTGATATGTGCTGCACGTTTATTCCCAACAACACGGCGCCTGACGGTTCCGTGACTAAAGCCTTAGAGGGTCTACGTACCCTATCCAAAACCATGCATGAACAATCAGGGATCAACAATCCTATGGAGGAATGGATGACAAACATGTTTGGTAAATGGAAAAGTTTAATAATGTCTCTTCTAATTTCTGTGGCTACTTTTATTGCCATTTTAGTGACATGTGGTTGTTGTTGTGTGCCTTGTATCCGCTCATTGTGTGTTAGACTCATCAGTTCCACCATTGAGGGAAAAGCTGCCCCTTCCCCTTCGTACCAAATGCCGTTGTTGGCTTATGCGTCGGAGGAGGAAGAGTACGATGACTCAGCTGACAAGGACGAACTTTTTAAACATATTTTATTCCCCCTCCACTGTCATAAGAAGTTGTTGTTGTGGACAGTTCCTAAAGGTTTAAAGTGCTCTAAATCCCAGCTTCTGATGGATTTATATAAATGTTGGGACAGACACAGTAGAAAAGAATGACAGTGGTTATGTTTCAAATGCTATATGTGTGAGGATTTGCAGTATCTCCCTCCTTCTTCTCCTCTTTGTTTTGTGTTTGTTATGTTCTGTCTGTCTGTCTGTCTGTGTGTCTGTCTCCCTGGCTGGGTGTGGCTGACCCACTTCTGATTCCCGCCAACTCACCTCCTCAGCTGCTGCTCATCGTCCTGATTACAACTACTCACCTTCACCTGCTTATATACCCGGTTCCCTCATCCAGTATTCACCAGTTTGTCGTTTCACCACGCTGGTAAATCGACTTGGTACTTGTAGTTAGCAGTTAACCTAACTCTCAGTGTTCCTGCTAATTCTAATCTTTGTTTTCTCCGTTAGAATCCATCTGCCAACTCCTCTGCCTGCCACGTCCAGCCACGTTCCTCTCGTCTGTGTACCTCCGTGCTTCCACGCACACCAGCTCCAACCTGTCAACTCTCGCCAGCTCTGGATCCCCGGCTCTCCTCGCCAGTGTACCTCCGTGCTTCCACGCACACAAGCTCCAACCGGTCAACTCTCGCCAGCTCTGGATCCTCGGCTCACCTCGCCAGTGTTCCTCCGTGCATCTCCGCACCTCCTCTGTTGACAAACCCTGGCCTTGGGTTAAGAGGATATCAAATCCCTCGTTTGACTCCATTATAGGTTTTTGGTTAATAAACCTTTTTACCTCGTAAACTCTGTTTCCTCTTCCTGGTGTTCAGCATTGTGAGTTCACTCCTGTAGCTCCCGGAGAGCGTAACAATATGTTGATCTCGTGAGGTGAGATCAAAAGAGGGATTGAAGTAAACAGATATGGTTCTAAACTGTATTGAAGTAAACATGTATTATTTTGAATTGTATTTTAGTGAACATGTATTGTTTGAACTGTTTTAAGTAATCACATATATAGATATTGTATTCTCACTTACAACTCACTGACCCAGAGATCCTGTTACACACACATACACCTCCTCCCACCAGCACACACACACATATTCTTTTCAAGGTTCTTTCTGGGCATCAATATATCTGGTTGTCTGGGAAAGAATAGTTTATGTGAAATATTCCTTGGGAAAGTAAGGGAGTGAATATCGGTGCAGAGATAAGATTGACTCTGCCCTTGTGTACTTCCGAATCTCAGAAGAAAACATACTTTTTCTCAGAACTCTGATTCGCTGTATTGGACCCGACCAGAAGTGAATCCAACCAGTAAAAACACCTGGGGGAGTGAGCAGCTCACACAGCTCCTCCCCATGGACTCTCTGATTCGCTTCGGAGTAAAATGGGAAGGAAGAAGTGAACACATCTCCGCCCCAAAATATGGATATGTAAAATGCTTCTTGTTTGCTGACTGGCTGGTCCCGATACCTGTATCGCACAGCAGTAGAAACCTGAAGTCCGGAGTACTCTGTAAAACTTGTATACGTGTTTTGTTTCTCACCAGTAAAATCAGATTATTGTTATAACCTTTATTCCGGTGTTTTGAATTCCTTTCTTTATTAAATAGAACCATCCTCATCTAACGAACGGCGCGTAGCGGAGGGGGGGGGCTGTAAGCCACCATTCAACAGTGTTTGCTACAACAGTTAGTAGACTAAAAGCTTTAGGAATCCAAACTATAACATATAATAAGTACCCTGTATCAAAATTGATGCAAAACAAGTGAAATTTGACCTTTTTAGAGAGGTTTAGAAAAATAAAGTCCAGACGGACTCACCTCTGGGTAATTTGGGAACCATCAGTTCCATTTGACCTTTTTCACTGTAAAAATCATTTTATTACTTTGAATTATCACTATAGGTATTCATTCCATCCAAATACAACTGTTGTAAAAAAAAAAAACATACAAAATGAAGTTTGACTCCAACTGGAGCAGATTTATTTAAAACTTTACAATGTTACAATTTAGTCATGCCACTCCTGGTAACAATTCTTTTTGGAAGTGAAGCACAGAGGGACCTGACACTTCCTGCAGTACACAGCTGTCTTCACCTTCCTTTTGCCAGCATCATGGCAGTTCCTGCAGTTCTTCCTGATACGGACATCTTTCCCATAAAACATGGGCCCGCATGTGAGTGGTGGGGGGGGGTGGTGGGTGGAGGTGTTCCATATTCCAACATTTCAGAAGCAAGCTGCTCCCTGAAAGTCTTCTGTGTGTGTGGCTTTGTCCTGCTGGGGTAACTTGTCATCTTTTGCAGCTCCTTGTGGAGAATGAAGCTGTTCACCATGGTCACTTCACGGCTGTCCATCCACTTTATGAACAGGAGTTTGCCTTCCCTTATCCCTCGCAGATCTCCCCTTTCAGCCTTCTTTGGTAGGCCATTCAACTCCGTCTGTGGGAAACCAACTCGATTTTTTCGAATGGTTGAGCGCTGGGCCTGGGACCCTGGCTGGCGTGGAATTCAGTGGCTCTGGTGTTTGGTCATTCTCCTCTCTGTTGTGCCACCCAAGTTCTTCTTCTGTCGTTCTGGAAGAGGAAGAACCTCGGCCACACTTCCTGCGTTTTACACATTTATCTGATGCTTTTCCTTTTCCTGGCTGAGGAGCGGGAGCCCCACCTCGGCCACGCTTCCTGTGTTTTACAGATGTATTTGACGCTGCAGAAAGCTGGTAGAAACCAGACGATGGTAGCTTTGGAAGTGAGTGCTTTTTGGATGCAGGCTGAGTGGCCAATACTGGTGCAGATCTCTTTCTAGAAGTTGAGGAATGTGAGGGTGAGGCAGGTGTGGGCTGGGTGAAAGTAGGCAATGGTGAAGCCATTTCATCCTCATCTCCATCACTATGAAAACAAATGTGGAAAAACAAAGAGATTAGATTAATTCCTGTAATTCCTGTTTCCTTGGCAGTAAACATGCCATTTTGAGTGTGTGAATGCAATACATTTAGTGACTTTCGATGAACACTGGCCTATACTTTTAGTAAATGTAACAGACAAGAAACACTATTTTTGTAAATAATCCCCCTAATTCCTGCCAAACATGCCATTTTGAGCGTACATTACATTACATTACATTTAGCAGACGCTTTTATTTACTATATGAATAATCGTACACCAAATAAATAAGTAATAGATAAAAACAGAGAGATTACATACCTTTCCCGTGGTGGAATTTCATCATCAGAGTCACAACGCTCCGGGTTCCGTTCTGGCTGCAGGAGATCCTCGTCGTCTGGCTCAGAATCAACGGGTAACATATCTGCATCGCTGTCAACATTAGTCACCATTTCCATTGCCTGTAAAGTAGTAAGCATCTCTTTCCTGCAAGCCATTATTTGACAAAAGTCAAAGTATAGAAAAAGTCCTAAACGCCAATCTTGTAATCTGCTCCGTTATCTGCTGTCCGCTCTGTGCGCTCTGGGTCCTGCTGCAATTCCTGTTGTTTACGTAGTAAACACTGCGTAGAGTCTGCTGCGTAATGGGTCTGCCGCTGGCTGTCATACTATATACTTTACGCAGGACCATATCTATGGAACCCATTGGTCGATTTGAGTGATTTACACCTTTTTCTTAACCATTAGATCCAATAGAATCCGATGGGCAGTTCCCAAATCCACGTAAACATTTTCATTGCGGACGTAATAGAGAAGCAAACGAAGCATATCTGAAAGTACAAGCCTTGACTGCAAAACTTTATACCCAGTTTATTGCCATAAATATGATGATGGATTATCAGTAAAAAATTCGACGTGACACAGAGACATTGGATTAACCTTGAGCGAGCGGCATTTTTATTCCGTTGAACACAACTTTTGATCACAAATAAAAAAAGGTAAGATGTAATTATTGTAATATTTTTGAAACCGGATGTTGTTTACTTTCTCTTTTCTGGCTGAAAGCTCCGCAAATTCGGGGTCGTACAGTGATGACACTACATGTATGGAATCTGTGGAGTCTCAGCTTTAATCAGATATCTTGTATGTGCAGTTACGATAAGTAATAAGGGCATTTTGAGAGTGAGTGCTGTGCAAAAGTCCGTTAGCATTAGTTAGAATCTTTTCGCAAAATGCAAATTCAAAGGCTTGGTATTACTCTTGTGTTTCTTTTAGCTAAAAATGGTTCATATCTTCAGTTAGCTGAGATTCTTCCCGTTAATCTGGTGCTACACATTAATAGTTTCATAAATGTTAAGAAGCCCTGAGACATTGTCTAAAAAAAAAACAGTGGGAGGGGTCCAATGGGGGGACCGTCGTGCTTAAGAGGTTAATGAGCGCAGTCTCAGAACTGTGATAGGGTCTGAAGCCAGACTGGAGGGGTTCGTAGAGCTCATGAAATAACATGTGGTGTTGCAGTTGTGCGGCAACTGCTCTTTCCAGGATCTTGCTCAGGAATGGGAGGTTTGAGATCGGCCGGTGGTTGTTGAGGTCCTCCGGGTCCAAGCCAGGCTTCTTCAGGATTGGAGAGACTGAGGCAGTTTTGAGGCAGGGTGGGACTGTGCCAGAAGACAGGGACAGGTTCACAATGTCAACAATGATGGGGCAGATGGTGGATAGAGCTGCCTTGACCAAGGCATGGGGTCGAGAGAGCAGGTCGATGTCTTGGCCTTATGGCGCGTTTCCACTACAGCGCGGAGCACTGTTTAAGAGGGCTGTGACGTCAGCGGCCCGTTTTTGGTTGCGTTTCCACTTGGCCTAGTACCGGCCGGCGGGTCCTAATTCACAGTTTTTCTGGCCTCATAAAATCGTGGGTCTAGGGCCAGAGACAACGAGGCTGAGTCGGGCTGAGTATGCTAAACTAGAGAGAGAATCGCTGGCAAGGGGGCTACAACTACAACAAGATGGACATATTTGACCGTGATTTAATTGTAATACACGTTTCAAAATGATGCCGAAGTAACAACATACTGATACCGGTTAGTAAAAACCATGAATTAATGCTTTGACAAGTCTGCAGACAGACGGCAGGCGAAAAACCTTTTAAAATGCGTGTTTTCTAAATGGAGATTGGCTAAGCTAACGCAGTATATGCTCCGACCGTCCACTCTCACAACAACGGCCTATACAGACATAAATAAAGCAGCGACTGTATTCGCCATGACACAGGCAGTCTGTGGTTTGTACTTGTTTAACTTTTGTCTAGTTTCTGAACATATATGAGGAGCTGTGAGCTCTGAGTGCTAACAGCTAACGGCTGTGTTGTTTTTCTGGGGTTCTCATTGAAGATGACGTCACGGCTCCGCCTACACTGCGTTACTATAGATACTACCCCAGTTCCTAAACTGTAATGGTAATGGACAGTGGCGCTACGGCTATTGGGCCAACTCCACCAATCAGGAGGAGACAGCCACGGCCATTGCCGTTCGAAAGCGCTGGAGATGCGAATCGTGATGTCACCCAGGGCCGGCCCGTAGCACTGGCGTTATAGATGTTCGCCTAGGGCGCCAGATCTGGGGAGGCGCTGCGCTGGCAGTTCTGGGAGGGAAAAAAACCTTTTTGACCGTTGGTGCTCATCCTAATTTTCGGCCTTGATGTAACAATATTCATAATTAAGTAAATGTAACACCCTTTTCACCCCGGTTACACGTTTCATTTCCCCTGTACGATGGGCGCTGTAAGTGATGAAAGTGGGGGATGTTGGCTTATCTGGCGCCCGCAGCTCACAGCCAAAATGCGAGTGAGCGAGGGAGAGAGAGAAGAGCGCACCGCCCGGTACCGGCGCTGTTGTTATTAGAATCTGGTGCTAGCTGCTCTAACGGATATAAGAAGAAGATGTTTCTACAATAATGTGGAGGGAGAGTCCTCTCCAGTCAGACTGAGAGGCTGATAACAACAGCTCAGTGAGGTAAAGGACTCTTGAGTGTTTAGATAGTTAACTTTAGTCTAAGTTATCTCAGTGGGTCTCAAACGGTTTGGTAAACACATATTTCCAAGGCACTCCTTTATAATTATTAGGATAAACAGGTTTGAAATCATTCCAGTGTATACTATAGGACAGTAAACCAAAAATATCGTTTAAAACTGGAGAGATAAACAAATATGCATACATAAATGTTAACTAGGTAAAATAAGATATAAATGAACCACAAAAATAAAATAAGTTACATTTATTTGTTATTGGCTATGGTAGGTTATTGGTTATGTTCACATACTTATTTGATTATTAAAATGTAAACCGATCTTTTTTATTATGGGTGTTTAGAGTTGTACCCCCTAGATCTAGTCTCTAGTGATTCTGCTAAAAATGCACCAGATTGAAGCATTTTACTTTAAAATGTTCAAACATTTCTTCCCGGGCCCCCCTAGAGGATGTGACGTCCATCCCCCATTCTATTGTGTATTCCTTGGATACTCTATTGATCTTTATCTTTTCTATTGTACGGCTGGGGGTGGGGGCGCCAGCTAAAATCTCGCCTAGGGCTGCAAATTGTCTAGAGCCGGCCCTGACGTCACCCCTTTCAAAGTGAATGGGCAGAAGCGTTGAAGCGTCAACGCACGCCGCCGTGTGTAGGGGCCGTGAGCCTCACGAGCAGTGAGGAGCTGCTGTGAGGAGCCAACACACTCTCACTCCATAAACGTCCAGGAGCGACGTGGTCAGGGTCCCGAGGCGTGCAGTTGGGACAAACAGGAACTGCCGCCAAAACTGAAAACTTGACGTGGATCTTAAATATATAAGCAATTAAACAACATCTTACATTTCTTTTCACACAAAACGTCTCCTTGCAGTATCAACACTAATTCGGCTGACTTTTATATTTGATCCAATTGGTATATAGGCTGTTTTTACGCCATAACGGTGCACAGCTGATAGAAAAGGACACCTACTGGTTAAAGCACGTTATTGCATTTTATAATTTTATTAGGAGGAGCAGACAGGGCTTCTGTGTCGGCGAAACAAATACAGCAAGAACAAGCGAAACTCCTCCTGAGCACACACAAACACTCACAGCCGAAGTAAAAACAATAAGTGTGGCTTGATATTGAGTAAGAAAAAGGTTTATAACGCTGTGAGAATGGGTCTGCGGAGAGCATTTCTCCGCGATCCCAACTTAGCAGTCCGAAAAACGTTTACCCATTTAAACAGTCGTGGCAGATACCTTGTTTGTTTTAAACATCATAAATACACAAACAACAATGAATACTTACAGGTTGTGTACCCGAATCTCCCGCTGGTCCAAACAAAGTAGGAACAGCATCGTTCTTCAGTGCCCTACGCTGTACATATCCGGCATGAATCGCTGAAAGGTTTGGGAAGCTTTGTTTCATGAAAGGCTGTTACGATATCCGATAGGACCCAAACGCAGGACACGGCAGAGTGTTGGAAAAAGGTTTATTGTGAGGTGGAGGAGCGTGGAGAGTAATCCGGTTGGAATGATGACTGGTGGCTGCAGGTGATGGTAACTAGGCGGCTGGAGAGTGATCCTGGAGCATAAGAGAAACAGGTGAGAAACGTATTCCATGTACAGAGAAATAGCTTAAATCGGCTAAGAAGGCTGAGAGTTACCACTGGGGTTTAAACAACGATCTGGCGCTGACATGTTGTGGAGCCTCCGCTGATATACCATTAGTAAATGGCTGAATGGGAATCAGGTGTGTAAGCTGATTGCAGCAGGTGGAGATTTGCAGCAGGTGGAGATTGAGCCGGGAGCCAGGAGTGACAGCCACCACGCCCACACAGACAGGGAAAGGGAACACACACTCACAAGGGAGGTGGCTGAAGAGTAGAGCCACCACAGTACCCCCCCCCTTAAGGGACGCCTCCAGGCGGTCTACCAGGTCTACCAGGTCTACCAGGGTTATCACGGTGGAAGTCCCGAACCAGGGACGTGCCCACGATGTTTCGCCGGGGAACCCAAGACCTCTCCTCTGGACCATAGCCCTCCCAATCCACAAAATATTGGAATCCCCTTCCACGGCGACGAACGTCCAACAATCGCCTGACGGTGTAGGTTGGGTGATCATTGATGATGCGGGGGGGTGGGGGAACACTCACTGGAGGAGACAAGGGGCTGTTGGCAACAGGTTTCAACAGAGAAACATGAAATGTCGGATGAACCTTCATGTGTGGGGGAAGCTTGAGTTTTACTGCAGATGGGTTGATAACTGAGTCGATGATGAAGGGGCCGACATAACGTGGCGTGAGTTTCTTCGACTCTGTCTTGAGTGGGAGATCTTTGGAGGAAAGCCAAACACTCTGACCTGGTAAGTAGTTGGGAGCCGGGGTCCTGTGGCGGTCTGCGATGAGGCAGTTGCGGGCAGCGGAGCGGAGCAGGGCGGCTCGGGTGTCCCTCCACACCTTATGACAGCGACGAATGTGGGTCTGAACGGAAGGAACAGCAACCTCCTCTTCCTGGGATGGAAACAGGGGTGGTTGGAAACCCATGGCACAATGAAAGGGTGAAATACCTGTGGCTGCATTTGACAGGGAGTTGTGGGCATATTCGATCCATGGCAGATGTGGGCACCATGACGAAGGGTTCCTGAAAGCCACACAGCGAAGAGCCGCCCCCAGATCCTGGTTGGCCCGTTCCGTTTGCCCATTCGTCTGAGGATGATATCCAGATGACAGGCTCACTGATGCTCCCAGAGCCTGACAGAAGGCTTTCCAAACGTGGGAAATGAACTGGGGACCCCGGTCAGAGACGATGTCGGTGGGAATCCCATGGAGTCGAACAACATGATTGACCAGAAGATCTGCAGTCTCTCGGGCTGTGGGAAGCTTGGGAAGAGCAACAAAGTGTACCATCTTGGAAAATCTGTCCACAATAGTTAGGATGATGGTATTTCCTTGTGACAGTGGAAGTCCAGTGACAAAATCCAAGGCCACATGCGACCAAGGACGCCTAGGTACCGGCAGCGGGCGAAGCAGGCCAGAGGGAGATTGGTGGGAGGACTTGGCGCGGGCACATACTGTACAGGCAGCAACAAAGGCCCTGGTGTCTTGAGCCATGGAAGGCCACCAGAACCGTTGTTTTAGAATAAACAGTGTGCGATGGACACCAGGATGACAGGAGAGACGGGAGGTGTGTGCCCACTGCAGGACCTTGGAGCGAACAGGGGTAGGCACAAAAAGACTATTAGCTGGGCAGTTACCTGGGTTAGGTTGCGCCCGCTGAGCCTCCTTAACCAATGACTCAATCTCCCAGGTAACAGCCGCCACCACGCAGGAGGCAGGCAGGATAGTGTCTGGATTGGCAGCTGGTCCTTCGGAAGCGAACTGGCGAGAGAGAGCGTCCGGCTTGAGGTTCCGTGACCCTGGACGGTAGGTAAGGGTGAATGAGAAGCGGCCGAAATACAGGGCCCATCGAGCCTGACGAGAGTTAAGGCGCTTGGCAGATTGGATGTACGCCAAGTTTTTGTGGTCTGTCCATACAATAAAAGGGAGCTCGGCTCCCTCCAGCCAGTGCCTCCACTCCTCTAGGGCAAGTTTGACAGCCAGCAGCTCTCTGTTACCCACGTCATAGTTCTTCTCAGCTGGAGTGAGGCGGCGAGAGAAAAATGCACAAGGATGTAATTTTTGGTCTCGTTCCGAGCGCTGGGAAAGAACTGCCCCTACCCCGGTGTTGGAGGCATCGACCTCCACCACAAACTGGCGAGAGGAATCAGGGTGGATGAGCACAGGGGCAGTGGTGAAAAGTCTCTTTAGCTCCGAGAAGGCTGCATCGCACTCTGGGGTCCAGAAAAAAACAGTTGTAGGGGAAGTGAGTCTGGTTAAAGGGCCCGCCACTCTGCTGTAGTCTCTGATGAAGCGCCGATAAAAATTGGCGAAACCAAGAAACTGTTGAAGCAGTTTAACTGAGGTTGGTTTGGGCCACCCCGCCACCGCTTGGATCTTCTCAGGGTCGGTCCTAATCTTTCCTTCCTCAACGATGTAGCCCAGGAATGAGACTGTGTTGACATGAAATTCACATTTCTCCGCCTTCACAAAGAGTCTGTTTTCAAGGAGTCTCTGCAGCACCTGCCTGACATGGATAATGTGCTCCTCCTTGTTACGGGAGAAAATGAGAATGTCATCCAAGTAGACAAAGACTGACCGGTTGAGGAGGTCACGGAGCACATCGTTCACCATTGACTGAAAAACTGCTGGGGCATTCGTCAGTCCAAAAGGCATCACCAGATACTCAAAGTGACCGAGTGGTGTATTAAAGGCAGTCTTCCACTCGTCCCCTTCACGGATTCTGACGAGGTGGTAGGCATTGCGGAGGTCCAGTTTGGAAAAGATGGTGGCTTCCTGGAGGGGTTCAAAGGCGGAGTTAATGAGGGGTAATGGATATTTGTTTTTTATAGTGATGGCATTGAGACCCCTGTAATCAATGCAGGGCCGCAGTGAGCGGTCCTTCTTGGACACGAAGAAGAACCGAGCACCGACCGGGGAGGAGGATGGGCGGATGACGCCAGCAGCCAGGGAGTCATGGATGTAACTCTCCATGGATTTTCTCTCAGGGCGAGACAGGTTGAACAGACGTGAGGAAGGCAGAGGGGCCCCGGGAAGGAGGTCAATGGGACAGTCGTAGGGTCGATGAGGAGGAAGAGAAAGAGCTCGCTGTTTACTGAACACCTCTCCTAGGCTATGATATTCCATGGGGACAGATAACAGGTCAGGCGGCTCGATCTTGGGTGGTGGAGCGGCGGCCTCTGCTGGCGGCAGGGCAGACTGCAGGCATGAGGATAAACAAAAACAACTCCAACTAATGATTTTGCCAGTTATCCAATCAATCTGGGGGTTGTGTGTTCTTAACCAGGGATGACCCAACACTATGGGAGCATGAGGTGAGGAAATAAGGTGAAACTGAATAAACTCACGATGGTTTCCAGACAGAATGAGGTTTACTGGCTTGGTGCGGTGAGTGACTTGGGCCAGGAATTGTCCATTTAGAGCATTGGCATTAAGAGGTGAATCTAACACTTCGCAGGGAATTCCTGCCTGAGCTGCAATGTCAATGTCCAAAAAATTCTCGTCCGCCCCTGAGTCCACTAAGGCGAGCAGGGGTAGTGACTGTTGGTTGCAGCAAAGAACGGCTTCTAGCTGCGTTCTGGGTCGGGGGTTGAGAGAGGAGGAAGGGCTCGCCAGAATCCCCACAGCTACTGACGAGCCTGACCTTTTGGCAGATTAGGACAGGAGGAAACTAGATGACTGGTTTGGCTGCAATAAACACATTCCCCAGCCTGGATCCTTCTAGCCCGCTCAGATGGTGAGAGGCGGGCCCTTCCCACTTGCATGGGCTCATCTTCGGGGGGTGAAACCGAGAAAGGAGTCGGAAAGGATCTGGAGATTGGGGCAGTGGCAGTGCCAATTCGGGGATCAAGTGAGGAGTAGCTGGGATTGGGGTGACGGCTATTCCTATCCCTGCGTCTCTCTCTGAGGCGATTATCAATCTTGATAGCTGTGGCAATTAAATTATCCAAGCTAACTGGATCATCCCTAGCAGCTAGCTCGTCTTTAATTGCTTCGTTCAGCCCTTGAAGAAAAACATCTTGCAATGACTCGTTATTCCAGCCTGAGTCAGCAGCAACTGTTCTAAACTCAACTGAAAATTCGGCTACACTACGGGAGCCCTGCCGGAGAGAAAGAAGGCGCCTAGAAGCGTCCCTCCCCCGTACCGGGTGATCAAAAACTTTTTTCATTTCGGAAATGAAAGTATCAAATGATAAGCAAATGTGTGGCTGGCTCTCCCTAACGGCTGTAGCCCAATCTAGAGCACTCCCCCTCAACAGACTCATGACATATGCTACCCTAGCCCCATCTGTATGATAAGTACTAGGCTGCTGCTCAAAAACTAACGAACACTGGAACAAAAAGGCTCTACAAATACCCAAATCTCCAGCGTATCGCTCCGGTGTAGGAATAACAGCCTCTCGTAGCTGATGGAGAGGTGCGGCAGGAGCGGGGGGAGGAGCTGTCGGCTGTGCAGCGGGCTGCGGGGGAGAAAACTGTGAGGTGAGCAGTTCCACTTGTGTGCCGATCCTTTGCACGTTAGCGGAGAGGTTCCGGAGAGTCTCCACAACCTCACGGAGAACCACGTCGTGATGCCCCACAAGAGCACCTTGATTGGCCAGGGCTTGGCTGAGTTCGTCCGTAGTCTTGGACTGGTGGCCTGTGTCCGCTGAGTCCATACTGGCCAGATCGTTCTGTTACGATATCCGATAGGACCCAAACGCAGGACACGGCAGAGTGTTGGAAAAAGGTTTATTGTGAGGTGGAGGAGCGTGGAGAGTAATCCGGTTGGAATGATGACTGGTGGCTGCAGGTGATGGTAACTAGGCGGCTGGAGAGTGATCCTGGAGCATAAGAGAAACAGGTGAGAAACGTATTCCATGTACAGAGAAATAGCTTAAATCGGCTAAGAAGGCTGAGAGTTACCACTGGGGTTTAAACAACGATCTGGCGCTGACATGTTGTGGAGCCTCCGCTGATATACCATTAGTAAATGGCTGAATGGGAATCAGGTGTGTAAGCTGATTGCAGCAGGTGGAGATTTGCAGCAGGTGGAGATTGAGCCGGGAGCCAGGAGTGACAGCCACCACGCCCACACAGACAGGGAAAGGGAACACACACTCACAAGGGAGGTGGCTGAAGAGTAGAGCCACCACAAAGGCTGGCAGAGGGTGCGGCCATAGCTCTGGGCGTGGCTACTGGGTATCCCTACGTAGCGATACCCAGGAAGTAAATGAGAAATCTCCAACGAGGCGTTTTGGGGAGGTCTTTTCTGTGTTATAGTTTTACTCCCTACAGGGTGTACTTTGAGGGTTTTTGACTCTGCAGACCGTTTACATCCATAAAAACCTTCATAACACACAAGGGGACGGGTAATAACCGGAAAAGCATGACATGGGACCTTTAATTATTTTGTGTTGAGCTGGATGATGATACTCATCAATCCTTCACTTTAGTTAAAGTAGCATCTGACAGTCCTAGAGAAGCAGAGTGAAGCCGGCAGCAGTAACAGCAGCAGCCAGAGAGTGTGTTCTCAATCTTACTGGCTGTATATCAGCTGCTGCCATCTGTGCCAGCCACATCTTACATTCAGCTCCTCTTTTTGAGCACAAAAATCGAGCAGGCAGATTCTCCTAAAGCCTTGGCATTACACAGGGAGTGGAACAAATGGGATTTCTCTTGTCTTTGATCTTTATTTTCAGTCTGATGCCATCTGCATGCAAAGGCTCTAGCATGGCCCACTACTGCTGACAAGGGATCCACATTAATATTGAAATGATAGCAATTATCCAAAGAGGCCGCATGCATATGTTGTCATATGTCCCATCGTGAAGGCTGCAACATACATATTTGCATTCTAACACAAATATGGAAATACATAATGTGTCGGGATGATCTGACTACACATATAGTATTTTAAGCAGCCCCCCCAATCTAAAATGTGCACTGCAAACAGTCAAAGCGATACGATTTAGTGTAATGTTGCATTTGCTTTTGGTAGGCACATTCAGGAAGGTTTAAGCATAATCACATATAATTACCGCCCATTACAGTCAGCACAGTGTTTGGATGATGAAAGAGGTCTAATCCTCAGGAAAGGTGGATGCTGCTTCTCTCTTGACGGCCAGATGGAATCCTTTTTTCAACTTCTCCTCGCCTTATTTGCTTTGTTTCTTGAAGAATGAGATGGAAATCAGGACCCAGTTAGCATAGCATAAAGACGGAAAGTGAAGGGAAACAGCTAGCCAGCTCGGTCCGGGGCTCAATAATGGACAATAGTGTATTGTGTGTTTTTATTATTACCAGAATCACACATTTAAAAGTATACGTTTGTGGGTGTTTGAAAGCTTAAATATTATCTATATATTAACGTTGATTTCATTATTTGTTTGTTTTTTCTGCAAAGATTAAAGGCTGACAAAATTCCATTCCATTCCTGGGCGATGATGGTGCCCAGGAAGCGGAAAGACTTCACAGCAGTGACTGGGGAGTCACACAGAGTGATGGGGCAGGTGGGGCTGCGTTCTTCCTGAAGTCCACGACCATCTCCGCAAAAATGCACCACATTCAGACGGAGAAATGCACCGTTTTCGACTGTCTTTCTAGTAGCGCTGTAGCCCCATCCACAAGTAACTTTTCCAGGTAGATATTATGTATGCTAGCAGCAACACACGGAGTTAACTCAATTATACAAACATGGGTTAATGATTAGAGGTAACTGAGCTATTTATTTTGTTAAAGTTTCAGCTATTACAGTTGTGTCATCAGATTATTTAATACGATTTGTTAATATCGTTATATATATATATAATATTTCACATCAAAAGAAACAACAATGTTTTACATTGTTGTTTCTTTTGATGTGAAATATTATTTATTTAATTTAAATAAAAAGCAATGTTAGTTTTGTTCACAATTTGTTTAGTTAGTTTACCTTGTTTTTTCTCTCCAAAAGAACCGATAAAAGTACAGTTAAAAGACCGGATCAATAAGCGGTATCGATAAAAGTAGTAGTACCGTTAAAACCTTAACGATACCCATCCCTACACCCAGGTTCCTGAAAGTCCAAGCCGGGGACACAGCACAGTTCTAAATAGGGATGGAGAGGTCCTGTACGAGAGTAGGAAGAGCAGCTCAGTCCTGGGAGAGGCGGAGTGTCTCCTGGGTTTAAGATGGGGGAAATCCATGTTGCGTTGATGTTCATATCAAATTAGATACAATGTTTCATCATCATCATCATCATCATCATCATCATCATCATCATCATCATCATGATCATGTTAGACTCATATCATACTTGCAAAAACATAAATCCTGTTGGTCAAATGAGTGGTTAGATTTAGTCAACAAAAATACTTTGTTAGGTTTGAAAACAAATTGGGATGTTTTTCTTCCTCTGTGTTAGCTGGCTATGTGTTTTTACACCTCCATGTTTGTGTAAATCAGGGGTGGGGAACCTTTTTCCTCTCAAGGGCCATTTCAATTTTTACAACATCCTCCGAGGGCCGTACAAATTATTGACCTCTGCTTAAAAAAACTAAAATCACAGCCCATTCATTTCGCCTTTCTTTCATGCTGTGCAAAGAAAAACAACCTCTTAATCCAGATATCTTTCCATGACTCGTGCATGCATGCACGTGCACGGTGTGGCAGGACCACCAAAACAGAAAGATATGGACACAAGATGTGTGCAAATGTTTTTAGTTTCCTATCCATGTGAACATGATTTAAGTGGGGGGGGGGGACCTAACCTCCTCTAGGGTGGTCCTCACCTCCTCTAGGGGGGTCCTCACCTCCTCTAGGGGGTCCTCACCTCCTCTATGGGGTTCCTCACCTCCTCTAGGGGGGTCCTAACATCCTCTAGGGGGGACCTAACCTCCTCTAGGGGGGTCCGGGGGGCATCCTCCCCCGGGAAGATTTTCTTTTAAATATTGAAGTTAAAAGCATCAATCTGGTGCACTTAGAGAGCAACATTAAGAGATCTATGGATACATCTCTCAACACCCATATGAAACAGAACTGTAAGCAGATTTTCTTTTTCTTTATGGATATTTTACAAATCACTCCCCTTTCAAACTGTATTCTTGTTTATTAACCTGTTAAGCCCTGAGCCTGTTTTTCAGGTCTCAGGCTCGAAAATGACATTCCCAGAACAAATGACCATATCTTCCCTTCTAAAAGGGTTACATTAATAATCTTTTTTCTCAAAGTAATGATAAACCTATGAGTTGGATGTAGAAAAGTCAGAATCAATATAGATGTTTTTTATTTTAAAGAAAACTCAGATTTTACATAGTAAAAAACTGTAAATTATAGTGTCCGTCCAAAAATTCTTTTTTACTTATCGTGAAAACTACCCTTGGATGATGGTAAGGTAGACTAAAAGCTTTAGTAATCCAAAGTACAACATATAGTAAGTACCCTGTATCACGATTGATGCAAAACAAGTGACATTAGATCTTTTTAGAGAGATTTAGCAAAAAAAAACACTTCTGGGGTCATTTGGGTGGATTTTCCATATCTCTGGCCCCCCTTGCTCGATTTTGATGGTTGACACCTCTTTCTGACCGTTAGAGCCAATAGAATCGAAGGGGGAGTCCCCCACACACACTCATTGTGAAAAGAAAAGGTGGGGGCTTCGCGCATGCAGTTTTGCATTAGAGTGAAGCTACAGTCTAGCTGTGACATCTAGAAACGTAAAAGCATGGATTATCCGTCTGTTTGCTCATGGATTATCAGAAATCATTTCAAAGGGACACAGACACATTGGATTAACCTATAGATTAACTTCAGCAGCATTTTAATCGTTTTAATGCCATTGAAGACCACTTTGGAGAGACTACAGAGCCAAGGTAAAAATGTTAGCATTTTTAGCTACCTAGCGTCACCTGTTTTGATGTCCGGAGGTTCCCCACCCCTGGTGTAAATGAACAGTTGCCTCTCACATAATGACCTCTCATCCACGCGGTCTCCTAGCCGTTTGGACGGCCTAATTGGCCCAAATCAACTATTCTATGCTAGCTTTCAGTCTAGGCTCTGTTCGGGAGACTGCGCAGTTCAGAAGCTTGCCTCCTTCTTCCATGCAAATGAAGCAGAGCAGAAGAGAAAACATGGGCAGAATAAAGTGTCCCAACAGCCCACCCCCAGCTCCACACTGTCGTACACCTCATTAACCCACAGAGGGCACAGGAAATGAAACCTCTGACAGGACATTAGGGAGCAACTAATGACCCAATCAGCAAGGTTGCCACTGGCCAAATTAGCATTAAGCAAACGCTACAGGCATGTGTGTGAGTGTGTATGTGGTTAGGAGGTTGAGTGTCAGAAGCTTTTTGAGAGAGGCTGATAGGAGCCCTCAGGGAAAGTTCTCCATTCACTGACGCCAAAACGTCACTGACTGCGTCTCCGCTCTACACAGAGGGAAATAAAAGTAGTAGAAGCTCTGCAAAGCCATATATTTAATTTGACACACACATACACACAAACACACACACTGTCATTCATCTACAAAACATGTTGATGCAGTTATGTGTGTCAAGCCCCCCCTCATATATCTGCATGCTGAATAAAGCCCCATAGGTGTTTGATGGTGGTTAATCCATGGTAATAAGATCCCACTGAACCCCAGGATGCCCACTCCTCTGCACTGTGTGGGCCACACACACACACACACACACACACACACACACACACACACACACACACACACACACACACACACACACACACACACACACACACACACACACACACACACACACGTGTGTTCCTGTGTAAATAACAAGATTACATGATTGGACTAAGGCTGTTACATCATAACATGTCACTGCTGCTTCCCACTTTATTTTACATCTCCGAGAAGTTACTTCAAAGAATCATTGTGTAAACACTGTGGGGTTTCTGTCTGCAACTTTTTTATTCTTTCTGGTGCAATGGAGTTCCATACAGTTTTCCATACGGAATACACTCAAATCAGAAAACTGTATGGAAAGTGTTATTTATTCAGAGCATTATTATGAAAGAACAGAATACTTGCTATTTCAAGAATATTAGGCAGGAAGTGATATAACTACGTTTTTCGTAGTTCTTATTTTCTTGTGTTTCTGCGATTCACCAATGTTTTTCTTGTGTTTCTCTTGTAAAGGTAAAAACATTTTAACAGTGTGCATGAGCACTCTTACCAAAATAAAAGAAAGGAAAGGAAACATAAAAGATTTTGAGGAACACAATAAATGCATGCATAACATCAAATCAAACGTATATGTACATGTTTACAAGTATTTTAAATAAATAATATCAAAATAATAAATACCAATAAACAAGATCAACAAATATTTTGGAGCGCACTTCAACAAGCTACTAAACATATGTAAATATGATAAATACAAATAAATTAAGACTAAAATAAATTAGATCAAATATGTTGCAGTGCACGGTCACAACCAAGCAAAGCAAAAGAATCGTTTTTTACGATTATGTTGTTTTCGTAATTGTGGCAGGCCAAAATCGTAATTGCGATTAAAATACGATTAATTGCACAGCCCTACCCTACTGTGTAGCCTATGCTGCTCTATGATGCTTTCTGATTTTCCTGTAAAACCAGCACTGACTCTCCGGTACTTTCTTTTGGGGACATCTTACCAGTTATTGGGCATGTGCTAGAGCGCATTTTAGCGCGCCATGTTGAAGGACATCTAATTTCTCTAAATGCACATCGAGGACCGAGGATCGAACATCGAACATCGAGGAGGCCCTCTGGAGGACCTATAATCAAGGATACACTGATGGGTCCTCCGCGGATCCTCCGGGGATGTATTTCCGGCAATGGTGGAGTATAAAAGAGGCATGACACACTGCTGGAATCATTTAAAAACCATGGCGGGAGCAATGCACAAATGTAAGTGTTGATAATGATACGCTGTATTAGTTATTTAAGAAGATCAGACGCGCGATCAAACTCCGCCCGTCTGTATGCAGTTAGAGCCTTCTAACCGCATTCCTTATTATTTCACCTGATATTCTTTATGTTTTTATCCACATTTAACTACACTCAATCCTGCTATAAGCATGCCATGATGTAAATACATATTTAAGTTTGACGTTAACCCTTGTGTGGTGTGTTCATATTTCTGTTATTCTGCCAGTGTTCGTGGGTCTGGTGGACCTGCTGGCTTTTTGGGTTTCAATTCAACACAATCAAACTATTTTAGGTTAAAATACTCAACAGATGTTTACTTCATCCCAATTCCAAGCAATATAAACAGCATATGGTTCATATTTGCCCTTTTACATTTGTTTGATCACATAAATGAATGAAAGTGCTATTTGTTTTTTTGCCGTCTAACCGGCTGTAACTAGCTGATGCTCAATCTCATCCTCTTCTTCAAAGTCACTGTCAGACTCATAATTCTCAGAAATGTGATCCTCACATTCTAAAGGGCTTCCCACACATACAGATGGAGCAGCTTATTTCAGACTCCAGCATACAGCTTCCTGCCGGCTACCTGCCAAAGACCAGTATCTGGGAATGTTAAGCCCTCCCACTATTTTCCAAGAGGGCGTTGCCAGATTTTCAATTTCAGGATTTAAACAGGAAGACAACTTTTCATGGACTTTCAGTTTTGTTTAGAAGAGCATTTGAACACATCAATATTTTAGATCAAATAAAGTATATCTAATCTTGTAATTCAATAATATATAGTCTTTATATATTAAATAACTATGGCCAAACTAAGACTTAGTTTTTCAAAAGAGAAAATGCAGATATTATATAAAAAACTAAAGTTAAAATCTTGTTTTTAATGCCCCAAGAGCAATAAAAACACTTGGTAACAAAATACAAGCTGTAAAAATACTTATATGTATTTAATACTAATAACATAATGATTAATTTCAGATGATAATACTTTTCAGTGTCTGTCTCATGCAGCAGCTGACCCGGCCGACAGTTAAAATAAACATTTATAACTAGTTTAGGTTGTTTGAGAGGTAATTAAAATAGCTAAGGGTGATGATCTGACTTGAGGTGTGTGTTTTGCTCCTAATTAAATGTTTTGATAAGTGCATGCAGATCACAGTACAAGATGTGAAGTCAACAGGTATTCACTCAGAGGGGGGTAGCTACTATTTTCTTTTCAAATGCATATAGGCTCAGTCAAGAATTTGAATGGGATGGGGAGACGTGTGTGATTAAAAATGAGTGGCCAAACTATGGCCAAACTAAGACTTAGTTTTTCAAAAGAGAAAATGCAGATATTATATAAAAAATTAAAGTTAAAATCTTGTTTTTAATGACCCAAGAGCAATAAAAACACTTGGTAAAAAAATGTGAGGCTTTCATAAATTGCATTTAGCTGACGCTTTTATCCAAAGCGACTTACTATTTAATAAATGATAAATGATTATTCATAACAAATATGACTGATGTGTGATTATTATTCATGCTATATACTGATATAGGGCTAAGTAAGCTATCAATCCTGCAAATTAACCCTTAGTTGTTCAATATATTTATTCAGACAATGTGAGTAGAAATAAAGAAATTCTGCTCCCACCTAAGGCCAACGTTGCTATATTACAACATTTCCCTAAAAACGTACCAAAACGTAAACATTTTTAAAACTCTTTCATTTCTGCTCCAGAGGCTATACAAAAACATCTGAAAGGTCAAAAAAACAAACAGGGCTAGACAGCCATTTGTAACATATGGGAGAATGGTGAAAATAACCAACTGGACTGGGACCAATGGGGAAATGCCTCTTCCCCTCAATGTGAAGCAAAAGATTGAGTCCTATGTTTCCAATCGGTTCCGAAATGTGAACATTATTTTGTATTTTTATTAAATTTGACAATGTCAATTTCACTTTCCACTATGTACAGGTATCTTGGGTCAGTCTTGTCTTCCAAAAATCAGGAAGTAAAGTCAAGATGTGAACTCAACACGTAGTCACTCAGAGGAGGGTACTAATTATTTTCAAATACATATAGGCAATGCTATCCATTTACATGTACTGTAGGCTCTTTCAGTCAAGAATTTGAATTTGAATGGGATGGGGAGACGCTCTGCCAACACTGACCCAATCTTCTGCTCCTTACAACCCACTGCCTGTGTTTTAACATGTTTTAACATGTTCTTTTGTTTTGTTTTATTTGTTTTGTTTTAATGTTCTGTATTTTAAATTGTTTTATTTAAGTATCCCAGTAATGTATGTTGCATGTTTTAAATGTATTGTATTTACTTGTTTAAAATGAAATGTGTTTTAGATTGACTTTTAAAATCTAACTAACTACAGATGAAAAATAGCCTCTTGGCTAACTCTGGCACATTTACAGAAATGTTCATTAATGTGCACTGTCCCTGTTAAATAAATGAATAAATAAATAAAAACACCATTGCCACCGGTCATTCCAGTGCCAGTGGTCACTCCAGGGTCGGCGGCCACACCTGATGAACCCACCAGGGCAGTTTCCTCAGAGCGAGAGGAACATTTTTAGCAGGACAGCTTTTTTAAGGGGCAGCATCGCCCTGAGATCTATGCTGCTAATATTTTCACAACGCCATTTGTAACATATGGGAGAATGGTGAAAATAACCAACTGGACTGGGACCAATGGGAAAATGTCTCTTCCCCTCAATGTGAAGCGATCTAACTAAGTTCTATTCATATTCTTGACGGGAAGAGCAGTGTAAATAGTGGCCTATATGCATTTGAAAAGCAATATAAATCACACAGTTAGTATACAATAGGCTTTAAAAGCACCATCGATAACCATTGCCCTTCTCCAATTCAAACCAAAAGAGAAAATGCAGATATTACACTCTGAAAAGAAAGGGTAGACATATCTGTACTCTTAGTGCCAAGTAGCTAAGCTATTCATTCGCAGAAATGTAAAGTGATCTAACTAAGTTCTATTCATATTCTTGACGGGAAGAGCAGTGTAAATGGGGGGCCTATATGCATTTGAAAAGCAATATAAATAACACAGTTAGTATACAATAGGCTTTAAAAGCACCATCAATAACCATTGCCCTTCTCCAATTCAAACCAAGGTATCTTGGGTCAGTCTTGTCTTCCATAAAGTTTGTGACAAGATGTGAAGTCAACAGGTATTCACTCAGAGGGGGGTAGGTACTAAATGCCACCCATTTACATGTTGGCAAACAAAGTCAAAAATCAACATACAGTAGGGGGGTGGGGGATGGTGAACGGTATGGTCAATGTTTGTAAACACAATCCCCAGGATGTGTCCTAATCAAACCAAAATAAAAAATGCAGATATTACACTCATAAAAGAAATGGTAGACATATCAGTAGCCTACTCTTAGTGCCAAGTTGTCTCAGACAATCTGCATTTCCTAATGTGGGACAGTTCTGTGCAAAATGTGGGACACTGAAAAGTCTATGTTAAAAAGCCTCAGTCACCTTAATTCATGTAATAAAAACATCTCAGGTCAGTAACACTGAAAGCTAAATGTGCAATACCATGTTCAGCTATGTTACTATTTATAATGTTATTGTTGTTACAACAGAAGATGTTTTTCTTTATATTGAAGTTAAATGCATCAATCTGGTGCACTTTGAGGTCAAAATTAAGAGATTTATGGATACCGCTGGAAAAAGCTGCATATGCCGAGCCTGTACGTAGCGCTGTAACTTCCTCCACAAAAGCAGCCTTCTGTTTATTCAACGTGGTGGGGGCTGAGGGAACCGGGCAGAGTTTTTCGCCGGTCAACGTGTGTTAAAGTTTAAATCTTCCTTATTGAGCTTTAAAACTAATGAATAACGACTATATATAATAATAAAATACACGGAGCCTGGCCTCTCTTTGTCCTCCCTCTCTTCTGACAGCGTCAGTGTCTGTCTCATGCAGCAGCTGATCCAGTAATGAATGACACATTTTGAGTTGTATACACTGTTGGAAAGAGGAGATTCCTAGCTTTCTAATGGTATCAGGATTGTTTTTGTACTCCAAATATTAAGCAAAATATGTCACATTATATAATGACTGTCACCGAGTCATCATTTTGAGAAAAAGGCCTTCAAAGTTTCCTCTTCTCTGGAATCCATCGATCTGATTGATTATTAGCGGAGCAAATGATCAAAATAGTCCGGAGGGATTACTGGTCTGGGGGAAGCTCGCGAGTGTATTTGTGTGTGTGTGTTTGTGTATTTTTGCGTAAGTGTATATTGTGTTTGTTTCCCGGGGAAAACACTCACGAGAAACACCGGCTGTTGTTATGCCTGCTGGAACGTTAAATGACTCCGTTCTCCGCTTGTAATTATGCCGTTACAAGCTTCAAAGTTGTATTTATCATCTAAATTTGCCGAAACAAGTTTAATATTCTGAAAGCCAAGACTTTGTTTATTTGAAATCAGATGAAAACAAACTGTAACGGACCCTGCTGTGTTATCTATGATTACTGTATGCCTTACATTCATAATTTCAGCCAGAGGGAGTGGGGCGGCGCTGCGGAAGAGCAGATTGCGAGTGAGAGGTGCCTGTCATCTTCCCTTTACAAGCTCCACAAATGTATTTATCGTGTGATTTTGGAAATAAAAGATTACTTTTTTAACCTGTTACGCACGGCCCCCCCCGGTACCGGGCGGATAAACGTGTCATTTGCAGGAAACAACGTCTAAGGAATCTTAATATTTAATAAACTATGAATGTTTTATATCCATGTAACGGGAAGAAACTCAGTTAACTGATCTTTTTAATTTTTTTTCTCCAAAAAACCCCCACAATGCTAACACTCAGCCTCTGAATTAGCCACGAGCGAAAAAATGTAACCTAAAACGGCACTTAAACTCACAATAACTCCCTTATTACTTATCCTAGATGCACAGCCAACCACTCGTTTTGGGTCTCCTGGAGACACAGAATCTGGGGGTGCCCACCTCAACACTCAGTGATAAACATTTGCGACGCTATAAACGAAAGCGTACATCATAACATGTGGAGCTAGGTAGCTAGAAACGCTAACATGGCTTACCTTGATCAAAACTGGTCTTCAATGGCATTAAAACGATAAAAAAACGATGCTGCAGTTAATCCATAGGTTCATCCAATGTATCTGTGTCCTCTTTGAAATGATTTCTGATAATCCATAAGCAATAAAACTGCTTTTTCGTTTCCAAATGCCAGAGCTAGAGATAGGTCCACTCTGCTGCACATTTACATGCGCGCAGCCCCCACTTTTTCTCTTCACAACGTGTGTATGTGGAGGCCTCCCCCTTCGATTCTATTGGCTCTAACGGTCAGAAAGAGGTGTCAACCATCAAAATCGACCAAGGGGGGCCAGAGATATGGAAAAAAAAAAATGTTCACCCAAATCACCTCAGAGGTGGGGTGGTTTTGGCTAAACCTCTCTAAAAAGGTCAAATGTCACTTGTTTTGCATCAATCTTGATACAGGGTACTTATTATATGTTGTACTTTGGATTCCTAAAGCTTTTAGTCTACTAACCCATCATCCAAGGGTAGTTTTCACTATCTGTAAAAAATAATTTTTGGACGGACACTATAATTTACAGTTTTTTACTATGTAAAATCTGAATTTTCTTTAAAATAAAAAACATCTATATTGATTCTGACACTTCTACATCCAACTCACAGATGTAATCTTGCTTTGATAAAAGAAATTATTCATATAACCCTTTTAGAAGTTAACTTGTAGTCATTTGTTTTGGGCATGTCATTTTCGAGCCTGAAACATGAAAAACAGGCTTGGTGCTTAACAGGTTAAGACACGTAACTGTAACTGTATTCGGATTACTTTCAGAGCCATGTATTCAGTAATCAGTAACTGATTACATTTATAAAGTAACCCTCCCAACCCTGTTCATATCGCAATATATTCCAGAAGTCTGAAATGCAAAACATTTCCCACATTAGGGCAATTCACCTATACTTAACCCCAAATAAAAGAACCCAATAAAAACAGTTGTTAAATAATAGTGAAGTCACGTTGTAATAACAATAACTCATCTCTCGGTTTGAGTGTTCTTTTTCTGCTTTGCCAAAAGCCACTGTGTCAAGTGTCTAGTGACTATTTCTCTTAGCGGATGCATGTCAATTTAAATCAATACATACAACTATTTTTTAAATCAATAAAAACATTTTCTAAATCCATAAAAGCATTTCAATTAAGATTGGGAGTCATATCGTTACTTTGTTGAGAATGTGGCCATGTAATAAGCGGGATAATTTGCAGCGACTTGGTCATTGTGGGGAAAAATAACACCCAGGGATCAAGATCCTGATCGTTTTAATGAAGATTTCATGTCAATTCGGCGAACATAAACATAAATGATCGTGGTGAAGATGATGATTAAATTAGGATTAAAAATCGAGAGCCGGCTGCATTCCTCTCGTTCGTTTTTTTCGACTAAACAACATTATTTTGTTAAATAACAACATGGTGATGTTTTGTAAATGATTACATGTCTTATTTAGCACAGACTATGATCCTATCCGTGACATATGTATCTTAACAAAGATCCGCTACACAGTAGTACCAGACATACTGTACATCCAGCTTACTGTATCGAAGTTGATTTCACATGAGCTCCAGTGTGGAACCCCACTGCACCCCCTGGTGGATCAATGATCCATTGCAGCTGGCTTCACAATAATTACATTTATTTATCACGGGGGCGGTCTCAAGTCAGACTGGGGCCAGGCTCTTCATCACTGGCCTTTCACGGGCCGTTCACAGACCGTTCACGGGCCGACCACGACCCTCGCGTTTCAAACTGTCCTAAATAAGCTGCTACATCTGTAGGCTGCGTTTCACTTCTCTTATTTTTCATTTCCTCGCTCCTCGGTCTCGGTCTCACCGGAAGTTGATTTGTCTGCGCCATCTTGAGTAGCGTCCCACTGGCCTTATTTTTGCCGGAGGACCGAGGATCGAGGATCGAGGAGCGAGGAGCGATAATGGAGGAGCTATAATCGAGGAACCACCAGACCATCCTTCGATGAAATCCTCAGACACTCGCCCCACCCCCTTACTGTGTATCGCTCACTGATTGGACGATGCAGCGCATGCACTAATCTGTTGCTTCTTGACATGAGAGCAGTTTCCCAGTGAAGAAGAAAATACATGAACCTCACGGGAGTCACTCCTCAGTTCATGCAGTGTTTTGTTTCAATTAATGTATCATGTAGTTACAAATATGTGATATATCTGAACAACAAAGTGGTCAAAAATCATTTTATTCATTTTTTGGAAACATTTTCATGATCGCTTTTTTCGTTTTACATTTTCATTTATTGTCATTTCCATTCAGTCAGTCATTAAGTGATATTTAAAATGTTAATTTGCTACATATCCACACAAACAAACAAAGTGTGCAATCCAATGAATGTTAATATAACTGGGTTTTGATAGATAACATATCTCTTTTTCTTCTCTCAATTATTTTATTTATATTGAGCACTCTAATCAATATTAATTGATTCATTATTAATTAATTAATGTTCGTTTATACATTTTAAGAATGGCGTTTATCTTATTTGAGAATGAGTTCTTATTTGATTTTATTTATTTGGGTCTACAACAGATGATACAAATGTTTGTGTAAATGTGTACTAACAGAGGCGGGGGTGTTTGTGAAAATAACGGGGACAGAGCTGCTGTCAGACGAACAGCTGAATGAAGTAGTTAACCTCTTAAGCCCTGAGCCTCGAAAATGACATTCCCAGAACAAATGACCATATCTTCCCTTGTAAAAGGGTTAAATTAATAATCTTTATTCTCAAAGTAATGATAAACCTGTGAGTTGGATGTAGAAAAGTCAGAATCAATAGAGTCTCAGCTTTAATCGGCTATTGTATGTGCAGCTACGATAAGTAATAAGGGTATCTTTATCTTGAATTGTGTGCCGCTGTGCGTTAGAATGTTTTCGCTCAGGGGTCATTTAGACGCTTCTTATGAGACTTGTGTTTTGTTTTGGTAAAAATGGTTCATATCTTCAGTTAGCTGAGATTCTTCCCGTTAATCTGGTGCTACACATTAATAGTTTCATAAATGTTAAGAAGCCCTGAGACATTATCTCGAAAAAAAAATGGTGGGAGGGGTCCAATAGGGGGACCGCCATGCTTAAGAGGTTAATATACTTTTAGTGGTTTGTTAAATGTATTAATTGTTTTGTTTTTTGTTTGTAGAAGAATACCATTTATTGATTTATTGTAAAATGAATCCTAACGTTTTGATTTGTTAGGATGATAAACTGAAGCAATTTCAAAATTAACCCCATTAACTGAGTTGTAAATAGTTTTTTTGTTAAGTCCTACTAAGTATATAAGGAAAGGATGAAAACTAACGAATTAAAAGTTTCAAAAATGATATCTCTGCGAGTGCTGACTGAACTGAATGTCCTATATGTTTCTCTTGTGTTTCAGCGGTGGATCACATGCAGTGCAGATTTGCAAGCTCCAATCAAGAGACTCTTCTAAAACATTGTCTCCTTCGTCACGGAAAAGGTGCGAACTGGCCCTGTATTCACACTGACTGTGTATGTCAGTCAATTGGCAAACTATACTATACCCTGCCCTACCACTCCACTACAGGCCCCTCCAACACACTACGCCCCACTTTCCAATCAGTCCCCAAAATTGTAATACCAGTATTTTTTTCAATTCAAAACATCCAAACTATCCCCTTAAGATGGTGCAGACTTTGAACAAGACAGCTACCCAGGAATTTGCTGCACAGAAAAAACATGACATTGTGGTTACAATCAAATTACATTGTTTTGTTATTGTGTTTTTCAGATATCTGAAGAATTTCATCGGATCACCAGCAAAAACCTCCTGGGGACGTTCGGTGCAGCCTTTGACAAACATGTGCCTTGCCTGCTGAAACTGTACCGGGCTAGCAAGGGAGCTTTTGGACAGAAGATGGAAGACCTCTTGGAAAAACTTGATGAACAAGTGAGTGAAGTGCCTCAATTTAAGAGCATGCAAAAGTTGAGGGGAAAATGGCCGGAGCCGGGTCCACCAAAGCCCTTCGCTACTTCGCCTAACATTTGTAGGAGCAAAAACGCTTTGATGGAAAGACTTCAGTAAAAATGGATGTTAAAAGTCATTGCTTGGTGTTCTTAGTTGGTGGAATTTGAGAACTATAACAGTAGTTACATTTGTAAAAGTAGAAATGAAAATTGTCTGCAGGATTGCAGTTTTTTTATTTTTGCCAGTCTTTTACTGAAGCATGTTACTGGGATCTGACCTGTTCTTTATCCTCCTCATTATTATACAGAAAGTCGGATTTTGTATAAATTCACTACGGCACTAAACTAATTGATGTTTGTGTGTTTCCACTGGGTACTCCTTAGACATCCGACATTGTGTCTCACCGAAAGACAGCAGCACTGAGAGGCCTGCCGAGATGACACAACCAAGTTTCACAAGAGTAAGTAATACTAACTGTAGGAAATAAACTTACACAATACAAGTAATATTGCTTAATGTAGCTTAAACATTTTATGACCTCATAGCTTATGCTAATCATTTTATGCATAATAATGTTTTCACCTCATGAACCCGAGCGCGATGAGTTCACCCAAAATTAAAAAGAAATATCAGCGCTGTTTGAGCAACAGCCAACCCCATACAGCTGGCCATTGTTGTCTGGTGTTCTTTGTCAGAAAATACTTCTTTATAGAACTCGGCACAACAAGGTTGGTGGGTGATAGCAGCCGTGCTGTTGAGTTGCAATTACTGTATAACTTCCACAAGCTGAATGGTAAGACTCAGTAGCTTGGTGCTAAAGTTAGAATCAGTGGATATGTATTTTGTCGTTTAGTTTTCCATAGCACTCATTCATGCATATTTTACTTTTCCTCATGACACTGACCATGAAGAACGATTGCTCAGAGGTGTGTCTGTGGCCATCCTCACCGTCATTGAAGATGATGATGTCGCCATATCACCAAATGTGCGAGACGTGGCTGTTGTGTTGGAAGGGACCATTGTACTGCATGACCTAACAGACTACCTACTGCCTTTGCATACCTCTTTGGCCTACTTTATGCAATGAACATTGATTATCTAAAGGAGATGAGGTATACCTTTGAAGCCATTCAGACTATCTTTTACGTGCTTGGCTCTCGATGCTCGCACACAATTGTGGTTAGTGCTCATGTAAAACCTGCTCTTATTCTTAAATTCTTTGATTGTGATGTGCTGAAGAGGCTGAGGCCTGATTTATCACAATGTCAGGTGTGTGAATCCTATTTTGACCTGATGGATAAAAGCAGAAGCAGAAACTATCCTCAGAATCTGTGTTCAAAGGCCATCGTCATTTTCTGTTTAAAGCAGCTTTGCTAGATGTTTATTATGTCAAGAAATGTCCTTAACTTGTGTTATGTTGCAAAACGTGCATTGTTTCAAATCCATATCTTCAGCATGTGAAGAATGCATGTTATCAACGTCTAGCAAAGCTGCTTTAAACAGAAAATGATGATGGCATAGAGGAACTCAGCCTGAGCACACACACTCACAGCCAGGTGTGTGTGTGTGTGTGTGTGTGTGTGTGTGTGTGTGTGTGTGTGTGTGTGTGTGTGTGTGTGTGTGTGTGTGTGTGTGTGTGTGTGTGTGTGTGTGTGTGTGTGTGTGTGTGTGTGTGTGTGTGTGTGTGTGTGTGTAAATCCGTCACGTCACTGTACTCAGGAAGAAAAAAATGGAAAAAGAGAAATCTCCAACGAGAAGTTCTGGGGCAGCATAGACAGGTCTTTTCTGTGTTAGAGTTTTACTCGCTACAGGGTGTACTTTGAGGGTTTGAGGTTTTGCAGACCGTTTACATGCAGAAAAACCTTCATAACACACAAGGGGACGGGTAATAACCAGAAAAGCATGACATGGGCCCTTTAAAAGAGAGAATGTTTTGTGTGAATGTTTTGTGTGCTAAAGTGGACAACAGATGTACAAAATGTTCATATAATTGAATTAAATCGTAATAATTAACTGAATAAATAATGGCTCTTTTTTTGCTTGTTCATTGTAGTTCATTTTCAATGTCTGACATCAATGTTGATTGAAATCTTCAGCGTGACAATATCTCAATGTTGATTCAAAGACTTTTTGCTATCTGATAATAACATTGTTTCAGACCGCAAGCAGTGGCAGTGATATTGTTATTGTTGTACATTTATGTGAATACAAAACAAAAGTTTATACAGCGACAAAGCCATTCAGAATACAAAAGTAAGTTCTTGCATATTGAGATCAGGCAAAACTGAACGAATCAAATAAATGTTGCTAATATAAACGCACAATAATGATTTTATTATCAGGATTTAATTCATTGAAAGCAAATTCTGTTTTCTTGGAGCTAATACTCTTTGTTCTATTGGTTAATTCTATAATTGGTTAATTCTATAATTCTACATCCGGTTCCGGCGCCTTATTTTTTACCTATCTTATCTTTTTCTTTTTATTCTATATACTTTGTTTAACTTATACTTGCACTATGGATGTCAGGCCCGTACTTTTTGCACTCTTTTTAGTACTGTTTATGTTCACTACCGTGTCCGGGGTTTCCCCGGCCAGTGAACGTCCCATTGTTTACACTCGCGAGCAGCTGTTAGCCTTCCGTAGCATGGCAATGCTAACCGGCGATAGACCCGCTGTTCCCCGCAAACTGAGGAGAAAGAGACGGGGACGCCGTGCCGGGGCACAGCTGCGAGCCAGGAGGAGACGATACAGACCTGTCCTTCCATCTATCACCATGGGGAATGTTAGATCTCTCCCGAACAAGATGGACGAGATCGCGGCGCTGACCCGGCATGAGAGGGAGTATCGGGAGAGCAGTATCCTTGTGTTTACTGAGACATGGCTAACGGAGCTAACCCCGGACACTAACGCTACACTGGATGGTTTTCATCTGCTGAGGGCGGACAGGACGAGAGAGAGTGGTAAGAGGAAAGGAGGAGGGCTGGCTGTGTTTGTGAATGATAGATGGTGTAATCCAGGGCACACCACTATTAAAGAACGAATCTGCAACAGGGACATAGAGCTGTTAGCCGTTAGCATGAGGCCCCACGATTTACCTCGGGAATTCACGCATGTTATCGCGATAGCTGTATATATTCCCCCCTCTGCAAAAAAAAGCTGAAGAGGCATGTGACGTCATCAGCTCTACTGTAAGCAGACTACAAACACAGCACCCAAATGCTCTTCTCCTGATCTCTGGAGACATCAATCATGCCTCTCTCTCAAAAACTCTGCCCACTTTCAAACAATATGTTACCTGCACCACCAGAGGCAATAAAACACTGGATCTACTGTACGCCAACACCAAGGATGCATACAGCTCATCCCCCCTTCCGCCCCTGGGCAATTCTGACCACAACCTGGTTCACCTCCAGCCTGTGTACCAACCTCTGGTCCACAGACCAGAGGTTGGTACACAAGGTTGGATTGGATCACGGTGCGTGCCCACACGCACCGGAGTCCCTGAAAGAGTCCCTGAAAGAGTCCCTGAAAGAGTCCCTGAAAGACTGTTTTGAAACTACTGCGTGGGATGTGTTCACTGAATCTCACGGGGAGGACATCAACGGCCTTACAGACTGCATCACGGACTATATTAACTTCTGTGAGGAAAACGTCGTACCCACCAGGACTGTACGGTGTTTTCCCAACAACAAACCCTGGATTACCCCTGAAATAAAGGCTCTCCTGAAAGACAAAAAGAGGGCCTTCAGATCTGGCAACAGAGAGGAGCTGAAGACTGTACAGAAGGAGCTGAGGTGGAAAATCAAAGAGGGGAAAAACAGCTACAGGAAGAGGATGGAGGAACAGCTGCTGCAGAGGAACGTCAGCGGAGTCTGGAGAGGCCTGAAAACCATCTCTGGCAACAAAGAGCCAGACTGGAAATGGCCCTGTCACCTCTCCCACCTCTACTCAGCCCCCGGTCATCAGCTCACAGACACCTCTCACATCAGCCCCTGGTTCTTCTCCACCCGCTGACGACACCTTGTCCTTCACAACCAACCAGGGGAGGAGGGAGCTGCAGAAGTGTAAGGCGAGGAAAGTGGCGGGTCCAGATGGCATCAGCTCCTGTGCGGATCAGCTGTGTGGGATTGTGGAGCTTCTATTCAACCTGAGCCTGAAGCAAGGGAGGGTACCACAACTGTGGAAGACGTCCTGTGTGGTACCTGTGCCAAAGACCCCTCGTCCCAAGGAATTCGACAGCTACCGGCCGGTGGCGCTGACATCACAGCTGATGAAGACCCTGGAGAGGCTGGTCCTTGGACACCTCCGGCCCATTGTGGCACCATCAATGGACCCGCTGCAGTTCACCTACCAGCCTGCCATCGGGGTGGATGACGCCGTCATCTACCTGCTGTAGAGGTCCCTCTCCCACCTGGAGAAGGCTGGGGGCACTGTGAGGATCATGTTCTTTGATTCCTCCAGTGCCTTCAACACCATCCAGCCCCCGCTCCTGGGGGACAAGCTGCAGCTCTCGAGGGTGGATCACCACCTCACCTCCTGGATCCTGGACTACCTCACCAACCGCCCACAGTACGTGAGGACCAGGGAGTGTCAATCAGACACCATCATCATCAGTACGGGGGCCCCCCAGGGGACGGTGCTGGCACCGTTTCTCTTCACCCTCTACACTGCAGACTTCACCCACAACACTGCAACCTGTCACCTGCAGAAGTTCTCTGACGACTCCGCCATCGTTGGCCTCATCTCCAACGAGGACGACAGGGAGTACAGGGAGCTGACGCAGGACTTCACCCTCTGGTGCCAGAGGAACCACCTCCAGCTCAACGCAACGAAGACCAAGGAACTGGTGGTGGATTTCAGACGGCGCCAACACTCCCCCCCCGACACCAGTGAACATCCAGGGAGCGGACATTGAGATTGTGGAATCTTACAAATACCTGGGTGTTCATCTGAACAATAAACTGGACTGTACTGATAATTCTGCTGCTCTGTACAAGAAGGGACAGAGCAGACTCTTTCTGCTGAGGAGACTGAGGTCTTTCGGGGTGCAGGGGGCACTCCTTCAGACTTTTTACGACTCTGTTGTGGCATCAGCCATTTTCTATGGTGTGGCCTGCTGGGGCAGCAACATCTCGGCTGCTGACGGGAAGAGACTGAACAGACTGGTAAGGAAAGCCAGCTCTGTCCTGGGGAGTCCTCTGGACACTGTGGAGGTGGTGGGAGACAGGAGAATGGCAGCCAAGCTGTCCTCCCTGCTGGACAATATGTCCCACCCCCTCCAGGACACCCTGTCCTCACTGTGCAGCTCCTTCAGTGACAGGCTGCTGCACCCCACCTGTCACACGGAGAGATACCGCAGGTCCTTCCTTCCTGCAGCGGTCAGACTATACAACCAGCACAGCCCCTAGTAGACCCCCCCCCTCCCCTACACACACCACAACACAGACTATATCACCCCTTGCTGCTAAATACCAATCAACTATGTGCAATATGTGCTATATGTGCAATATATATATATATGCCGTTAATAACTGTGTAATTTATAACTGGCTGCTAAATCCTTAGAACCGTTACAAGGTGTGTTTTTTTGCATTTTGTATCTTGTAAATTGTGTAACTTGCTGCAGTTAAATACCATCATGCTATGTGCAATATGTGCTATATGTGCAATATATACATTACATTATATACATAAGCCATTAATAACTGTGTAATATATACCTGGCTGCTAAATTCTATCTGTTAAGGGATAGTGGATAGGAGAATTCAAAAGGAATTAGGAGAAGAGACTGCGGTACTTTAGAGAATCCGACTGCACTTTCACTATCCGACGTGTTTATGATGCGCCAGCGGAGGTCATAAATGTGCACCTGCTGCTGTGGGGAAACTATGGAAACTACAGTTTTCTACACAGCGGACTACAACATGGATGTTTAATAAGAACGAGGGACTACTGTAAACTCATCTAGAGACTCTGCACCGTGCTCTGATGCTGTTGTTTTATGTTTTATAAACGTGGACAACAGAGAAACATATTCTTCATGACCAAAGTTGGAATTGAAATAAAAAAGGAAAGTGAAATTTATGCTCGTCACCCTCTCCCTCCGGTCCACATTATTACAAATAATCCCAATACGTATGATTGTATGAACTATGAAAAGATCTTAAAATAAATAGAAATGTATTTATTATAAACGTTAGTCCTTAACATCTATCACTGTGTATATCACCATTCAAACATCTTTTAAAAGTTGAACAACCCCCACACAGCTCAGTAAAGACTGTGAAATGTTGACTTGATCACCTTGTGGCTTCAGCAATCAGTTTCCTCTCTTTTTTTCTCTCTCCCGGTTATTTTATATTTTGCTACTTCCCTTTGTACCCCTAGTCCAGGAGGGAACGTAACAGTGTTCTATAGGTTTTTGCGGCTGTAAATGGTCTGCAAAGGCTAAGAATAGGTTTTTTTTAAAAGCATGAAGACATGTCACAGTCGAGACACTAAATACTAATATGGACCTGAAAATAAGCACAATAGGGCCCCTTTAAAATAAAAAAATATATATTAAAAAATAGGGGAACAAATATTCTCTTATGGTTTTATTATACAGGCACAGGCCTGAGATATAGACACAGGATCTATAAACATGCAGTTGAAGCTCCATTACTTCGACATTAAATGTGAGAGGTCCAATCAAAGGCCCTGTTTAGAGGAATTAATTTCCTACTTTTAATGAGAAGGGCCAATTTTCTTTTAACATACGGTTTGATTTGATCCCATTTAGCCACTGACCTCATTCACTATCACAGATCCCATTTCCATCAGCCTAATTGCTCCTGAATGTTCGCGCTTCACGTGTTTCCTCTGCTGTCATTGCATTTAGCAAAGGCAATGCCATTCACATCTTTAATTAGTTAAGTGTGTGTTTTAGATGTAAAACGAGCCGGTCCCTGGAGGTTTTAGGTGCAACAGATCCATGACTTTGTTCACTTTCACACAGCGCACATAACGAGATAGTGGTTAAAAAAAGTGTTTAAAGAATTCAACAATGCTAGATTAAATTAAGCATGAAAGTAGGATTTTTACATTTGTTTGGTGTTATCTTCCCTCTTCTTCTGCTTTCGGATAAAAGGTGCAAGGCAACACAAACACAAATACATATATGAGGATTAGAGAGGTTTTATATGCTTAAGCACGGTGGCAGCTCTGATTCGTTGTATTACACGCAACGTTTCAAATCCATTGTCTCCACATCTCAAGGATTCCCAGGCAAAATGGTGAGATCATAAAATGTACGTGTGTGTGAGAGAGAAAGAGAGTGTATGTGTACATAGAAGTGGGCCAGTTGTAATGAATCAAATTGATTGGAGACAGAAAGAAGGAGCGAGGAACAAAAAGAGGCCACGCTCGCAGATGGTGTGTAAAGCGGTGAACAAATGAATCTGTACACTCATTAAAGGCAGGAAGCAACAAAGGAAACCATCCCTCTTCTTCATTCTGAGGACACTTTGCTGAGATCAATATAATTCTGCTTGTCCTTAACCCTAATTACAAAAGTATTTCAGTGAATTGAGCACACAAATTAGTAATGTGTATATATAATATAACACAACTTTCAACCGCTCATTCAACTAATTATAGTCTCCACTGCACACTTGTCGGCCATTAGGTTAAGTACCTTATAAAGATAATTGAAAATATAAATGAGCAGTAATTGTATTGTATTACGTCCAGGTCCTTGTTTAAGTAAATGTAGCGCTAATATCTTGGTTTCGTGGACAGTGGGGAATGGATCTGTAAAACAGTGGAAGAGCAGAAGTGGCTAACTGAAGCTCTGCTCATTAACTCACTGTTTATGTCTCTCTACATGAAAAGTGATACCCAGACTACAGACTAAACGTACAGATTTGGGGTATAAACACAACTTCACGTGTTTAGCTCCACAGTGGCTCCTACAGGCTGACATGTTTAATACACCCTGCACCCTTCCACTGTGCACAATTAGGATGTAGTTATACTTAGTTGATATACAGCTACATAACCTTACATAATATATTTTTGATGGGGGATAATAACTAAACAGGCACAATTAGGTTAACCAGATACATGAAATGCTTTGTATTACCCCCAATAAGTTGTCACTAAGAAAGCTGGTGATTCAGAAGCAGGTTTGATAAGCTCTGGCTCTAACCCTGCACTCTTTTTCTGTATATTATACATAACATTTCTGAATATAGCTATTCAGTTGTCCCTGGCAGAGACAAACACAGGTGCAACAGAAGAGAACATACTAAAGAAGGAATATTTTACATATAACGCTATGATTGTGATTTGCAGTTGAGCGCACATTTCTCTCTATTCTCTATATTGCATATAAATCTAGCTAAACCGCTTTCAATGACTATATTTACATTTGTAATACATTTTATACATGCTAATTGGTGTGCTTTTAAAACACAAACAATTATATGCAGCATATATCAATCACATTCACTTAGTACTGTTTGAACATTTTAAAAATATTTTTAGCTGCTGTTAAATGTGCCCTTTCACAGTGCTACTGCAGAAGCTTCGACTGGTAATACATTACATTTAATTTAGCTGACGCTTTTATCCAAAGCAACTTACAATAAGTGCATTCGACCAAGAAGATACAAACTTGAAGAAAACAGAATCATATAAGTACATTAGGTTTCATAGAGCCTATAGCAGCACAAACTCCCTATGAGTTATGCCGCTGAGAGGCTAAAATGTGCTCTTTGCTGTGACGCGTTTCATATAAGAGTCCGAAGTCATTCATAGTCCATAGTGTTTAATAAAACGCGAACAATGTACAACTCCCGACCTGACGGTCAACAGAAAGTATCAGAACAAATTCACCCTCTTCCTACATCATATCCTCCCAAACCAGCATCCAACAGGTGACCTAAATAACAATAAACCACACCCACGCACCCACGTGACCATTGCCGGAAGTGATAAACAATAAGAATTAAACGCGATGCAAACAGAAATGAAGATAATAATACAAATAATAAGTAATGGCAAAACAAGCATTTTGGCTCCTACAGAGGCAAACCATTTTAATTGCTAACTCAACAGGCTTTAGATAAGCCAGTCCTTTGTTAGTATATAAGTGCTTTGTTAGTATATAAGTGCTTTTTATTTTGTTTTGTTTTTTGTTTTTCATTTTATTGCTCGAAGTGGAGTCGAAAGAGATGAGTTTTCAGTCTGCCCCGGAAGATGTGTAAGCTTTCTGCTGTCCTGATGTCAATGGGAAGCTCATTCCACCATTTTGGAGCCAGGATAGCAAACCGACGTGTTTTTGCTGATAGGAACTTGGGTCCCCCTTGCAGTGAGGGTGCAGCGAGCTGTTTGGCTGATGCAGAGCGGAGTGCACGTGCTGGGGTGTATGGTTTAACCATAGGCGCGTTCACACCAAGTACTTTTCCCACAATAGTTCATGAGAACTCTTTTAGTTCTGATGAACTAAAGCAGATCGCGTTCACACCAAAATGAGTTCCTGGGGGTGGATTAGGCAAATGAACCGCTGACGTCACTTCTTCTTCTTCTGCTTTGGGTTTACTGGCAGGCCGCAAACAACTTCACGGCGAGTACAGTAGGTGGCGGTATGCACCTTAAAGTTGCAATCCGCCAAAAAACCGAGAGAAGAAGAAGAAAAAAAACTTCCGCTTCCGCTGTATGCTTCTGTTTACCTTCCGACCTCAGACACGGTATGGAGTTGACTGAAGTTGTGGTTTTGGTGCTCGTGTTATACAGCTTCGTAACTGAGTTATTTAAGCCAATAACTCAGCCACAAATACAGATCGACCATTCAAATGCAATAGAAATGCTGACTCGGAGGCGAAGGCGGTTAAGAAGCCTTAACCTGTTACGCACCGCCCCCCCCCGGTACCGGGCGGATAAACGCGTCATTTGCAGGAAACAACGTCTAAGGAATCTTAATATTTAATAAACTATGAATGTTTTATATCCATGTAACGGGAAGAAACTCAGCAAACTGATCTTTTTAATTTTTTTTCCCAAAAAAACCCCACAATGCTAACACTCAGCCTCTGAATTAGCCACGAGCGAAAAAATGCTAACCTATTGTTGTAGAGATCTAGCACTCACACAACAGGAAAGAATGAAACAGAGAGGAATCAATGAAACACAAACACAGAAATAGTTGAGATTAATCATTATTATTTAGTTGCGCACCACCAAACAACAATGGGGAAACATTACCTTGCTTCAACAGCAACCAATCGCAGAAATGCTCCCACGAACAGAAGAAACACAGGGCTAGATATACTTTTCTAAATGACACACGAACATGTTCCCTCAACATGTTTAACGCACACACATTGTCAGTTCTCCTAAACTTGGAAATGTTCCAACCTTATACAGTCATACATGTTGCATCCTCTGAGTTCTACATGATCCCAGATTTCATGACCTTATTTAGCAGCTACCACACATGCCAATGTATACAACTGCTGATGAAGACTTTCAGCTGGTTGCCTATAGATGGGCCTCCTTCCAGCAAACCAAATGAACACCACACAGTCCACTATACTGTTGCTTAATACCATGTGACATTAATGAATATACCAGAAATACGCTGTGATAAACATTCTGCCATAACACTCCCTCCTTTTATTAATTAAGGTCACACAATCAAAAATAATTATTACAAGTAACCTACTGAGTTCCGCCCTCGAAAGCCCAAAATGACTTTCTGAAAAACGTTTATCAATGGGTAATCATTTTACTCAAGGCAGAAGTCACAGGTCATCTGTACTGTACCTACTCACAAATAGCCAAAAAAACACCTTTTTGATTATAACACAAAAAGTGGAAGAAATCTAATCTACTCTACTTAAATGGAAAATCATTTAAAAACCTCAGTATGCTTAAGAGGAAAAAATCCATTTGTCCCATTCAAGTTTAACAAACTTACATATATACATAATGAAAAATCTTCCAAAACACTTATAGCAAGATGTAACTGGCGTCCACTCGTTCTGCTTCTGTGATATTGTCCATTAAACACTTCTTCAGGGTGTGCACGTTCCGATCTCCATGCGTAGCCTTTAGATGGAATTGTTATCTTAGCCTTCATGCTGTGGTGTCCCATCTCATAGCAAAATCCCTTGATGACATCTGAAGTAACATCATTACCATTTGAATTGGACGGAACTGTAGTCAGAAAAACTGAGACTTCTGTAAAAGAACAGTTAACGGTAGATCTTCTATATGTTCTCTGGAGTGTTGAGATTACTAATATACTTGGCTGTAAGTCATCTCAGAAGTTTTGGGTTTTATTCTTCGTGTTGACCCAAACCCATAAGACAATAGCAGTGGAAGAATAGCTGGAACTGAAGGTAGTCATCCAGCTGCCTTCATTGACACTCCAGTCTGCCTCCAGAGCAGCTCCTTAAAACATCTGCCTCAGAATGATCCATCTTCCCTCCTCAAGATTGCAAGGGAAAAAGACAGCTTTGACCAACAATTTCCTAAACACACAACAAACATCTCCTGCAACATTGTTCAGCCACGGTGCTGAAACCAATCAGATCTCCACTTCGAACAATACATTTAATCATACCTATCTTTAGGAAAAAAGTTGTTTAGGAAAAAAGTTGTTTAGGCAAAAAGTTGTTTCATTTGCCCTCTGGATCATGTGAGGGTTAAAAGATTCACGTGACAAGATTCTAAAAAGACATCTGAAACCAATGTGTCACAGAAGAAATAATGAAAGATTTCACCTGGGATGGAAACAAAATATTATCAAGTACATCTTAAAATTAAATTACTAAATTGAACAATAAACCCATTATACCCCTCCTGGAAACATTGTCCTCCAAACCATAGAGACCATGTTTCCCAAATAAGATACTTCAGAGTACCCATCTTCACATACAATGTTATTTCAAAGTCCTATGAATCATCATCAGGAACACTTTCTCCTGTCAAAAAGAATCAGCAATGTTAAAAATCAAGCTACATAGTCATTAAGCCATGCAGGGATCATGCAGAGTCATACAAAGTTCATGCGTCATGTCTCACAATGGTTCAACTAATATGGCATAGTCAGAAAACCATTGCCAAAAGCATTTCGTGCATCCCAAAATAAAATCACTTTGTCGGTGGGTCAGTGTTACTGTAACAGTCAGGAATTGACAAATCAATTCACATTCATTCAGTCTTTGCAAAGTCTAAGTCAGTCTCGAGATCTCATGTCCTATAGTAGTGCACTTTGATATTCTACCAGCTGGAGTTTTTAATCAGTGACATCATTGTGTTGATGTCAAACAATGCAACAAAGTTTTCCCGTGTTCGCAGCACAATTTTCTTCAGATGTTAAACAAACAAATTATCAATACACTTTATTAATGTACTGCCCCTAGGAAACACAAAGCCTGACAAATGTTCTTGCAAGGCATCCCTAAGTGAACCTGCAGTCATTTGCCTTTTTAATTAATATTTCAAATTAATTATTAATAATAATAATAATAATAGTCCTTTTTATTAAGAGAACATATCTCATAATGTTACATCAGGATGTTAAACAAAGTTTTAGCCAAATCAATCATACCAAACCATATTACAGTACCAGGTACTGAAGTAGATCATTATTACTGTATCACATTTAACTGGTGATTGAACAAACAAAGCCTCTTTGTTTACATCATGCAGACCACTAACACATTTTTCCAAGTTCAGCATCAGACTTCGTTACTCTAAAATTACGTTTTAAATAGGAATATTAGAAATGGAACAAATATTCAATCTTCAGAAATGTTCTCAATAAATGTCTATCTAGTGAATAGCCAACATATTTAAAAAATGTCAGATATAAAAATAAGCCTAAATACTCCTTTACTATCAAAGTCTAAATCTAGACCTAACGTGAACAGTTTTGGTAATGGACAATTTAATCTAAAAAACAAAATTGGACTTGTGTTCTTGTTATTTGTTTCTTCAAAATACATTAGTAAATACTTTGTGAAGTATTCACAATATAACTAACCCTCTCTCGGATATCAAATCAGTTCATCTTTAACCAGATACTATTTCCCTATTTATGTTTAGTTCATGATAACAATGGTATAACAACCACACGTTTTACCCATAGCTAGTTTATATGTCAAGATTATTATGTGTGACATAAAATCAGATGTCTTGTATGCAAAATAAAGGATATTAATTCTATTAATCTTTTCAGTATTCCAGACCATCGTTAAACAAGCAGCCTCTCTTCTTAAACACGAAACATAATGTTCTACACCACCCTCTGGAAAACTCTTGCACAGTTATGCTGTAAAATCATTGCATGATTTATTCAGAGTCTGAACAGTCTGAGACAAGCCTGTCTCAAGATCTTGTCATAATGAGAACAGTCAGTGATTTGTTGTCCTCTGCAGCTGTAGTCAGTGGCAGGGTCCCCAAAAAGCTAGAAATGGCCCTGGTCAGTGGGCTCAAGGAAACTCTCTCTGGCATCTGGAGGGAAGGAAACTCTTGGATCAATGTGGTACAATCAGCAGACATACGTTGTCCTCTGCACAGTAGAAATCCCCAAAACTGCAGTTCCTCTTCACACCACTGTTGCCTTGACAACGAGGCACAAGCAAAATGTCAAAACCTCCTCAGAGATGCGTTCTTTGCACACTTCTTCTGTTTCTGTAGTGAGCAACATTTCACCAACACACTGATTCAGAGTACAACCCAAAGGTGGCGCATAACTATCCAGTGCTGCTGTAATCACAGCCAATCAGCTACTAGAGAAAAACTCAATTTAAATCTCTCCCCCAACGGGTTACAAAATGGCTGAGTGTCCATATGGTCAGGAATGCTGAAACATGTGAATGTTAAAACAAACTAACGGTGGTAGTTTACCCAGATTCTTTACTTTATTAAAAGTAGTACAACTACATTGTAAAATCTCTTTTGTCTAGTTGAGGTCCTGCTTTTAAATTCTAGTCAGGAAAATAAAATAAACATCATCTTTAAAATCTTCTTAAATTCGAAACCAAAAAGGTATTCATTCTCCACCATGGTGCATTTCAACATCAAAGTCCATAAAACTGATGATTTATCTTTAAAAACCATGAGGAATGACAGTTTTCATAAAACACTATTCTTCTTTACTTCAGTTCTAAGTCAAATGAGCAAAACAAGGAAACCCTCCTTAACCTCTATAGACTCATCTTTTATCTACTTGCCTATTCTATTCATTTTCTAATTGTTTATCTAAGTTCTGTGTTACAAGCATGGTTAGGTTGTAATAATACAAAACATCAAGTAACTGTATTCAATCCGCGCTATATATGAAATCTGATTACAGTTAATGAATATATTTTTGGAACACTTAAAGGAATTCTTGGTGGAAAAGTTTCCTCACAAAATGTAATCTTCATTACTAAAGCTAAAACCTAAAGAAATCATCACGGAACAGTTTTCTTTCCTTATCTCTTAATTGTTTCAATAAAAACAAAAAAGGCATTGTGAAAACTACCACTCTTGAGAACATCTCAACACTTTATTCCATCTAAGCACGAATGTTTATGACAGACACGCCATATATTCCAAGAATAAATATCTCTGGGCCTAAAGAACAATCTATTAATCCAAAACGGTCTTTAATGATATCAATTGTGAACTTTCTTAACATTAATTGTAAATTCAACGTATGTTCTCTTTAGAACAAAGATAGGATAGTTGCAGCTGAAACTGGTTAATAGCAATTTTCTGTTAACCTAGATAAGCATGTTGTTCTTATATCTAGTAATATAAATATATTTATATTTTATGTTACTCATAAAACAGTAAACCATAGGAACATTTTCCAGAATAGTAGTTAACTTTATATAACATTTACTCTCTCTAGACTCTTCAATCACATCTTAATTCTCCTGTCCCTCTCTTTCCTCACTGTGCCCTGCAGCTGCTCCTGTCCGCAAGCTTCTCTCATCAATCACACTTGACCTCTTGTGTTATCCAACATTGTGAGAGGGCTTGAGCAAGCATCGTACAGCACCTCTGTCATGCTAAAACATTAACAGCTTCCTTCTGACTGACAAACCTATAAAAACCTCCTGATTACTACTTACTACTCTTTCTTCATAAACTTAAAAAATACAATTGTGGTGAATCGTTTGCGTTTTCAGTTTCCTATCTACTTTAAACAACCATCAAATGAGAGTTACTATTGTATATTTCTTACAGTGTGTTTGTTATTTCATGTTTAACAATTCTCCTCTTTCTATGTCTTATACTAGGTGGACAAATCCACTATTATATTTAATTTGAATAAAACCTTTACCTTAATGTACTTCATAAACTCAGTAAACCTCTTTTTACTTTGCCTTAACGTTACTGTATGTAATTAAGTTCCTTTGAAATATAATTAAGTACAATTCTTAGTCAAATGACAAATACCATGAAATTCACAATGCAATTCAATGGTAACAATCAGTTCTCAAAGACTATGTTTAAATAGCAACAAATCATTGTTTCTTATTTATTTCAATATATCTACTACTTCAAATCACACATTGATCTATTAATTTTCAATGTATTCACTCCAACTTCAGATCACTCGTTGATTTTTCACTCCTTGTTTTAAACTCAACACTCAGCAGCCTTCTTTCAGGCATTAGAGAAAAGAGCAGGCAGACAAAACTCCGGGCTGCTGCTCTCACAGCCGACAATTAGAGCATCTCCTCTTTTACAGAATGGGGAGAAGGGGGGGAGATACTTTCACAGACAAAGACAGACACACTCCGGCTGGAGCTCTCAGCCTCTTCAGGAGAAGGGGGGGGACATATTTCAAACTGCAGCTTCTTTGACCAATAAGAAATTAAAACAACAAACTATGGTATACCAAAACATTTAGCGCTTTATCACAGACTCTAACAGTCTGACAAAACATGGAAAACTCCACTTTTGTATGTAGTGAATTCACAGAGTCGCCAGGCAAGTTTTATACTTTTAACTCCCTGAACTCAGATCGGGCTTATTAATCTCTTAATTACCGAACGGACCGGATGTGCACTTGGCTCGCAAAGCAAATCATATCCCCTCAGCCAAATGAATATCTGAACCTTAAGACAATCATTAGGATCTTCTCAGGCAGAATTCACGACTACGAGGTCAGATACAGTGATTTCTCCAGCATAACATGTCCTTACGGCTAGCAAAGATCATATCCCCTCAGTCAAACCCTTAGCTTCTCAGGCAGACTACGAGCAGAATACAGTGATCTCTCCAGTATAAACATAAAACAAGACCAACAAACAAAACAAACAATCAACAGATCTCAACCATAACTGTGCAAATATCTCAAATCCACTCCTCTGCATCTTCCTTTTAACCAATAAAACTTCAAAAGTAATTTCATTCCAAATACGTTTTGCTTACTGTGAGTTGGTATTTCTTCTGTGGAAGTCTCAAGTCTGGTTTCTCAATTCCTCGAGATTTTACCACAGCCTTCTATGTAGCTGCCTGATCAGGGTGAGTTGAGACCTCCAGGGAACAACACAGCAACCTCCAGTATCGGCAATCTCGGTAGGACCTCCAAAATGTTGTGGAGATCCAGCACTCACACAACAGGAAAGAATGAAACAGAGAGGAATCAATGAAACACAAACACAGAAATAGTTGAGATTAATCATTATTATTTAGTTGCGCACCACCAAACAACAATGGGGAAACATTACCTTGCTTCAACAGCAACCAATCGCAGAAATGCTCCCACGAACAGAAGAAACACAGGGCTAGATATACTTTTCTAAATGACACACGAACATGTTCCCTCAACATGTTTAACGCACACACATTGTCAGTTCTCCTAAACTTGGAAATGTTCCAACCTTATACAGTCATACATGTTGCATCCTCTGAGTTCTAAATGATCCCAGATTTCATGACCTTATTTAGCAGCTACCACACATGCCAATGTATACAACTGCTGGTGAAGAGTTTCAGCTGGTTGCCTATAGATGGGCCTCCTTCCAGCAAACAAAATGAACACCACACAGTCCACTATACTGTTGCTTAATACCATGTGACATTAATGAATATACCAGAAATACGCTGTGATAAACATTCTGCCATAACACTATCACTGCACCTAAACTCACTCATAACTCCCTTATTACTTATCCTAGATGCACAGCCAACCCATCGATTAGCATCGCCTGGAGACACAGAATCTGGGGGTGCCCACCTCAACACTCAGTGATAAACATTTGCGACTCTATAAACGAAAACATACATCAAAACATGTGGCGCTAGGTAGCTACAAACGCTAACATGGCTTACCTTGGTCAAAACTGGTCTTCAATGGCATTAAAACGATAAAAAACGATGCTGCAGTTAATCCATAGGTTCATCCAATGTGTCTGTGTCCTCTTTGAAATTATTTCTGATAATCCATAAGCAATAAAACTGCTTTTTCGTTTCCAGATGTCAGAGCGAGAGATCGCTTCACTCTGGTGCAAACCTGCATGCGCGAATCCCCCACCATTTGTTTTCACAACGAGTGTGTGTGGGGGACTCCCCCTTCGATTCTATTGGCTCTAACGGTCAGAAAGAGGTGTCAACCATCAAAATCGACAAAGGGGTTCCAGAGATATGAAAAAAAAAACATTTTCACCCAAATCACCTCAGAGGTGGGGTGTTTTTGGCTAAACCTCTCTAAAAAAGGTCAAATGCCATTGCTTTGCATCAATATTGATACAGGGTACTTATTATATGTTGTACTTTGGATTCCTAAAGCTTTTAGTCTACTAACCCATCATCCATCATCCATAGTGTTCACTATAAGTAAAAAATTATTTTTGGACGGACACCATAATTTACAGTTTTTTACTATGTAAAATCTGAATTTTCTTTAAAATAAAAAACATCTATATTGATTCTGACTTTTCTACATCCAACTCACAGGTTTATCATTACTTTGAGAAAAAAGATTATTAATTTAACCCTTTTAGAAGGGAAGATATGGTCATTTGTTCTGGGAATGTCATTTTCGAGCCTGAGACCTGAAAAACAGGCTCAGAGCTTAACAGGTTAACAAAAGGATTGGACGAAGAAAAGCACACGCTATGGACATGTTTCGCCTTAGGACAGCTGAGGATGATGAGCGTTATCACACCGAAAGAACAGCAATGGTATGTTCAGTAAATCACATTAATACTATCTAATGCCTACCCCCTGCAAAGATGGCTGATGAAACCTTTCCAAGACAATGGAAGGCTCACACCCCAGCAACAAGTGTACAACCGCCAAACAAGCCGAGCACGAGTTGTGGTGGATAACGCTTTTGGCAGACTGAAGGGCAGATGGCGGTGCTTGATGAAGGGAAACGACTGCAACATGGACAATATCAAAATCCAGGTGGCAGCATGTTGCGTATTGCATAACCTGTGTGAGCATCGTGGTGATGAGTACAGGGAGGAATGGACTGCCATACCGGCGACCCAGCTTGATGGGCCAGCGCCAGCCATTGTTGAGGCTGGGGGGCAAGACACGCGCACAGCCCTTATGAGGCATCTGCACAGCATGGAAATTGTAAATTGACAATAAAGCTGATCTTTTGTACAGTGCATTTAGTTCTCTCTTTTATTTACCACAGTCAACAGACAAAATTACAATAGTGCAGACACACCTTAGTGCAAAGATAAAATGTCAGTTCTCATACTGTATATTTGTATATTAATATGAGTATATTATTATGTTAAATGTGTGTTAAAGACAATGGGATGAGGTTGAAAGCTCTTTAAAAAGCTTTTGTATACCATCTTTACTGTGATAAATACATACATGTTAAGCATACACACCTGAAGAACTACATTACACACACACAGGTTAGTCTGTGTACTGCTGCTGGTTTAAACAAAGACAGTCATGATGCTAGTGCTGTGCAGCAGATCATCTTCACTGTGTGTTGTCGCCCAGAACCGCACCATACAGGTGAAAAAAGACAACACACCACATGTCTGTATCTCTTTCTCTATGAGGGTTAGGATAACAATCAAAGTTAAGACTGGCTGGCTGGTTGTGGTATGTCAAAACTCAAATGATGTGGCAGATGTGTTTTAGAGGTCCATAAAAGTCTAAATGAATAAAACTGTGATATGGAAAAAAGTATTGCACAGTAAATAGGCTCAGCAGTTAACACACCTTTATTATATATCCTCCTGAGAGGAACTCAGTACACTAACTCCTAAGATGTTCCCTTACTATAATTAATTAAAATATTGAACTCACAACACTGGTAATTACAAACTTAACCATTTCTCTTTCTATAAATAGTGTTTGTGTTGATGGACGCCATTTTGAAATGCAATGAAATTATCTTTTTCAAAGCCACATATTTGGGGTGGGACACAATAAATAAAGCTTCGCCAGTTTATAACCGATGAAAACATGATGGTATCAGAATAATCACTTACATGTGATGTATAGGATGCTACACAGGTCACTGTAAAGATAAAGTGTCAGAGGAGAAATAAGCAAGATACATTATCTGTTTAATCGCCATGTAGGTTCTCTTTTATTTATCAGCAGCAGATCAATAAGTGTCAGTAGTATCAAAACAATATAATAACAGTGGCATATCCATACGCCGGTCATCCATATATATTATAATAATACAAAATTGACTGTCCCAGATGTAGGGATAGACTCAGCAGCAGACATACCTTAGTGTAAAGTTATGTGTCAGTATTAATAACAGTGGCATATATATATATTATAATAATACAACATTGACTGTCCCAGATGTAGGGATAGACTCAGCAGCAGACACACCTTAGTGCAAAGTTAGGTGTCAGTATTAATAACAGTGGCATATATATATATATTATAATAATACAAAATTGACTGTCCCAGATGTGGGGATAGACTCAGCAGCAGACACACCTTAGTGCAAAGTTAGGTGTCAGTATTAATAACAGTGGCATATATATATTATAATAATACAAAATGTACTGTCCCAGATGTAGGCAATTTGGGGTGAAGTGTCTTGCCCAGGGACACAACGACATGCTGACTGCAGTGGGTTTTGAACCTGTGCTCCCCTGATCCGAACACCAACGCACTCACCCACTGCGCCATACGCCTCCCAACAAGTCATTGTATAGTTTATTAACGACGACAAGTTTTTCTTTTCTTTTTAATTGCAGGCCTGTTGGATTCAACCAGCTCGCTTAGCACTCCCAGAAGCCCAGCCTGAAAGCTATTTTGTTGCTCCACCTGGAGCGCCGACACCTCCACCTGGCGTGACGCCACCTCCACCTGGCGCGCCGCCGAGTCAGCATGGCGCGCCACCATCATGAGCAGCTGGTTCTGCGATTCCTGGGCCTTGTGTGCATGCAGCAGCCGTTCGTCGTGCATCTCCTTGTTGGCCATGGCATGCCGGTCCTCATTGTCCTTGCTGGCCATGGCACGCCGGTCATCCATCACCATGATGGTGAAAAGGGCTCGAAAAGTGTAACGATGTATGTTCACGGTGTTTCATAATTGTACCAAGAAAGACATAAACGTGATTAGTGGACATCAGTTTGATGCGTAACCTTCTTTCAAGGCCAGAGTAGTTACAGTGTGTGAAAATGTACCTTTGCGTTTGGTTGTTGGAAAGGGAGATGAGGAGGCGCTACCGTGGATTTCCGGAGGGGAAAGCTCACTGATTTCCAATTCAATGGGAAACAGCTCGTTGCCTGAAACACACGATTAGTGCCATGAGTTAGTGAAGCAAATTACAGAACATGGCACACTTATTCACAAGTCAAAACGTTTTTATAGCGGCCAAGAATAGCTAGCGAGCTAGCTAGCTAGATGTTATTAGCTAGCTCGGTTCCGGCCTGCTAACAGTGTTACCCAATTCAACCTAGTATTGCTAACTCAATCTACCGAGCAAATAAAAGTACATCTGAGACCAGTATTGTGCAGATTAAAACAGTAAAGTGCAAGTACAGATGGAGCATCTTATTTCAGACAGTTTGAAACGCGAGGGTCGTGATTGGGTCGTGATTGGTCCGTGATCGGCCCGTGATCGGTTCGTGATGAAGAGCCGGCCCCCAGTCTGACTTGATACCGCCCCCGTGATAAATACATTTAATTATTGTGAAGCCAGCTGCAATGGATCATTGATCCACCAGGGGGTGCAGTGGGGTTCCACACTGGAGCTCATGTGAAATCAACTTCGATACAGTAAACTGGATGGACAGTATGTCTGGTACTAATGTATAGCGGATCTTTGTTAAGATCCATATGTCACGGATAGGATCATAGTCTGTGCTGAATAAGACATGTAATCATTTACAAAACATCACCATGTTGTTATTTAACAAAATAATGTTGTTTAGTCGGAAAAAACGAACGAGAGGAAATGCAGCCGGCTCTCCCGATTTTTAATCCTAATTTAATCATCATCTTCACCACGATCATTTATGTTTATGTTCGCCGAATTGACATGAAATCACTGACAAATATGAATATTCTGTATTCAACTTCATTGAAACGATCAGGATGGGTGTTATTTTTCCCCACAATGACCAAGTCGCTGCAAATTATCCCGTTTATTACATGGCCACATTCTCAACAAAGTAACGACATGACTCCCAATCTTAATTGAAATGCTTTTATGGATTTAGAAAATGTTTTTATTGATTTAAAAAATAGTTGTCTTTCTCCCGCTGTGTAGATTGGGGGACCGCCGTCCTTTGTCTTCAATGTTCGACATCGCGTGAAACAGAGGATTTCGACATTCTGTATTCATTGCTTACTTCCTTAAACCTTTTCTCCTCCTTATCTCTTTCATGACTTTTCATTTAATGCTTTATAACAGCTGTAATAGTTCGTTTAGAAATCCTAGAAACACTTTTACGGCAGCTCTCATTTACGGTAACTCCTTCTGACGTCATAGCTACCCACGTATAATATATAAACAAAGTCTTGGCTTTCAGAATATGAAACTTTTATTTCCAAAATCACACGATAAATACATTTGTGAAGCTTGTAAAGGGAAGATGACAGGCACCTCACTCGCAATCTGCTCCTCCGCAGCGCCGCCCCCTCCCTCCGGCTGAAATTATGAATGTACAGTAAGGCATATAGTAATCATAGATAGCATGGCAGGGTCCGTTACAGTTTGTTTTCATCTGATTTCAAATAAACAAAGTCTTGGCTTTCAGAATATTAAACTTGTTTCGGCAAATTTAGATGATAAATACAACTATGAAGCTTGTAACGGCATAATTACTTAAGCGGAGAACGGAGTAATTTAACGTTACAGCAGGCATAACAACAGCCGGTGTTTATTTTATTTATATATGTAGTCGTTATTCATTAGTTTTAAAGCTCAATAAGGAAGATTTAAACTTTAACACACGTTGACCGGCGAAAAACTCTGCCCGGTTCCCTCGGCCCCCACCACGTTGAATAAACAGAAGGCTGCTTTTGTGGAGGAAGTTACAGCGCTACGTACAGGCTCGGCATATGCAGCTTTTTCCAGCGGTATCCATAAATCTCTTAATTTTGACCTCAAAGTGCACCAGATTGATGCATTTAACTTCAATATAAAGAAAAACATCTTCTGTTGTAACAACAATAACATTATAAATAGTAACATAGCTGAACATGGTATTGCACATTTAGCTTTCAGTGTTACTGACCTGAGATGTTTTTATTACATGAATTAAGGTGACTGAGGCTTTTTAACATAGACTTTTCAGTGTCCCACATACCCACATACCGTTCACCATCCCCCACCCCCCTACTGTATGTTGATTTTTGACTGTTTGCCTACATGTAAATGGGTGGCATTTAGTACCTACCCCCCTCTGAGTGAATACCTGTTGTACCTGTCCGGGGCTAAGCCCATAGGACGATGCTCTGATGTCATCACCCTCGCACATTTGTCATATGTTTACAAAAAACGATGTTAACACTTTCTTGTTCTTAATATATGCTATATTTAGGGTCGATATGTGTTGAATTTACTTTAAAATAGCAGATCACTGTGACCGGATATAGTTTTTTCGGCTTAGTGAACGTGTGTCTCTTCCTCCGCGGCTCCTCCGTGCAGAGAGTTTGCAGCGGTGTGTGTCAGCAACGTGCAGTCAGGGGAGGCACGGATTGGCCGTCGGGAGAGTCGGGACTTATCCCTGGCCAGCTGTGAGTTCTGGAGAATCACAGAACGGCCGGACGCCAACGGCCCGGTTCGCTTAGCAAATGACATAGCGGCCGAGAATAGCTAGCTAGCTGTTAGCCAATTCAGCCTAGCATGGCTAGCTTGATCTACCGAGCCAATAAAAGTACATATGTGACCAGTATTGTGCAGATTAAAACAGTGCAGTGCATGTAGTATATTTTACCTAATTCGTCGTCGTCCTTGGGCAATTCAACCGCCATTGCATCCTCCCACCCCATCGTGCCAGAATCGATGGTCTTTGCTGTGCCGGAGAATGAGGGTCTGTGGCCGAGCAGAGCATCCAAACGATCGTACCACTTGCTGGTCTTCCGACCGTTACCACTCTTGTTGTTGTGGTCTTTTATTTTTTTGTAGTCCTGCTTCAGTTTCTTTATTTTGTCCCGGCATGACTTAGCGCTGTGGACGATTCCGATCGCCACTAACTTTACCGAAATACATTCGTACACTTTCGCGTTGGAAAATGCCTTCAGCAGAAGTCTCTGGATCGCGTCGTCCGAGTAAATCTCCAGAAGCGCCGACACATCATCATCACTCCACCGCTCCGCTGATTTATTTGGTGTTGCCATAGCTGCTTTCAAAAAAGTAATCTCTTCGTTGCTACGCTGAGATTTTAATGCGAGCAAGTAAAATGGCTGCTTTATAAAACTTTTTGGGAGTTGTACGGGGCATGGTTTGCATTCCGCACAGCCAATCAGACCGATGAACTATTTTCTCCCACGAAAGTCCCTGCTCTCTAGTAGGGACTGAAAAGCGCGTCAGATGAACTAATTTGAACTAATTTAGTTCCTGGGGCTTTTTGGAGTGAACGCAAATATATCGTAGTTCTGATGAACTATTGTGGGAAAAGTACTCCAGTGTGAACGCGCCACATGTCCTGGATGTAGGAAGGGCCAGAACCATTCACAGCATGGTACGCAAGTACCAGTGTCTTGAAGTGGATTCTAGCAGTTACTGGAAGCCAGTGAAGGGAGCGGAGGAGCGGTGTGGTGTGGGAACATTTAGGAAGGTTGAAGATCAGAGATGTCTGCTAGACAAGCAGAGATGCGTGCGACAACCTGGGTTTCAGAACGGGGAAAAGACTAAATTAATTGAGTGTCGTCAGCGTAGCAATGGTATGAAAAACCATGCGGGCTAGTGACAGATCCGACTAATGGTGAGTCGGAAAAATGAAGAGCGAATATCATCAACCTTTTTTTTAAAGTAGTTAACAAAGTCGTTTGGAAGAAGGGAGGAGGGTGAATGGGCTCGAGGAGATAGAGAATAGTTTTTGGGGATTGGAATAGGAAGAATGTTTCTTATCTTGAAAGAAAGTGCTTTTTGCCTGAGAGATCAAAGAAGAGAAAGAGGAGAGCTTGATAGGTTAGGAGGTTGTCAGGGTGTTTGGATTTCCACCATAGAAATCCCATTTGCCAGAGATATGGCAAATCCACCCAAATGACCCCAGAAGTGGTTTCTTTTTGCTAAACCTCTCTAAAAAGGTCAAAGGTCACTTGTTTTGCATCAATCTTGATACAAGGTACTTATTATATGTTATAGTTTGGGTTCCTAAAGCTTTTAGTCTACTATCCCATCATTCAAGGGTGGTTTTCACTATAAGTAATGTTTTTCTTTTGGACGGACACTATAATTAAAAAATATTTACTATGTTCAATCTGAATTTACTTTAAAATAAAAAAAGATCTATATTGATTCTTGCTCTTCTACATCCAACTCACAGGTTTATCATTGCTTTGAGATTTTTTTTAATTAATTTACCCCTTTTAGAAGTGAAGATATAGTCATTTGTTCTGGGAATGTCATTTTCGAGCCTGAGACCTGAAAAAGGGAGTGGTTTTCAAAACTGTGGGGCGCGCGCGACCCCTGGTGGGTCGCGGAGGTACTGCAGGGGGGGCGCGGGAAGAAATTGTAAACAAACACTGCTCGAAAATAAATCTACAAAATGGAGAAGTTTTTAACATGGCCGTCAGTTAAAAGAAAAGTGGATGAGCCTACGACAAGCCTTGCAGCAACTAAGCCCAAATCAAGAAAGTATGATGAGTCATACATCTCCCTTGGCTTCACATCTAACGTGGTAGGTGGGGAGGAACGACCAGTGTGTGTCCTCTATCTCAAAACCTTAGCAGTAGCGAGCATGAAACCAAACAAGATGAAACGTCACTTGGAGACCACACACCCCAATGATGTGAACAAGCCCCTCGATTTCTTTCAGAGAAAACTACAAGAATATCGTGGTCAGCAGATCTGCTTTGTTAAAAAATCATCTGTCACATCTAATGCTCAACTTGCCTCGTATAAAGTGGCCTATCTTATCGCCCGGTCTAAAAAACCACACACCATCGCTGAGAAGCTCATACTCCCTTGCGCTATGTTAGAAGTATTCGTTGTTCTCGCGCCCAGGAGAGAAGCTTAGAATGAAGAGACTAATGGAGTCTCCGGAAAGGTTCAAATTGGTTACTTTAATTAAATGGCACGGTGATACAACAAGCAGAGGGTAAGAGGAGAGACAGAGCAGCTGTTGCCTCGCCGAGGTGAAGGGGTGAAGCAAAGGTCCAGAGACAATGCTCGTCAGCTGGTTATATCCTCTCCGTAGGCTCCTCCTCAAGGGCCGGTTTGCGTTGCTGGGGGAGGTCTTCAATGTCCGTTATCGCGCCTAACAGAGGATTCAGACGTTGTACATTCATTGCATAACTCCACACACCTCTTCTCCTCATACTCTCTTTCATGACTTTTTATTTAATGCATTATAACGGCTGTAAATAGACACTTTAGTAATACCGGAAGTGCTTTTCAGCAGTTCTCATTTACGGCAGTTCTCATTTACTGTAGTCCCGGAAGTCGTCATATCTACCTACTTCTGTCATCAAAACTTTATTAAAATAAACTGTACCTTAATTTAATATTCAGCAATTATAATATCTCGACTGGTGTAGTGTTAAGATCAGTAGGTTGTGGTGTGCAACACTCCGTGTCATTTTCACATTTCTAGAAAACGTAATATTAGCCACATGTTAAATGCTAACCGGAGATGAAAGATTTTCAGAATAAAAGCTTGGCATTGAGATTTTATGAGAACTTCCAGGTTTTTCAGAATAAAAGAGCTTTTAAACTGACGGTATGTTTTAGACTAAATTATGCTATAAAACATTGATTTTAATTTCTAACAGCTATAGATATGGTTTCAACTTTAATTGACGAGGCAACTGCCCAAAAACTCAAAGCCATCCCCTTGTCCCACAACACTATTGCTAGACGCATTGATGGAATCTCAGAAGACATGAAAGAGCAGCTTGTTGAGAAAGTAAAAGACAAACACTTTGCGCTCCAGGTAGACGAGGCTACAGACAGTAACAAGGACTGTCTGTTAATTGCAAATGTCAGATACGTGGATACAGATGAGCTGAGCGAGGATTTGCTATTTTGCAACTATGTCCGAAAGAGAGCAACAGCTGATGAACTGTTCAAAATAATCGACACCTGTCTGAGTGAAGCCGAAATGAAATGGAAGGACTGTGTGGGGATCTGCACAGACGGTGCCCGGGCTATGGCAGGAACACGGGGAGAGCTACAGGTGCTCATCAAGCGTGTTGCACCGAGAGCAGTGTGGACGCACTGTATAATACACAGAGAGGCACTCGCGTCAAAGCAGCTGAGTCCAGAGCTTAATGCCGTTTTGTCCGATGTTATAACCACCGTCAATTACATCAAAACAAGACCACTGAAAACTCACCTTTTTTCCGCATTGTGCGAGGGGATGGGCTCCGAGTACACAGCTGTTCTTTTTCACAGCGAGTCCCGATGGCTCTCTCGCGGAAAAGTGCTGTCCAGGTTGCTAGCGCTTAAAGATGAGATCAGAATCTTCTTGGAGGAGGAGGGGAACGATCTTGCCAGCAAGTTTAATGATGAACACTTTCTCATGAAACTGGCCTACCTAAGCGACATGTTTGTGAAGCTAAATGAATTGAATCTGCAGTTGCAGGGCAACAATACACACCTTCCACACCTGGCAGACAAGATACAATCCTTCACACGGAAACTGGACATGTGGGGCAGGAGACTAGAACGTGGGGATATCGACTCATTTGAGAATCTCAAGGCATTCATCGAGACCAATGAGCTGCAGAACACAGCGTTCCCATCTCAGCCCTGAAAGTCAGCTTCCAGAAATACTTCTCTGTGGATGACAGTGCCACATACGACTGGATTAGAGATCCATTTGTTGCAACATATTGATGAACTGTGATCTTCTCGCTCCCAGGAAAGAAACTTAAAATAATGAGACTAATGCAGTCTCTGAAAAGGTTTAAATTAATACTTTAATTGAGTAACGTCGTTATAGAACAAGCATAAGGTAAGGAAGAGACAAAAGCCGGTGTTGGAAAGAGAGCGTGATGTCCCCCGCGATCTGCTTTTATACTCCTCCGGTTCTCTCCCGCTGTGTAGATAGGGGGACATCCCTCCTCCGTCTTCAATGTTCGACATCGCGTGAAACAGAGGATTTCGACATTTTGTATTCATTGCTTACTTCCATAAGCCTTTTCTCCTCCTTATCTCTTTCATGACTTTTTATTTAATGCTTTATAACGGCTGTAATAGTTAGTTTAGTAATCCTAGAAGTACTTTACCACACAGTTCTCATTTACGGTAACTCCTTCTGACGTCATGGCTACCTACGTATGTAAACAAAACTTTACAATCAACTGTACCTTCATTTAATATTCAGCAGTAATAATATCTCAACGTCTATAGATGTAATGTTAAAGTCAGTAGGTTTTTGTGTGCAACACTGTGTCATGTTCACTTCATATTCACATTTCTAGAAAACGTAATATTAGCCACATGCTAAATACTAACCGGAGATGAAGGATTTTCAGAATAAAAGCTTGGCATTGAGCTTTTAAACTGATGGTATGTTTAAACTGAATTATGCCATAAAACATTGATTTTAATTTCTAACAAACACCACCTACCACGTTCAGCACTGCAGAAGAGGAACAGTACATTGAAATGACTTCAGAATCAACCATGAGGCTGCTGTTCAAATCCAAGACCATGGCTGGGTTTTGGGTTGGAGTGGAGAAGGAGTACCCTCTCATTGGTCAGAGAGCTTTGAGCATACTGCTGCCTTTTGCAACATCCTACTTGTGTGAGACAGGCTTTTCTGCTGTTGCTCCCATCAAAACCAAATACAGATCAAAGCTGAACATTGAGAATGAACTGAAAGTGGCAGTCTCAAAACAACAGCCCCGGTTTGAGAAGATCTGCGAGGGAAAGCAAGCACACACAAGTCATTGATGGCTGTGTGTGGAATAGGAATTGTATAGTGATGTGATCGTTTGCAACCTGCAGTAGAAATAGTAGTTCAGTGTTCATTCATATATTTTCCTTAAAGAAATTTGAATTTAAAAATCATTTTTCACTTTTGTTCATGTGTAATCGATAATAAAATATAAAATGATAGTTGGATCTTTGTATCTTCTTATTATTTAGCAAAGAAAATGTAATGTTTTTACAACAATATACAATTAATCCTACCAATATAGATGGGAACCGGGTTGGGGGGTCCCGAAAATATTTCCAATACCCAAGGGGGTCCCGACTGAAAAGGTTTGGGAACCACTGGGCTAAGGGCTTAACAGGTTTTAAAGGAGGGAGATTTCCCTTTTTCTCCACTTCTGTTCTCCAGACATCAATATTTGTGTCCATGTTTGTGCATCACATATTCAAAGTTTGTAGGTGTACTGCAGTTCAGTAGTAAAAATAACATGTTGGTAAATTGGTTATTACAATTTTCATTAAAGAGTACTCAAGTCAAAACAAACCAACCCTGTCTCCTAAAAATTACGTTCCCACAGAACTAAACTGCATTCTCAATTATGTTTAGCTAGAAACGTATTTTCTCCCACGTTACGTTTGTTATGAACGTATCTCAAATACGTTTATTTTCTACATATCTTCTAGAAACATATTTTCTCCCACGTTACGTTTGTTATGAACGTATCTTAAATACGGTTATTTTCTACATATCTTTGCCATTTATTGTCTTGCTTATAATAATGATAATAGTCATTTATAAATATCATTTTAGAGCACACATTTGAAATCGACGATCGGGCTCGATATATGGTTAAATTAAAATCAGTAGGCCAGGCTGTAATTTCGCCAGCTGTCATGAGCGAGGCAGAAAATAATAGTTTTAACATGCCAACAAGCTGCTGTGTCGTTTATTGCACCTCAAACATTAAAACAAATCCAGAGTTACGTGTTTCTGTAAGAAAGGACAGTAACAGAAGAGCTCTGTGGCTTCAGGCTTGATCGCCGTTCAAATGACAGCGTTGGTTTCCCCAAAAGTGGGTGGGGCTGTAAAGTGACGTAGATTTTACTCTCATCTATTATTCAAAACCATTCTATTTATTCTAACGTAAATTACATGCCAGTGGTTTATCTTTTTATTTAGCGATTTGTTTTTGCACTGGGAATGTTTTCATGTGGAACCGGAAGTACGTCACTTCACTTTGTCTTCTTTGTCCCTTTTACGTTCCAGACAATGCATGGCTCAGCGTAACAGACTGAACAGCGACCCCAGGTGTGTCTACATTGGAATTAAATCTTCATTACTGAAGGAAAAATACTTTACCTAGTGTTTGTTAACCTGTTACGCACCATCCGCCCGGTACCGGGCGGATAAACGTGTCATTTGCAGGAACTATGAATGTTTTATATCCATGTAACGGGAAGAAACTCAGCTAACTGATCTTTTTAATTTTTTTTTCCAAAAAAACCCTACAATGCTAGCACTCAGCCTCTGAATTAGCCACGAGCGAATTCTTTTTACCTAAAACGGCACTTAAACTCACAATAACTCCCTTATTACTTATCCTAGATGCACAGCCAACCACTCGTTTTGGGTCTCCTGGAGACACAGAATCTGGGGGTGCCCACCTCAACACTCAGTGATAAACATTTGCGACGCTATAAACGAAAGCGTACATCATAACATGTGGAGCTAAGTAGCTAGAAACGCTAACATGGCTTACCTTGGTCAAAACTGGTCTTCAATGGCATTAAAACGATAAAAAAACGATGCTGCAGTTAATCCATAGGTTCATCCAATGTATCTGTGCCCTCTTTGAAATTATTTCTGATAATCCATAAGCAATAAAACTGCTTTTTTGTTTCCAAATGCCAGAGCTAGAATGTAGCTCCACTCTGCTTTACATTTACATGCGCGCAGCCCCCACCTTTTCTCTTCACAATGTGTGTGTGTGTGAGCCTCCCCCTTCGATTCTATTGGCTCTAACGGTCAGAAAGAGGTGTCAACCATCAAAATCGAGCAAGAGGGGCCAGAGATATGGAAAAAAAAACATTTTCACCCAAATCACCTCAGAGGTGGGGTGGTTTTGGCTAAACCTCTCTAAAAAGGTCAAATGTCACTTGTTTTGCATCAATCTTGATACAGGGTACTTATTATATGTTGTACTTTGGATTCCTAAAGCTTTTAATCTACTAACCCATCATCCAAGGGTAGTTTTCACTATCTGTAAAAAATAATCTATATAGACGGACACTATAATTTACAGTTTTTTACTATGTAAAATCTGAATTTTCTTTAAAATAAAAAACATTTATATTGATTCTGACACCTCTACATCCAACTCACAGATGTAACCTTGCTTTGATAAAAGAAATTATTCATATAACCCTTTTAGAAGTTAAGTTGTAGTCATTTGTTTTGGGCATGTCATTTTCGAGCCTGAAACATGAAAAACAGGCTTGGTGCTTAACAGGTTAACTGGGTTTTTAATGCAGTTGGCTTTTCTTTATGGTTACAATATTGCTATGAGTTACAGTATATCTGAAGCAAATTATGTTTCTGAAGATGTGTAGTCAATTCCACCCTTCAATGTAGCATAAATGTGAACTCTCATTACAGGAACAATACCGGAAACAGATGTAGGAAAGATCCTCAGCTCGCTGATTGGATGTTTTAGCCGCAATGCACGTTGGGAGATGGTGTTTATGCGATGTGAAATCCGAAAACATTTTAAAATAAAATAATACTTTATTCCGAGTGTTCTTGCTTTTCTCTTTGAAAGTCATCACATAACGGCATTGTAATACACGGTTCGGCTGCATTAAATATTACACATCTGCCGTAGTTCTTTATTTATAGAGCCCTGATGAGAAGACTTCTGGACAAACAGGAAGAAGTGCCGCCGAAACTGAATACGTGACGTGGATCATAAATATATCAACAATTAAACAATATCTTACATTTCTTTTCACACAATACGTCTCCTTGCAGTATCAATAGTAATTCGGCTGACTTTTATATTTGATCCAATTGGTAGATAGGCTGTATTTACACCATAACGGTGCACAGCTGATAGAAAAGGACTTATAGTTTTTAAAGATATTACTGATTTTCTTTGAATATAAGAATGTAAATACTGAGTTGAGAGAATAGTCAGGGGATTTGGGTGATGGGAGACACATCTATGGAATCACAATTTCAATAGCTTACCATTAAATGACGGATATGCCTTTCTGTCTGTGATGTTTTACAAATCAGATATTAATGTGTAGAAGTAAAACATGAGAAATAGTATAGCAATATCCTGTAAAATTATGTAAAAACATGAATAAAACGACACATCTTCAGATGTTATACATACATAAGTGTCCTACACTAATAATACAAAGTTATTATTAGTATGCTGTGTGTACCTTGTGTGCACCGCCTAGTGGTTAAAGCACGTTATTGAATTATTTTTGTTGAATAATGTTATTTGATGAAAAAAATATTAAGAGTACATACTTTCATAGGGTGAAAGTAGAAGGTCAATGATAGAAATATAGAATATAAAAAATCAAGAAGATACTGTAAGTGATCTCTACAATAAAACAGTTTAGTGCCGGATGTATAAAGATATTAATATGAGGATGTGCAAAACAGACAAACTAATTAACCTTCATTAACACATTGAAGAATGCTTTAGGTTAAGGTCTTCTTTTAAATAAGAAAACAGCTTTGGGGGTATTTACAGATAAATATTAAGCCTGACAAAGTACTTAACGTCTAATATATTGCTTTCCTGCAATGTTAACTATGTTGAAGCACTTATTTTAACTGATATTATACACATTCATTATACTCTTATAAGATGTATGTAGATAGTATAAGAAATGTGCAGAATATGACAGTTTAATGGTGGAGGTATACACACATATCGATAGATGTCTTGTAATGCACTGTTGAGGAACCTGTGACCCAAGTTTTTCATTTATTGCTTAACTACACCGTAGTTGTGTATATGATATGTCAATAAACCTTAGAAAATCATGAAATATTGAAAGGGATGTGCAAAATAGCCATTATATACAGTTTTTAATTAACTATTAGTAGAGAATAACGAGTAATGAATATACTTTATAAAGATCTGCAGATAAATGTTTAGTCTTCTCAAGCACCCACTACCAAATATCTCGCCTGATTGTTGGCACTTGACAATCACCTTCACTGAATTTTACTCAGGTGTAACTAAAGCCTGATTTAAGGGTTGTTTATATTTCACATCATTAATCAGAATCTGCAAAGTAACTAAAATAAATGTAGTGGAGTAAAAATACCAGGTTAACCTTAAAGAAAGCCCTCAGGATTATAAAAGACCCCCATCACCTCAGCCACAAACTGTTCTGTCTGCTGCCGTCTGGCAGGCGGTACTGCAGCATCAGGACTAAAACCACCAGACTCAGGGACAGCTTCATCCCACAGGCCATAAGACTATTAAACACCTGAACTTTGAAACAACATCCATAACATTCATCTGGCTGCTACTTAGAAATTATTTGTCTAATATATCATATTCCAATCACTTGTATATAGACTCTTATTGCACTATTTCACTTTTTACTATTTTACTATTTTTATTTTTGTATTTACTTGCACTATTTTTTCTGTGTATCTGTTTTATTGTGTTGCACTGTTGGAGGAGCCTGTGACCTAAGGAGGGGGGGGGGGGGGTAGGACACGTTCGATTCCTGTTTTGGATAGTGTGCCGTCGATGGGTTTCATTCCATTTCAAAGTGCTGTTTGACGCTCGGTGTAAACTTTGCGCACTGCCACTCCAACATCCAATCACAGAGCTTGAAGACTAATCACGGGGTTTGTCGAGCAAAGCACATGGTGTAGTCCCAAACGATAGCTGAGGATTCTGGGTAGTGTAGTGTCTTCTGCCATCCTAAACTCCGAAAAAATAATTGTTTCTCCGAATCGAAGGGGAAAAATACAAAAGTATTGTACACAATTTAAACCAATCAATGTTGTGTAATTAACAAGGGTAATCTGGTGTTTTTGAGTTGATGAGTAGTGCAGATATCACTGTAAAATCAATCGACAGTAAAGAGAATACTTACTTCCGGGTGTAAAATCCTCCGTTATCCAATGGGAATGGACGCTCACATTGCCTTTGAGACTGTGTTGAAATTACACCCTCGCCTACTGATTTTAATTTAACCATATATCGAGCCTGATCGTCGATTTCAAATGTGTGCTCTAAAATGATATTTATAAATGACTATTATCATTATTATATGCAACACAATAAATGGCAAAGATATGTAGAAAATAACCGTATTTAAGATACGTTCATAACAAACGTAACGTGGGAGAAAATATGTTTCTAGAAGATATGTAGAAAATAAACGTATTTGAGATACGTTCATAACAAACGTAATGTGGGAGAAAATACGTTTCTAGCTAAACGTAATTGAGAATGCAGTTTAGTTCTGTGGGAACGTAATTTTTAGGAGACAGGGTTGAACAAACACAGAGTAGCTTTTCGAATGACAAATGTGTTTTATAAAAGTCATGAAACTCAGTCATGTCCCATCTGGAAAGCCCATTTCTGGGGCAAATTATGGCCTTACATGTTACTGAAACTAATAGGTTGTCCTGATCTTGTTTCTCCCTGTGTCATGTCTGTTTTTCCTTCGTGCTTGTGTTTTCCCTCCTGTGTGATGGTAAGCTCCGCTCTTATTCTCTCCGCCTGTGTAATCACCGTCTTGTGTTTTTGCCTGCCCTCTCGTGCTGTGTCTTGGGATTAGTTCTGCATGTGTTGTTGTAAAGTGTATTTTAAAAGCTTTTGTAACACTGAATATACATCTAATTTCACATGTTCAAACCCACCAACATAATTACAAGAGAGTATAACATGAGGTCCAATAAGGTAACACAAAGCCTTTTTCGTGTCCTGTTCTTTCTGAAAGCTTTCGGATAAATGAGTGCCAGACCGATATGAATACACTCTTTCATTAGATTGGGGACACCAGGGATAATGTTCCAGCATCTCAGGCTGCTTTCTAAGCCACTACCAAAACAATCTGATATTTACTGTGTGGAATACGGCGAGCACAAAAGAGAGCACGTCCACACAATATTCAGGCGAGAAAACACAGTGAGGAAGCCACACAAAACCAGACTGCAGTGGAGCGCTCTTCTTTCATATGTCTCTAATAGGAAGTAAGGTGTGATTTGAAGTGTTTGTGTATATGCTGTCTTTCATTGTTCACTTTTCCTTTTCCACCTGTTTGGTGTTGTTATCAGGTAACCTCTTATTTGTACCATAAGTTCTCAGAAAACTGGTATGAAAAGGGCCTTAAAAAGGTGGGTCTTTTATTATTATTAGAATTTTAGGGCCTGTTTTGTCAAAAATATAATTCGATTTACCTTTCACTTGCTTATTTTATCAAAATTATTTTAGTACAAACTAATGACAGACAGCGAACATTGAGTGTTTGCCCTGTTTTTACACCAGTCCAGCTGCTAGGAAGACTTTTCTGATCTTAGGGAAGAATACGACCTCATGGTCAGGTTCTGATCTGCTCTGTAGGGTTAGAGAGGGCAGCTTTCAGCTTTTTTCTCTTCGTTGTTTTAGAGGCCTTACGAATAATGGACGTCCACTCTCGGGAGATGTACATTAGTGGTGCGGTTACCCTAAGTGACAGACCTAAAGTATCCGAAAAGAGTGCCTCATAATGCGGCTCACAGACCCCCAAAAGACGGACTAGAGAGCTCCAGCATGTCTCCATAACAGTGGCACTCTGTTTATTTCAGACCTCCAGGACAGAGTCCGGGAAAATCTCCTCTCTTTGCTGGCTCACAGACCCCCAAAGGACGGACTAGAGAGCTCCAGCACAAGTCCCTAACAGTGGCACTCTGTTTATTTCACACTTCCAGGAGAGACAACGGGAAAATCACCTCTCTTTGCCGGCTCACAGACCCCCAAAAGACGACCTAGAGACCTCCAGCATGTCTCCATAACAGTGGCACTCTGTTTATTTCAGACCTCCAGGACAGAGTCCGGTAAAATCCCCTCTCTTTGCCGGCTCACAGACCCCCAAAGGACGGGCCTAGAGACCTCCAAGATGTGTCCCTGAAATGGGCACTCTGTTTATTTCACACTTCCAGGAGAGACAACGGGAAAATCACCTCTCTTTGGCGGCTCACAGACCACCAAAGGACGGACTATTGACCGTTCGCGTAGAACCGGTCCGCCGTGGTTACGTCGTGACACATAAACCTGGCGAGAATCGACCGGCTTTCTGGATTTTGGTGATGCTTGATATTGTCAGCCAGGGCAGTGCGCAGGATTGTGAAGGTGACGGCTGTTTCTAGCCCAGCATCAGCCCATGCCCTCTTCAAGTGAGCGTTCAGGTTCTTGGAGGCCAAAATCCCCGTTGTGAAAAGGAAGAATTCATTCTGAGGACCCAGCAATGCCTCTTTAATCCCCATCCACCGCATGACCCAGCTAAACTCCTAAGCGCCAGCTGTGCTTCGCCAAATGTCTTGGCCGTCTTGTGATCCTGCACATGGATGATGTAGCCCTCAGCAGTTCCCCTTTTGGCCGCCTCTAAGACCTCAGTGTTGGTCATGTTTGCGTACACGCCCGGACGGTGGCCATACAGGAGGCTCCAATGGAGGGTGAGATAGCCATAGAGAAGGTACTGGGCGATTGAGGTCGGCTTGCTGGCCATCAGGTCGAGGAGCTCCGGGATGCGCTTCTCAGCGTCCGCCATGGCGGAGAGAAGCTCCGCCTGGCTCGGCAGACGACCCAGTTTGTTCCTCTTCACCTTAAACTGGTGGAGAGTGACTGCCTTATTGAAGTGTTTCATGTTGGCTTTCACCTCTCTCATTATGTGGGTCATATCAGACTGGGTGAGCCTGCACCCCCGGGGCTTTGACTCAGACATGTACCCCATGAAGTGGTTCACATTCTTCAGGAAGAACTCTGATGTTGTGACTGCCCGGCCCGACTTTGCAATATACTTGCTCCAGCCACGGATCATCTTCATGTTTCTTAGGAACAGCCAGTCTGACAGGCGGTTAACACCATGGGCCATGTATACTATGAAGTTCTTTATCCGGCTGACCTTCGACAGAACATTGTCTTTCTGTTTTACTGTCGGAGCGACACCCAAACAATGATCCCAGTATGTCTGAAGGTACGCCTCCATGCTTTTAGGCAACGTGATTTCACGCATGGTATTCCCCCGTCCATACCCAGTGGACCAGTAATTTGAGGGAGAGGGCAAGTCCTTAGCCAGCTTAGCGTAGACAGACGCACGGGTCTTCCGGCATACAGGGTTCTCGCTACCGGAGGCTACTGGGGACTGCATGACAGTCTTGACTGGGCTCTTCACAGGGGTCTCGCTACCGGAGGCTACTGGGGACTGCATGACAGTCTTGACTGGGCTCTTCACAGGGGTCTCGCTACCGGAGGCTACTGGGGACTGCATGACAGTCTTGACCGGGCTCTTCCCACCGGAGGCTACTGCAAGCATGACAGTCTTGACCGGGCTCTTCACAGGGGTCTCACTACCGGAGGCTACTGGGGACTGCATGACAATCTTGACCGGGCTCTTCACAGGGTTCTTCCCACCAGAGGCTACTGGGGACTGCATGACAGTCTTGACCGGGCTCTTCACAGGGTTCTTCCCACCGGAGGCTACTGGGAACTGCATGACAGTCTTGACCGGGCTCTTCACAGGGTTCTTCCCACCGGAGTCGACAGGGGACTCTTGCGGGGTTATGAGGCACTATTTTCGGATACAATTTTCTAATTTTCACCCCTTTTGCCTGGTTCTCAAAAAAGTTCACTCTGCACCTCCATGCGCACCGTGAGTCCCTTGACCCCAAAACCCCTATGTGAATAACTGCCAGACAAGCATGCCCCTGGTAAGCTAAAACTATGAAAAGTGTCTGAGTGTCTGAGTGTCTGGGGGTCAGGAGTTCGCAGTTGAATGCTTAAGGGCGGACGGTAAACCACCACAAAATCCACCCCCTTGTTAGTATTACCAGGGGCACGAGGTTCTTGAGGGTGTGAATATCTGGGTTTAGTCCGTGGGGGAGTGCTTAACTGCGGGGGCCCGGGGACTCATGGTGTGCAAGGTTATGGAGGAATGCACAAGTCAGGGACATATGCTGGAGGTCATTAGTCCGTGTTTTGGGGGTCTTGGAGGGGCCACAGAGAGGTGATTTCCCCGGTCTCTATCCTGGAAGTGTGAAATAAACAGAGTGCCACTGTTAGGCACTCGTGCTGGAGGTCTCTAGTCCGTGTTTTGGGGGTCTGTGAGTCGGCAAAGAGAAGGGAATTCCCCGTTGTCTCTCCTGGAAGTACTCTCTCCATGTCGATGCCCAGCAGCTGGGGGTGCTGCAAGGGGGGCCTGCTGAAGGTCCCAGGCCGTGCTGTGAGCCTTTCTCCCCCACTTCAGCACCTGGGAGCTCTCCGGGTCCTGGAGAGTCATTTTCAGCCTTCTCTCTGCACTTTTTCGGTGAATGCTCCTCTCCTCATTAATTTAATAACACTTTATAACACTACTTTGGCCCTGATCAGAGCCATGTTTTCTGGGTAACACAGCGAGGTGCTGTAACCTGGGTCTGTGGGTCTCTGAGACCCTGCTAACAGCAGTGACTCTGCTGCGTGCATTTAAAGAGATTCAGCAGTTTAAGACTGCATGACAACATGCATTGTAGTTCTGGCACATGTTCAGATTCTGCTATTCCGCTATTTCTGCTGAAACACTAATGTACCCATGTTTTGAGCACTTACTTCTGGGTAAATCTGTTTTCTTTTCCCCCCTGGGTGTGTGTATGTCTGCCTGTGAGTGTGATATGCTGCTTAAAGCAGTGATTCTGCTGTTTTTAGCTCATTGTACATTTAATAAATTAAATATGATTAATATGTACATTGTCCCGTCTATACTGACACGTTTATGTCCATAACTCCGTCTGTTTATTGAGTCCAATGTACACCGTCTAAAAACGACAATTATGACTGAATTAAAACAGTTTGACCGTATTTTAACACTCATGTAGCCATGTTTGCAGTGCTGCTCACTGGGTCACAAATGAATGACCCTCTCCTGTTGAATTAAAACATTTCCCATGGCTTTAAACACTAATATATCCATGATTCAGACACTTATTCCTGGGTAAATGTGTTAGCTTTTCACCCTGGTCCTGAATTAAAACAGTTCCCCCGACTTTAAACACTAATGTACCCATATTTTGCCCACTTATTCCTGGGTTAATATTTTATCTTTTCTTTATCTGGGTGTGTGTGGCACCATCTGTTGGAACATTTGTGAATTACACTAAAATCCAAAACATTAATGTTTTTTATCTTAGCGAAATAATGGTTTAATGACCCCAATGTAATGATCATTTATGATTCTGCAGACGTTGTCTACACGTGTATCACAACGGCTTATTTTTAGAGTGATTTGGAAAACTCGGTTAGTGAGGTTTTTTTTTGTCAATATGAGATGCACTGTTTTCATGTCCCATGTACATGTCTGTACATATGGCCTCACGCACTACTAACACAGAGTTAGTGAACATAGGCTGAGTCTGTTTGTTGTCTGCTGCTACCCAAATCAACATCATCACAGACATTCACTGTCAGCATGTCATTATGTTCGACATCTTGAGCAACACCGGCCTGTTCAGGTGTGTTCTCTTTCATAATGACATTGCTCTGAACAAGACTGTTTTCAACAATACCATGGTTTACATTTACACAACTTCCTCATTGATAATTACACTAGAAGTGCCACCTACCTTCTTATTGATACTCACCAAGTTTTTTCCCCTGGGCTGTTCTTCTTTGCCCTTGGAGAAAGAAAAGATGGCACAGCAGTGTCCTTCAGGTGTGTCCTTCCCTAATAAAATAACGAAAATAACAACAACAACAAAAATCACATTATTGCAGAGCAAGAAGTTGTTATTCAAAAAGGAGCTTTATGACTTTAAGTTCTGTAGATGTTGAACTTTTTATTTGAATTTGGTTTCAAATTAACAGTGTACTTCAAAGACAATAGAGGGCGATCATGTTACATATGCAGTTAATTCATAAAACAATTATTGTTGCAATTAATATAATAATACAAAGTGAAATAAGCTTATTGAAGCTTACTATTTTTTTTAACAAGGATGTGGGGAAATGTTGCATCTATGATAAAGAGTTTATGGATTAATTGCAGACAAAAGTGAAGGGTTGCTTTAGAAAAAAGGATTTTCATGTTGCTTTACTGGAAAAATCTTCATTTGGCCTTTCATCGATTAAAAAAATGGTCTGTACCCATGAATCAGTGCTGTAGTGATGACACTCAAAGTGTTCACTGCAGAGGCGAGAAGAAACCTTAGGGGTCCAGTACTGTCTTCTGATGTTCAGTATCCACTGGTTCCACCTTTCTGGATCACCTAAAGGAAACCTTTACACAAAAATATATGAAAAGTAATATGTTTAGTTCATATTATTTCATGCAAACAATACAACTTAAATTGGTAATGTAATGCTGGAATGTAATAATATGGCAGTTAAAATGCTGTTTTAAAAAAATATATGTAAAAATCCATTAACAATATATACAAATGTTTATGATGGTAAATGTTATCTAAATTGCAAAATTCTAACTGAAATGGATGCATGCTAATTGGGATTATTGAATAGTATTACAGTCTATGTAATACACATGTCACTAAATTAACATTACCTTCATAAGTGAACAAGACAATCAGCGAGATAATTAGCTTTATATAGTTAATATGAATGCGTGTGTCATCCACCTGGAGCGGTTCATAATTTTAAATCCTTAATTCCTCCCACCTCAGGAAATGTAACGTTGTTACAGAAGAGAGACCGTGCAGACAAAAAGAGCAAATACAATAAATAAGGGATAATGTACAGCAAGGCGGTCATTAATGTAGGAAAAAGCTGAAGCTACGAGAAGCTCGCGTCGGGCTTTCTTCAATAATGACTTGCTGCACACTATCCCCTACTTAACATATTAACATGTTAGAAACAGCGTCTGAGGGATTCTTAACATTTAAAAACCTATTAATGTGTCATACCCACTTAACCTCTTAAAGGTAGGGTAGGTAAGTTTGAGAAAATACACAACCGGAGAAAATCTGCCACTTCCTTACAGAGCCCCTCCTCCAACACACACGAACGTGCACATGACCAATGAGGGCACGAGATAAGTTTGTGCACAGATGGAAGGCTGACAGGCAGGTAGGCCATCCAGTTATTTTAGCCGGGCCGGCTAAAATGATTGGTCGTACTTTTTACAGTACTACGGCTTCCACAGATGACATTTTTTTATGGATTTTTTGTCAAAGCACTTAAGATATTCATTGCTATCGGGATGTTAAGAGCATTCCATGGAATATAACAAAAAGTGTATCTTGAGCCGGTTTCTCAAACTTACCTACACTACCTTTAAGGACGGTCCCCCCATTGGACCCCTCCCACCGTTTTTTTTTTCGAGATAATGTCTCAGGGCTTCTTAACATTTATGAAACTATTAATGTGTAGCACCAGATTAACGGGAAGAATCTCAGCTAACTGAAGACATGAACCATTTTTACCAAAACAAAACACAAGTCTCATAAGAAGCGTCTAAATGACCCCTGAGCGAAAAAATGCAAACTGACTTTGGCACACAACTCAAGATAAAGATACCCTTATTACTTATCGTAGCTGCACATACAATATATCCGATTAAAGACTCCACAGATTATATAGTTATAGTATTCATCACTGAGCGATCCGAACTTGCGACAGGGGAAGCAAACACAGACATCACAACACATACCTTTACGGAGCTTTTACGGGAGATCGTCTCACCGTAGCTGTCAATTAGGTCAAAAGACGTGTTCAATGCCATTAAAACGAAAAAGAAAAATGCTACAACTGTTGATCCATAGGTTAATAATGTATCTGTCCCTTTAAAACAATTATTTATAATCCATAATTCCATTTTTATGTAAAAATCGGAGCGAAAAAGTTAGCTGCTAATGGTAGCCACCAGAGTATGCAGCTTCCGGTTTTGGTAACGCGTCACTCTCACTCCTTATTTGTTAACGTTTTGGTGTGTATATAACTTTCCCTCGATTCCATTGGCTCTAGCGGTTAATTTTTGGACGGACACTATCATTTACAGTTTTTTACTATGTAAAATCTGAATTTTCTTTAAAATAAAAAACATATATATTGATTCTGACTTTTCTACATCCAACTCATAGGTTTATCATTACTTTGAGAATAAAGATTATTAATTTAACCCTTTTAGAAGGTTTATATGGTCATTTGTTCTGGGAATGTCATTTTCGAGCCTGAGACCTGAAAAACAGGCTCAGGGCTTAACAGGTTAACAGGAAGAAACTCAGCTAACTGATGATACGAACCATTTTTACCGAAACAAAACACAAGTCTCACAAGAAGCGCCTAAATGAGCCCTGAGCGAAAGAATGCTAACACACTTAGCACAGAACTCTAGGTATAAATACCCTTATCGGATCTGCACAAACAAGATATCGATTAGCAAACTGAGATTCCACAGTTTATAGGGGTATAAGTATCATCACTGAGCGATCAGAACTCGCGACAGGGGAAGCAAACACAGATATCACAACACGGAGCTTTACGGAGCAAAAACGGGACATTGTCTTACCTATGCTGTTGTTCTGATCAAAAGGTGTGTTCAATGGCATTAAAACGATCAAAACGCTGCTAAAGGTTAATCCATAGGTTAATCCAATGTGTCTGTGTCACTTTGAAATGATTACTGATAATCCATCATTCCATTTTTATGTCAATAACGGAGATTTCATATTAGCTGCTACGATAGCTTAGTAGCTATCGTAGTGTATCGCATCTTCCGGTTCCGGGGCATTCTGGCTACGCATCACTCATTCACCAATGGGTAATGTTTAGATGGATTTTAGGAACTTCCCCTCGATTCTATTGGCTCTAACGCAGGCATCCTCAAAGTCCGGACTCCGGTCCGGATCCGGACCGAACCACAACTGTCTCTGGACTCTGAGCAAATTATACTTTTCATATGTATTATCTGTATTATCTGTGTTATCTGTGAGACATCGCCACAACGCAACAAGTCTAAATTCTCCGCTATGTCCACTGCAAACAGCGCTCTGCATGTACGACTGTTCCACTGTCTGTGTGTGTGTCTGTCAACGCATTGGTCCAATCACATTCAGCATTCCGTCAGTGGTTTTTTTCCCCACCAACAGTCTGCGAATCAGAGGCACAGTAGGGCGGGTCTTCGCGGAATGCGGGTGGGAAAAATGTGTGTGTGTTTAAAAAAAGAAAAGTCAGAGCGAGAGTTAACAGCTCATCGAGTTGCATCTGTACTGTAGCTAGTAGCCTAGTTTCACCTACCGGGGTGGCATGGGGTGGCAACTGCCACCCTAAAAATAGGCCTTGCCACCCCAGCTGCCACCCCAGTTGGCAGCTTTGTTTTGAAAGAAAAGTTGTGGCTCATCGGACATTTATGAGAGAAAGTCTCTAATGTCCGAGTGCAAGTGAATGCAGCACAAGACGCACGTCTTGTAACCCCTCCCCCGGCCCTGGCACGAGCGTGGAAATATGATTGGCGGCGATTTCATTTCAACGGGACGGCGCAAAACGAGAAGCATTCGGCCCCAAGTACTGAAGGAAAGAGGTATTTGCGGTCTACAATGACAGAGAAGAGTTTGGCTGTACTCAGCATTGAATCAAAACACATTTGAGTTGGATTACATAAAAAGTGGGAGAAACTTTGTGGGAGAAAACTTTTTCGAGCTGTTTCCATTATTTATGCTAACGGCCCGTCCACACGGCGGCGTGCGTTGAAGCTTCAACGCTTCTGCCCATTCACTTTGAATGGGGTGACGTCAAATTTCGCCGAACTGCATTGTGGGAGCGAAGCGTAGATTTGCTCGCGTTGCTCGCGACGAAAGTTGAGCAATGTTCAACTTTTGAAGCTTCGGCCAATCGAATCATATGCCAGTACAAGCTCTAGCCAATCAAACCGCGTGCTTGTGTGTCCGGGGCGGGTGATTCATGTGATTGGTTGTTGGTCGAGTTTCAGCCCCCCCCCGCCGGCAAGCGACAACGCACGCCGCCGTGTGGACAGGCCGTAAGTGTAAAATGAATAATATATATATACATCCCATACGCATATCTTTATGACGCGTATCATGAGCAGCATGTAGCAGTTTAGCAATAGAACTCCACCTCTGACTACATTTATATGACATACTTACAGCCCTCACTGTAGATACATGCATAAAAGAGAAGAAAATCAAAGTCAAATAACTGGTCGTCACATTTTCAGTCAGTGTGAGTAAAACATGAGCTGTCATGCAGCATGTGTAGTTGGACTGATTTTAAAGAAGCTATTCTGTCAGACGAGCACAGTAAATTCTTTGAGGTGTCTCAATTGTTTTTATCCAAGCAGAGGCATAAAAACACTATCTAAACTGGATTCCAGCTGATCCTTTCTTTTAAATACACATACAGTAGAAGGGACTTTGGGGATTTAAGGTGCCGACCAAGGTCTGTCTGTGGACATTTGTTGCTTATTGTTCCCCATCTCCCTTCTCTCATTTTCTCACATTTCTCCACAACCAACGATCTAATAAAAGCAGGACAGTTTAGTAAGGCAGTTTTGTTGTCCTGTTCTGTTTTTCTTTTTATAAACAAATCTAGTCCACTCTCTAAAATTAAAAACACACAGTGGTACCTGCTTTATAGCTATCCTTTTTGACAGAAATGCAGATATGTAAACAGCTTGAGTCAAAGGGGACAAAAAGAGAATATATGAAAAAAATAACTGCTTATATTCCATCTGATTGTAGATGCATATATTAAAGCACTGGCAAGAGTTGTGTAAAATCCTTGGAAAGAACAAAACGACATTATGAAACTTGGACAAAAGTACACTTCAGTGGCATGATGTGATCTCCTTGGCCCTGTTAACCTGGAGGTCCTCTCATACAGCGACCCCCAAACGTGAAGCTTTCAGCTCTATGCAAAATATGCAATTAAATATCAAACAACCTGCCTTTGAATGGAAAATAGGACTAAAGAGACAACAACAAGCTTTTCCTCCATCTGTCGCTTTTACTATCTCACCTTCTCTCTGTGTGTGTGTGTGTGTGTGTGTGTGTGTGTGTGTGTGTGTGTGTGTATATGTGTGTATATGTGTGTGTGTGTGTGTGTGTGAGGCCAAAAGCACACATTTTGATCAGAGCTGAATGTTTATTAGCTAATATGCAAATACGAACTGGCCAGTGAGCCCCTGCTGTTGCCTTGTTTATGCTGCTCCCTGTTATAGCATGTGAAAACAGAATATCTATAGTTCAACATTTTTCATATGGTGTCTTTCAGACTTGAGCTGTCATTCGGCGTTATTAAGTTAACGAGGACTCTCTGAGCTGTCAGCAGCAGCCAGATGCTTCCTGCATTAGCTCTATAGTTCCACACCATCTTTTCAAGGGACAGAAGACAGTTTATGCCAAATTAATAATTTCAACGGCTTCCATTCCCACATGGTTTCCTAACTGTAAGGTGACAGTCGGCCAAAGAAAACAGACTGCTGCAGCCCTCACCGGCAGTAGTTAGTTATCATCAGTCAAAAAAGTTGTAACAAATCTTTTTTTTTAAACTTGTGAATCACCACAACAAGAATAGCTGGCATTCCCAGTGATACAATGTGCAGTGCTCCTCGAGGCTGATAGGTACCGCTGTAGTTAGTGAATTTAAAGTGGTGGTCAAATCCTTTCCTCTGCTGCGACAGGCTTGCTAGCTCCACCAAGTCAATTTCTCCTCCGCTGTCAGCCATTGTGGGTTAAAATACAGCTTTAAAATCTAAACTCAAATATGTTACCTTGTGCAGGTTGCTAAGTTCGCTACAGTTGCTGAGCCAGCAGGTCGCTTCCGCTACAAGCGCTAGTGTTTGCTAGCGCTGACAATCCAATCAGAGGACGCGAAAATGCCGACGTCATCGTACGCCTGCTAGATGGCCCGGTGTCGCCAACTCGAAATCTGATTGGTCAATGCAACAGTTTCGTTGCCATTTGTTGCACTGTTGACTCTGAAGGCCTCAGACAGATTTATTTGACCCAGCAACACATTCTGACTTAAATATGATTGGATAAAAGCTCCAACATTAACAACCATTACTGGACGCAGCGCAACATAGAGAAAAGCTATAAGATGAAGAGAACAGACTATTATAAATCATTTAATACATCTTGATGAAAAAACTATATTAAAGGTTAGTCAGTGATTCTGATAGTGTTTAGGCCAGCAAAGAAGGCCTTGCTGGCCATGACGGCCGACCTCGTTTTGATTGATGCAATTTGAGTTATTACAATTCCCCCTGCTCTACCCCACTGTAACACTGAAAACTTGCCCAAATAGTGTTGACATGAATTGAAATACATTTAGAATACCGAATAACTTTATGACTCCAGGCCATGCTTCACAAAGACACACTGACTTTGTTCTGCTCTGCCGTGTCTGAGTCACACTACCTACTATGCGAGTAACAGTTCATTGGGTGAAAAACACACAAATCATTTGAGAATGTTTCTTGGGCAGTGAAGCAGCTGTGTGAGTGGGTGAGAGACGCCAATACTGATGAAAATAAATTAGGTCCATGGTTCACAGCCTTACACAGACTCACGTGTGTTCAACTGTGTGTACTTTTTTTATGGGTCCTTGGCATTTTAGATTTTTCTTTGTCATTTTGGATTTGGTTCTAAGATTGAACTGACTGTCGCCTCCCTAACTCACACATGCACTCACACAACTAAATGCAAGTCCTCATGGTGGAGATAATAAATATTCTGAGATTAATACACACTTCCTGCAATCATGATTAAATTAGTTAAAGCTCCCATGTCATGCTTTTCCGGTTATTACCCGTCCCCTTGTGTGTTATGAAGGTTTTTATGCATGTAAACGGTGTGTAGAGTCAAAACCCTGAAAGTACACCCTGTAGCGAGTAAAACTCTAACACAGAAAATACCTCCCCAAAACGCCTCGTTGGAGATACGTCACTGCCCATTTGAGTCTTCCATTTAGTTCCGGGTACCGCCTGATGTCATGCGGTACCCGGAACGAAATGGACCAATCCCGAAGAGCTATGGCCACACCAGCAGCGGCGTGTTCCTCCAGAGGTTCGAAGAACCGGCATTTCACAGACGAAAGCTTCCAAAACATTGCCCAGTTTGAGGCCGGATATGCACAGCTTGTTTGGACCGTTTGGAGCAGGGGAAGATCCGGGTACACAACCTGTAAGTTTGCATTGTTATTTGTGTATTTATCAAACAAGACTGTTTAAATGTGTAAACTGTGCTAACTAAGTTGCTAGAGTTTCCATATATCAACTCTAATATCAGCAGATGGCCTTGCATACATGTATCTCATAGCAGGAGAATGTCTGCATTCACACACAAAATACCTATTGACAGTATACTCCGGGTGATTTGCTGTGCGGTCAGTCGCAAAACGTAATTACATTATAGCTGGCGTAGCGTGTATGCAACCGATCTAACACACGGAGCTAGAGCTAGAGCTAGGTTTGCTCGGAAAAACATTTTTGTGATGCTACGTAGCTAGCGTTTAAATATATCAACTACAATGTCAGCAGATGGCCTTACATGTTTGTCATGGCAGGAGAATGTCTGCAGTCACACACACGGAATACTCATACAGTATACTCCGGGTGATTTACCGTACATTGTGACAGTACATATACTGCATGTATAGCTCGAGGCTAGCTGTATGCTAGCGCAAAACAATGTATTCATGACCGTTACAATGTATGACTGAACGTAGCAGACTACCCGTATAACATTGCAATTATAAACACGTTATTGCTAGCCTAATATGAACCACTAGCTTTTGTTCATAGTAGTTTTATTACTCTACATTATAGTTGCCGTTCCTCCGAGCTAACGTTAGCTACCAAGGTAAACAAAGCTAGGTTAGCATATTAGCTGGCAAGCTGTTCATTAGATTGATTAGATAGATCCACACTCCTACCACAACTACTACTAACGAATCTAAAACAACTAAGTTTCTCTAATATTTTGTGATTTGCATTTGATTTCGTCCAGCCAGATCCTGCCGGACAATACATGACGGGGACCGGACTACCACACTGAGGCCTCGTCCTAAAAAGCCCCGGCTGCTATAGGCAAGATGCCGACAACGGGGAGTGATTGACGATATACCGTGTATATATGTATATTTACGTTCATTTTGTACATTTCTAAAAATAAAGTTTAATGGAAATACTATATATAGCAAACCATGATTTGATTTCTCATCAAACAGTAGTAGTTTATAATGGGTAAAAATAACTTACTCTTTGTTATGACCGGCTCGTAGGCCACAACGGAAAGACAAGGAGACATACACGAGTTTACAAAACCACGGCACATTTATTGTGGTAAATGCAGAGATACGTGGTCAGGGAAGAGGATTGCTGTGCTGCTTGGAGGGAGAGAGAGGCTGCCGTGTGACTCCCGGCAGCTGGCTAGCACCTCGGCTCCGGCCAGGTGTCCGTGATCGCGCTGATTAGCCTCTTCAGCTCCACCCCATCGTAAGACAAAGGCCCTGGGGCCGTCACACTCTTCTATAACAACAGTTAAAAATATATGTATATAAAATATACGGCTGTACCGACGCCATGATAAGACTGATGTTCGGCTGAGAGCAGCCGTTTAGACATGGGCGCAGCCTCTCTGGTGGTTGACTAATCAGAACAGAGTGGCCGAGCTGACCAATCGGAGCACACTAGGCTCACAGGGAGGGGGGGGCAAGAGCTCCAACGAGTCGTTTAGTGGAGAAAGTGAATACTGCTGAATACACATGCTTGACAGAGATGCTGTATGCGAAACCAATGTGAGTTTGGAAAATTGCACAGTATAAATCTATTTTAGTATACCTCAACAATGTAATTATGATCAGTGGAAATGGCCATGACATGGGCCCTTTAAAGGTCCCATGTCATGGCCATTTCTACTGATCATAATTCCAAAAAAAATAATGATTCGAGAGAAGATCGAGTTTTTATCGCTTGAAATGATGAAAAGGAAAAAGGACAAGGACATCCCTCTGTTGGAGGAGGAAAGGAGTCTGGTGGGATGCTTTTCGCCACCAGAAAAGCGTGTTCCTGTGACGGAAAGTGTATTACCGGCGAGCCTTGACGGGGGGTGCTAGTGGAGCGTGAACTGCGAGCGCCGGAGCAGCGGCGAAACTGAGGCTCTGTGGTAAACTGTGGTAAAATGAAGAGCCGTTTAGGAGCAGAAAGAGCCGGCTCTTCTTAGTGAGCCGATCCAAATGATTCGGCTCACTAAAAAGAGCCGGAATTCCCATCACTAATACGTAAAGAGATAGTATCTATAACTTAAAGGTGGGGTGGGTAATTTTGGAGAAACCAGCTCGAGTGCGCTAGAATTTGAAAATACACGGCCGGAAAAAATCTGCCACTTCCTTCAGACTTCCTTACAGAGCCCCTCCTCCAACACACATGACCAATGAGGGCACGAGATAAGTTTGTGCACAGATGGAAGGCTGACAGGCTGTAGGCCATCCAGTTATTTTAGCCGGGCCGGCTATAATGATTGGTTGTGCTTTTTACAGCGCTACGGCTTCCACAGATTACATTTTTTTATGGATTTTTTGTCCAATGTCCAAGCATTTAATATATTCATTGCTATCGGGATGTTAAGAGCATTCCATGGAATATAACAACAAGTGTATCTCGAGCCGGTTTCTCAAACTTACCTACCCCACCTTTAAGGGACGGCTCAATTCAAAATTCAAGTGACGTGACACGACGTCACACCCCCCGCTCTCGGGGTGGACGCCCTCTCAGCCCTGGTCTGGCGGAAACACTGCTTGAGAATCTTCATTTTATGCTACTTTATACTTCTACTCCACAGCAAATATTTTTATTTTTATTTACTATATTTATTTTACTACATAAGTTACTTTCACTGGTTCATACTATTAACCTGTTAAGCCCTGAGCCTGTTTTTCAGGTCTCAGGCTCGAAAAGGACATTCCCAGAACAAATGACCATATCTTCCCTTCTAAAAGGGTTAAATTAATAATCTTTTTTCTCAAAGTAATGATAAACCTGTGAGTTGGATGGAGAAAAGTCAGAATCAATATAGATGTTTTTTATTTTAAAGAAAATTCAGATTTTACATAGTAAAAAACTGTAAATTATAGTGTCCGTCCAAAAATTCTTTTTTACTTATAGTGAAAACTACCCTTGGATGATGGTAAGGTAGACTAAAAGCTTTAGGAATCCAAAGTACAACATATAATAAGTACCTTGTATCAAGATTGATGCAAAACAAGTGACATTTGACCTTTTTAGAGAGGTTTAACCAAAAACACTCCACCTCTGAGGTGATTTGGGTGGAAATGTTTTTTTTTAATATCTCTGGAACCCATTGGTCGATTTTGATGGTTCACACCTCTTTCTGACCATTAGAGCCAATTAGTGCTCATGGATTATCAGAAATCATTTCAAAGGGACACAGACACATTGGATTAACCTATGGATTAACTTCAGCAGCGTTTTTATCGTTTTAATGCCATTGAAGACCACTTTGGAGAGACTACAGAGCCAAGGTAAGAATGTTAGCATTTTTAGCTACCTAGCGTAACCTGTTTTGATGTCTGTTTTTGTTTTGTAACGTCGCAAATTCGTATAATTCAGTGATAATGAGGGTACCCTTCGATTCTGTGTCACCTCACGATGTGAATCGATGTCATGGATGTGGAGAAAAGATAAATAATAAGGTTTTGTGAGTGATTTTCGGTGCAGTAATCTGTTAGCATTTTTCGCTCGTTGCTAATTCAGAGGCCCAGTGTTAGCATTGTGGGTTTTCTTTTGAAAAACAAATAAAAATGATCAGTTAGATGAGTTTCATCCCGTTACATGGATATAAAACATTCATAGTTTATTAAATGAACATGCCCTCAGACACTGTTTCCTGCAAGATGTTGCGGCAGTGCCCCGGTACCGGGGTCTCTCGGGCTTATCAGGTTAACAAACCTGTTACAAATGTGTTGTTCAACCAATTTGAGCCTTTGCCACATTTATTTGATCACCATGGAAACCTTTGATCTCTGGACACGTCGTTAGCTCAAATATAAACACCTGTGTCATGGAACACGATGATGTCATAACTCTGTGTTAGTAGTGCGTGAGGCCATATGTACAGACATGTACATGGGACATGAAAACAGTGCATCTCATATTGACAAAAAAAAACCTCGCTAACCGAGTTTTCCAAATCACTCTAAAAATAAGCCGTTGTGATACACGTGTAGACAACGTCTGCAGAATCATAAATGATCATTACATTGGGGTCATTAAACCATTATTTCGCCAAGATAAAAAACATTAATGTTTTAGATTTTAGTGTAATTCACAAATGTTCCACCAGATGGTGCCACACACACCCAGGGGGGAAATATAATATATTAAACCAGGAATAAGTGGGCAAAATATGGGTACATTAGTGTTTAAAGTCGGGGGAAATGTTTTAATTCAACAGGAGAGTGTATTGATACGCGGTGAGCAGCGCTGCAAACATGGCTACATGAGTGTTCAAATAAGGTCAAACTGTTTTAATTCAGTCATAATTGTCGTTTTTAGGCGGTGTACATTGTACTCAATAAACAGACAGAGCTATGGACATAAACCTGTCAGTATAGACAGAACAATGTACATATTAATCATATTTCATTTATTAAATGTACAAGAAACTAAAAACAGCAGAATCACTGCTTTAAGCAGCATATCACACTTCCAGGCAGACATACACACACCCAGGGTGAAAAGATAACAGATTTAGCCAGGAATAAGTGTCTGAATCATGGGCACATTAGTGTTTAAAGTCGGGGGAACTGTTTTAATTCAGGACCAGGGTGAAGAGATGACACATTGACCCAGGAATAAGTGCTCAAAACGTGGGTAAAAGTGTGTTAAAAAGTCGGGGAACTGTTTTAATTCAGGACCAGGGTGAAGAGATGACACATTGACCCAGGAATGAGTGCTCAAAACGTGGGTAAAAGTGTGTTAAAAAGTCGGGGAACTGTTTTAATTCAGGACCAGGGTGAAGAGATGACACATTGACCCAGGAATGAGTGCTCAAAATGTGGGTAAAAGTGTGTTAAAAAGTCGGGGGAACTGCTTGTTGGCAAGCTGACTCAGTTCACCTGTCTCACACACACCCAGGGGGGAAAAGATAACACTTGTACCCAGGAATAAGTGTTTGAAAGGCGGGGAAAAGTTGTTTGAAATAGTATAATACCTTCAGGGCGCATAACTGCACTTTACAAGCCAGAAATAATGTTTAAATGGTCGGGGAAAGTATTTTTAAATGTCTGGAAGAGAGTTTTAGCCAGTCATTTCGCCCGATATCATTTAACATTGACGCTCTCCTGAAAATGCACAGAATATGTGCATTTTTAGGAGAGCGTCAATGTTAAATGATATTGTGCAAAATGACTGGCTAAAACCCAGGAATAAGTGTTTGAAAGGCGGGGAAAAGTTGTTTAAAATAGTCTGATACCTCCAGGGCGCATAACATGGGTAAAATGTGTGTTAAAAGGTCGGGAAACATGTTTCAAATGACAGCAGACTGGTGGTTGTTAGCAGGCTCCCGAGAGCGGACGTCCATTATTTGTAAGGCACCTAATACGGATAAGGGAATGCTCTGGTTTTTGGACAAAATTAACATGGGATCACTCCCGTCACCGGACGTACTTCGTCTCACTGGAATAGTAACGGTCATAGTGAATATAAAATCGTCCCCATGTATCCGGCCAATGACGGGAGAGTTTTGAAAGAGACAAAACACTGTTCCATACATTTAAAAACACTTAAACAATTAAACAATGTTTACCTGCCAACAAGCAGCAGTGTGCTGTCATTTCAAACATGTTACCCCACTGTTTAACACAGTTTTACCTGTGTTTTGAAGACTCTTTCCTGGGTCAATGTGTCCTCTTTCTCCCCCCCTGGGTGTGTGTGAGACAAGTCAAGTGAGTCAGCCTGCCAACAAGCAGCAGTGTGCTGTCATTTCAAACATGTTACCCCACTGTTTAACACACTTTTACCTGTGTTTTGAAGACTCTTTCCTGGGTCATTGTGTGCTCCAATGTGCCCTCTTTCTCCCCCCTGGGTGTGTGTGAGACAAGTCAAGTGAGTCAGCCTGCCAACAAGCAGCAGTGTGCTGTCATTTCAAACATGTTACCCCACTGTTTAACACACTTTTACCTGTGTTTTGAAGACTCTTTCCTGGGTCATTGTGTGCTCACCAGGGGCACGAGAATACCCTCCACAGAAGGGGTCGTGGTTCCGTGAAGAAGGCCGAATTTGGGTGCTCATAGGCAGCCTGCTGCAGAGTCATTTTCAGGCTCCTCTCCACAATTGTCCCCCTAAAATGATTTAAAATCATTATTTTTGCATTTAAATGCATTTATTCTATCATTTATATGGTTCCCCAACACAATGCACATAGTCTGGAGCTCACTGGGGTCCTGCATATAATTTAATCAGGCGTTTTAACACTTTTTCCCATGAAAATGATTTTTAATCACTATCATGGGGCTATGAAAATAAAATTCCGGGTAATGCAGAGCACAAGTGCACCTTTTACTATTTAAATGTATTTGTATTATATATATTTGGGCTAGAAAGGTGACCTCTCTGGGTGATTTAGTCAGTTTATGGAGCTTAGCCCACAAATCCTGGATGATCCAGGCCGAATTTGGGTGCTCATAGGCGGCCTGCCAGGCGCCCCCACCCGTGGAAAGCAAAAAAAATTGAAGAAAACGCTTAATTATAACTTAAAATAATCAAAAATGAAGTTTTGAAAAATTGTCAAAAAAATGACAGAGTGCCAACGGGAGAAGGGACCAGACTATTGGCGCTTCGGGCCGATTTTTCCCCTTCTCCGATGGTTGGTACAACGGAGAAGGGGAAAAAGTCCCTGGGCTTCATTTCCACTTCTCTGTTAAAAAGATTCATCCATACTTTTCAAACTACCGTCTGCACGAAATCGGAAACCCAGTTTTTGGGTGCACTCAGAAAAATAACGGCTGTTGCAAATCATGGAAGAATGTATCCGCTCACCAAGCACTTTGAGTGGGCCTAATTTTGTGGCGCAAGGACCCCCCAGCCTGGTTCTCTCAATACTTAAAGTTTGACATGGAGGAATGCGAGGGCACTTTGCAGGTGACTCTACCCGATTATGAGACACTATTTTGGGGCGTATTTTTTACATTTCTCTGGTTCTCCAAATAGTTTAAGTTCGACATTTTGAGCCATGGAGGAATGCGAGGGCACTTTGCAGGTGACTCTACCCGATTTTGAGGCACTATTTTGGGGCGTATTTTTTACATTTCTCTGGTTCTCCAAATAGTTTAAGTTCGACATTTTGAGCCATGGAGGAATGCGAGGGCACTTTGCAGGTGACTCTACCCGATTTTGAGGCACTATTTTGGGGTATAATTTTTACATTTTGACCCCTTTGCCCGGTTATCACCAAAGTTGAGTTGGATGATTTCGACCATGGAGGAATGTCAGGGGAGTCCGCGGGGGACTCCTGCGGGGTCATGAGGCACTATTTTGGGGTACAATTTTTACATTTTGACCCCTTTTCCCGGTTCTCACCAAAGTTGAGTTGGATGATTTCGACCATGGAGGAATGTCAGGGGAGTCCGCGGGGGACTCCTGCGGGGTCATGAGGCACTATTTTCGGACACTTTTTTCCCATTTTCCCCCCTTTTGCCTGGTTCTTTTTATTTTTATTTTTTTTCCTGTTTTGGCCCGTTTGACCCGGTTCCTTCTGCCGGGGGCACTGCCCGGTCCCGGGTGCCCCCCCCAGGGCTCGCGTACAGCCGTTTCACCCCCCACATTGACGGATTTTGACCCCTTTGCCCGGTTCTCACCAAAGTTGAGTGTGATGATTGCTGAGTCATGATGCACTATTTTGGGGTACATTTCCCCCATTATCAACACGGACTAGAGATGTCTCGGAGATGGCTCGGAGCCCACACCCTGGTTCTATGTAACCCTGGAGGAATGTCACATGAGTCGACAGGGGACTGCTGCTGGCTAATGAAGGACTATTTTGGGGTACATTTCCCCCATTATCAACACGGACTAGAGATGTCTCGGAGATGGCTTGGAGCCCACACCCTGGTTCTATGTAACCCTGGAGGAATGTCACATGAGTCGACAGGGGACTGCTGCTGGCTAATGAAGGACTATTTTGGGGTACATTTCCCCCATTATCAACACGGACTAGAGATGTCTCGGAGATGGCTCGGAGCCCACACCCTGGTTCTATGTAACCCTGGAGGAATGTCACATGAGTCGACAGGGGACTGCTGCTGGCTAATGAAGGACTATTTTGGGGTACATTTCCCCCATTATCAACACGGACTAGAGATGTCTCGGAGATGGCTCGGAGCCCACACCCTGGTTCTATGTAACCCTGGAGGAATGTCACATGAGTCGACAGGGGACTGCTGCTGGCTAATGAAGGACTATTTTGGGGTACATTTCCCCCATTATCAACACGGACTAGAGATGTCTCGGAGATGGCTCGGAGCCCACACCCTGGTTCTATGTAACCCTGGAGGAATGTCACATGAGTCGACAGGGGACTGCTGCTGGCTAATGAAGGACTATTTTGGGGTACATTTCCCCCATTATCAACACGGACTAGAGATGTCTCGGAGATGGCTCGGAGCCCACACCCTGGTTCTATGTAACCCTGGAGGAATGTCACATGAGTCGACAGGGGACTGCTGCTGGCTAATGAAGGACTATTTTGGGGTACTTTTTTTTCATTTTCACCCAAATTTCCCTGGATGAAATATTTTTTAGTTTTTTTAGTTTTTAGCCCAGTTTTGGCCACAGCGTTGCCTGGAGGATAGGACCGAGATATGACAGACTCTCTGGCCGCCTCACAAGTCACTATTGTCGGACACTTTCTTTGCTTTACCCCGGTTCTATCACTCTTTCCTCCTTTGACCATACAACCCGTTTCCTGCTGGGGTGGTGCCTGGTTCCGGGGTACCCCAAACCCTCTCATGGTCGGGGCACCATGTATTGATGCATCGGACCCAATGTTGCCATCACCAGCCCCGCGTTGGTGCGGAAGTGGGACCATCTGACCCGGTGGTAACCCAATACTTCCCTTCGTCCATGCACCATGAATTGATGCATCGGACCCAGTGTCGCAACCACCGCTCACGCTAACGCATATAAACGGAGAACTATAACATAATTTTGATCAAAATCATTATGTGTGTTTCAGGAAGGATGTCATCTGAATGCCCGGTGTGCAGACTCTTCTATCTGGCATTGAACAAACACCTTAAGCACAAGCATGCAGTGCGGAACTTGGAGGAGAGGGGAATCCTCCTGAAAATAGCCAGTGGAAGGATAAATGTTCGGACCAAACCCTGTCCCATCGCTGGGTGTTCGTACGCTGGGAAGAGACTGGACCGTCATGTAAAACATGACCACCCTGAGTTGTCCCGACATAAGGCACATCAGGTCATGGCAAGGCTGAAGCATAGTGTGGCACTGCAGTTGCTCCATGACCTCCGTGAGACTAACCCCATCATTGGAATGGCTACATCATTGGATATAGACAATGAGGAGGAATACCCCGGGCACCCTCCACCCTTCTCCCCACATACCGAGTGTGACAACGAGGACTGCAGGCAGGTGATGCTGGAAAATGTGGCATTGAGGGCTCAGAAGGATGCCCTCAATGATGAGGTGAAGACCCTGCGCTCCAGGCTGAAAAAGGAGCTAAAACCCAGGAAGCAGAGTGCTGCTGTTCTTGAGGAAGAGGACGAATGTATACGATTTAAGGGCCTGGCAATCCCAAATACCTCCGGCATAAACACAGTAGCCTCAGGCAGCAATACCCCTGTGAAGAGCCCGGTGAAGACTGTCATGCAGTCCCCAGTAACCTCCGGTAGCGAGACCCCTGTGAGGAGCCCGGTGAAGACTGTCATGCTTGCAGTAGCCTCCGGTGGGAAGAGACCGGTCAAGAACCCTGTGAAGAGCCCAGTGAAGACTGTCATGCTTGCAGTAGCCTCCGGTGGAAAGAGACCGGTCAAGAACCCTGTGAAGAGCCCAGTGAAGACTGTCATATTACCAGTTTCCTCCGGTAGCGAGACCCCTGAGAAGAGCCCGGTGAAGACTGTCATGTTTGCAGTAGCCTCCGGTAGCGAGACCCCTGTGAAGACCCCGGTGAAGACTGTCATGTTTGCAGTAGCCTCCGGTAGCGAGACCCCTGTGAAGACCCCGGTGGAAACTGTCATGTTTGCAGTAGCCTCCGGTAGCGAGACCCCTGTGAAGACCCCGGTGGAAACTGTCATGTTTGCAGTAGCCTCCGGTAGCGAGACCCCTGTGAAGACCCCGGTGGAAACTGTCATGTTTGCAGTAGCCTCCGGTAGCGAGACCCCTGTGAAGACCCCGGTGGAAACTGTCATGTTTGCAGTAGCCTCCGGTAGCGAGACCCCTGTGAAGACCCCGGTGGAAACTGTCATGTTTGCAGTAGCCTCCGGTAGCGAGACCCCTGTATGCCGGAAGACCCGTGCCTCTAAGCTGGCTAATGACTTGCCCTCTCCCTCAAATTACTGGTCCACTGGGTGTGGACGGGGGAATACCATGCGTGAAATCACGTTGCCTAGAAGCATGGAGGCGTACCTTCAGACATACTTGGATCACTGTTTGGGTGTCGCTCCGACAGTAAAACAGAAAGACAATGTTGTGTCGAAGATCAGCCGGATAAAGAACTTCATAGTATACATGGCCCATGGTGTTAACCGCCTGTCAGACTGGCTGTTCCTAAGAAACATGAAGATGATCCGTGGCTGGAGCGAGTATATTGTAAAGCCGGGCCGGGCAGTCACAACATCAGAGTTCTTCCTGAAGAATGTGCACCAGTTCATGGGGTACATGTCTGAGTCAAAGCCCCGGGGGTGCAAGCTCACCCAGTCTGATATGACCCACATAATGAGAGAGGTGAAAGCCAACATGAAACACTTGAATAAGGCAGTCACTCTACATCAGTTTAAGGTGAAGAGGAACAAACTGGATCGTCTGCCGAGCCAGGCGGAGCTTCTCGCCGCCATGGCGGCCGCTGAGAAGCGCATCCCGGAGCTCCTCGACCTGATGGCCGGCACGCCGACCTCAACCACCCAGAAGCTTCTCTATGGCTATCTCACCCTCCATTGGAGCCTCCTGTATGGCCACCGTACGGGCGTGTACGCAAACATGAAAAACAGTGAGGTCTTAGAGGCAGCCATAAGGGGAACTGCTGAGGGCTACATCATCCATGTGCAGGATCACAAGACGGCCAAGACATATGGCGAAGCACAGCTGGCGCTTACAGTAGAGGAGTTTAGCTGGGTCATGCGGTGGATGGGGATTAAAGAGGCATTGCTGGGTCCTCAGAATGAATTCTTCCTTTTCACAAGGGGGAATCGGGCCTCCAAGAACCTGAACGCTCACTTGAAGAGGGCATGGGCTGATGCTGGGCTAGAAACAGCCGTCACCTTCACAATCCTGCGCACTGCCCTGGCTGACAATATCAAGCATCACCAAGATCCAGAAAGCCGGTCGATTCTCGCCAGGTTTATGTGTCACGACGTAACCACGGCGGACCGGTTCTACGCGAATGCGCCAGGTATAAAGGAGGCATTGAGAATCCGCTCCATGTTCAGGGCGTCATCAGATGCGGCAGCAGCTGCATCATCATCAGAAGGATGTCTACCGCTGTCAGATGGGGAGACCTCCGAAGAGGGCTGCTATAACAGTACAGCTCTATCATCTTCACCTGATGGGTCATTGGAGCGGCAGCAGCAGCAGCAGCGGAAGCGGAAGCGGGAGGGAAAGAGGCCAATGAAGTCGGGACCGGGGCTGGTTGACACTCCTGATGATGGGGCAGGGGCCGTGGACTCAACCTGTTTGCCCTGGTGCACCGTAAGAATTAGACGCCTAATTTGGTCCCCTGAATCCCGCTAAACATTGTGAATATGTATACCGTGTATATAATTATTATTATAATCCTGTGTATACATTTTGTAAATAGTACAATATCTCCAGGGCGCATAACTGCACTTTACAAGCCAGGAAAGGTGCCAGAATCCTGGGCATACATTTTGTTAATAGTGCAACACCTCCAGGGCGCATAACTGCACTTTAAAACGTAGGTTAAGAAATTTAGTAGTACTGTTATAGTAGCAGTAGTACGTGTAAATAGTTTATGTTTAGTCCTCTCTGTACTGTGTACTGTGTTTTTTGTTCAAATAAAATAAAAAATAAAAAAAAAACAATAACCTTGATGGTTACCAGGGGCAGAAAAAGTGCCACTTTCCATCAGCACCGGGGAGGCACTCTCCTTGGTGCTGAACCCTGTGATGAGCGCTCAAGTGTTGGCGGAGGAGGTGTAAGCCAGAGGAGGGTGAACAAAAGTTAAAGTGTTTGAACCTCCAGCCCAGAAGGGGGGGTGATGCCGTGAAGAAGGCCGAATATGGATGCTGATGGGCGGACACAGAAGCACCATAAAAACCACCCCCTTGTAAGGTCACCAGGGGCACGAGAATACCCTCCAGCCCAGAAGGGGGGGTGATGCCGTGAAGAAGGCCGAATATGGATGCTGATGGGCGGACACAGAAGCACCATAAAACCACCCCCTTGTAAGGTCACCAGGGGCACGAGAATACCCTCCACAGAAGGGGGGGGTGATGCCGTGAAGAAGGCCGAATATGGATGCTGATGGGCGGACACAGAAGCACCATAAAACCACCCCCTTGTAAGGTCACCAGGGGCACGAGGTTCTGGTGGGTGTGAATACCTGTGT